>NC_136892.1:9481565-10081565 GCF_949152265.1 Phoxinus phoxinus | reverse complement strand
GACGAATCAGGGAAGGATACGCCATGACTGATGACACCCAATCATAGAGCCGAGCGTGAGCCTCTGCGTCATCGTTTGTCAAGTCCTCCGTTTTGACCCGTCTTCACTAAAACGCCCTCCGAGATTCAAAACGCAAAACGGGGTCGGAGTGTTTTTAAACTTCTCCGTTTTAGGTCTTCGTTTTTGCCGTTGTAGTCTGGAAGGAAGGTGCAAACGTAGCAAAAGGTCTCCGTTTCTAAACGAAACCGCAGTAGTGTGGATGGGGCCTTAGTTGACATGTATTTGAAAAGTTACTTATAGTTAGTAGAATGTCTAAAGTGGACTATCAAAATAAAGTGGAACCAAAAAGATTATTATCTTCAAATAGATTGAATGTAACTACACCCTTACCTCATTTAGTAGGCTATACGCTATTACACTACTAGGCCTATACCTATTCTTTCATGAATATGCAAACTGTCCCCGCCTCCACTCACTCACACCAGCTCAGAGATCCACTCGTTGACGATCACACGTTGACCTGATTGGTTACAAGGTAGTTTGTGACGTCAGACACACCAGCGATTTCACCATTTCTCATGACACCGTAATCAGCGGAAGATGTCAGCGCCATATTGGGACAGGCGGCTTCACTTTTCTACAAGAGAGTGAAGGTGTGTCGTCCATCTTTTTTTTACAGTCTATATGGTTGCTAAGCGTCTAGCTGTAACATTTTAACACCACATCGTTCACTGTACAAATTTGGCAACGCAATGCGGGGTTAACATAACCCCAGGTAAAAAAAAAAAATGGTACTAACCCCACTACGGCTTGTTAGTCGTGACGTAGGGAATACTGTTTCCGGGTCGAAGACTACATTCATTTCAATAGAGAATATAATCTCTACAGCCATTTATGAGCACTATTTATTAATATCACACTTTTAAGCTTAAGATTTTAAAACGTTAGAGTACTAACAGTCTCCTCATGGCGTCCCGGACACTGAATATTTGAAAGATTTATAAAAGACGAATCACGAGTCTGGCAAACTGAGATTTCGCTATGGAGACAAAAGCTAGGATCATGATTTTTCTAAATTGGTTTAAGCTTTTTAAAAATATTTTGTTTTATTTCAGTTAGTTATTTTGTTTTAAGTAACGAAAAATCTTTTTTTGTTTTGGTTTTAGTTAACCATAAAATAATGGTTAGTCACTAGTCTATTCACCAGAGGGCGCCAAAACAACAACTTTTCCTTTCTAACACAGGACAGCTTTTGACATCCCCTCCATCTATGACGTCATTATATCTGAAAGGGCTTGAATGCCATTTTGATTCATTCACATCTTTGACAAAAATATTAAAGTATTTCCCTCTTAAATGCTATGATAATCCTAAAGTTAATTTCAGAATGCAAACAATGCTAATGATGGTAATTTTGGCGATGTGCACATACTGTATACACAAATGTAATTTGTTAAATGTAATATCACCAGTAGACTATAGGCTATAAGATCACACAAAAATGGTGATCAAGTGCTTTGAAAGATTACTGCAACATTTACAAAGAGATGCAGAATTATACAAACCCTGTCTAAAATGTCACCAATCAGCAAGACCCTAAAAGCCCAGCGTTAAATGCCCAGCCCAACGCCTGGTGTCCCACGGCACCTAAGACTTTAAGAACAGACATCACCCCAGACTAATGCCATTTCCCCCTTCACTGGTTTCCTCGCTCTCTTTCTCTCTCCGGATGATTCCACGGCCCTGCTGTGCTGTACAGTGCAGTGGGCGAGCAGGGGCAGTAATGCAAACGCATTGATTATGGCTGATAATTCAGAGCTTTGATGTGGATAATGCAGCCCATCTCTTCCTGCACTGGCCGTTCACTCCCAGCCCCTGGGGCCACAGAGGATATTGGGTTTACAGACACTGCTCTCTCTCTCTCTCTCTCTCTCTCTCTCTCTCTCTCTCTCTCTCTCTCTCTCTCTCTCTCTCTCTCTCTCTCTCTCTCTCTCTCTCTCTCTCTCTCTCTCTCTCTCTCTCTACAGTATATCACTCAGTCCATATCTCCTGCACATTTTTATGTGATTCGGACTTTGGCGAATTACAGTATTTTATTAAACAGATTTGCATTCATTTTAAATACTGAATTTTATTAAGTACAGCTAGTTTTGTGAGGTCTGGTTTGAGTTTTAGACTATTGGAGTGAGGAAAAAGAGAGTAACCTACCTACTTAACTATATTTTGGGGACAAATTTGTACCCAGAAGTGACCAAAACCTGACAACATCTCCAAAAACCTCCCGTTAGGGACGTCTTCATTTGTAAATCTGGTATAAAAATAAAGTAATGTTGTGTGATGGGTAGCTTTAGGGGTAGGGTTTGTGAAAGGGGATAGAAAAACCATTACGTCTATGGAATGTCCCCATTTAGGTTTTGAAGTAAACGTGTGTGTGTGTGTGTGTGTGTGTGTGTGTGTGTGTGTGTGTGTCAGGATATCTCTCTCTTGTGTAAATCATGTGTTCCATGATCTTTTTTCCTCTGTTTCTCCAGTGTGTCTCCACTGTATTTATTTAGTTGTGTCTGTTTTTGTCTGGAATCCTTTGCATGCTTGTTTTTTCACTGCCTGTTTTTCCCATTTCCCATAGACACTGATTCATGTGAATAGAGACAGCCCTCGTTTGACAAAAGAAAGGAACCAACTCATTTTTTGTTAACATTGAGCTGTGGTTGACTTAGACTTGATGAATGCTCAGTTGGTGCTGTTTTTGCATTGGCAAATTTAACGCAAAATATGTTTATTTTGTATTTTAGACACAGCATCTTGCAAGTCCTTTTGGTCCTGTGTGTTTCAAACACACTTTTAACACTAACACTAGTTTATTTAATTTGAAGACCTGAAGGCCTCTGTTATTTTTGCATTTTAACTGAATCAACAATTGTAATATCCACCACATCTCAAATTATGTATAGTGTCTAATATAATTATGTGGTGGAAATGACATTTCTGGAGAAATATATTAAATGTACATAATTCAATAGTTTTTTCATCATGTATAATTATATATGTCAAAATAATTACATATTGAATTTGAATAGAATTTGAACTGGGGTTGCAAACAAGATTTTAAGGTAGCGGAAATGAAAAAAAGAGTAGATTTCAAATAAATAAATAATGATTCATAGATAGATAGATAGATAGATAGATAGATAGATAGATAGATAGATAGATAGATAGATAGATAGATCACTCTCACACTATTCGAACAACAGAACCAGACTCAACCAATCAAGCACTTTTTCCTAGACATGCCTAATGATGACAGACCAATCCACCATAGACGACAATACATAACCCCCCCCATACACACACAAACACACACACACACACACACATTCCCTACGTGCTCCCTAAACATGGAATGTAGCTACAAAGTCCTTTAAGTGACCTGGCAGTGACCGGGTGCGAACAGGTCGCTGGGAGGTCTGGGCCTGACCTGACAGTCTGAGGTGTTGGAGCGTCGTGCTCCACTGTGGGAATGGCCTGTGTAACTGCTGGACATGGTTTCAAAACTTTACGAAGACGGCAAGACTGCCAGTGGGTGCCAAATGAAGACACAAAAAAGAAAAGAAAAAGAAAATACAAATAATAGGGAAAAGGAACTTAAGTGGCGCCAAATTAATAAACCAATAAAAACAATATAATTCCCAAACTATTCCCCACAACCTTTAACCTAATAAAAGAAATTGTGGGGAAAAAAAGGAAGTCTTCAGTGCATTCGAAGCCCTAAGATCTTTCTCTAACTAAGAAAACAAAAATACAAAGTATGGCGCACACTTCTTACCTAGTGTGTCTAACGCCTGACATTACTACGGGAACAATGTACATCACGCGATCTGCTGACCTGTTCTCTTTTCCCACATAAAGAACAATAAACTCAGAACAAAGCAAAAGCATAAAGCACAAATACTAAAGTAAGGAATGTTTGACTACACATTCACAAATGGGATTTCATCAATAACTGATACAAAGTACGCAACTCAGGATACTGAACACACACACACTGCTGCCAAACGAGACGCGCTGGAAGTCTTTTAAACCAGTGGGGCGACAGCAGATTGGATCCAGAAGAGCCGCCCTAACGATGATTGACAGCTGACACGGCCTATCACAGAAACCTGAGAGCGAGATAGCCAATAGGAGACGTAACAAGACAGGGAGGGAAAAACAAAAGCACAACAACAAACACGCATAGAACGTAACAGCGGCCATAAAGGTGCCATCTTCCGCATGTCCAGACGCATGCTAGCGCTTCCCGCTCCCCCACTGAATACCATTGCTGGATTGGGTCAAGGGTCCGGGAGGGGAAGGCTATCAGCCTTTCAACGGCACTCCGTGTCGTTGACAGCACGGCTCCGATGGCTGTGGCAGACGAGTCGCAGGTGACCAGGGTATCACCGGAGGTGCTGAAATGTGCCAGCACTCGGGGCAATGTGAGTTGAGCCTTAAGAGTGTGTCCTATAGCCCTAAAGCTTGAGTCCACACCCAGGGTTCATCTTTTCGCAATATTTACTGTGGGGGAGCTGTAGTTGGGGAAGAATATTCAAGTAATTCACTCGTCATTCAAAGAAAGGAAGCCTCCTGCACTGGCAAAGTTGGTTTGGGGAATGGACTGTATAGCCTCCGCATTGGAATTAACTGGGCAAATGTCCTCCGTCGACAATTTGAATCCCACAAATTCAATGGCGGTCACAGCAAAGAGAAACGTGTCACTAGGGCTGGGCGATAAAACGATAACGATAATTATCGCGATATAATTTTTCTCGATAAAACGATATCAAGAGTTCGATAAATGTTCGATAATGTTTTCGCGCCAAAAGCGGAACGAATCTCATTTGAACCGCGCGCGCCACACGGACCGTTTATCCGCTCGGCTCAAAGTCCAAACGGCAGCGCAGCGCGAGTTCACTAGAGCAGACGCGTTTACTCTGATCGGCCTCGGTCACGAGATCCAGTGAGAAGCGCTTGAATTGAGCGAGGAACACACGTCTCAGTGATTTAAACCAGTTTAAAGGCAGATGAGACCGCGCTGACGAACATGAGAAACACTGTGCGCAACGATACAGTCAGAAGCTTCTCCGTCTTCACATTCCCATCATTTACCACGGATTTAACGTTACTGTAACGTTAGCCTAGTAATATAACTGCACCATGAAATGTGGGATATATATATATTGAATTGTATAATATTATTAATGTAGACGATGTATTGAAGGACTAATGGAATATAATTACAGTTTTTAATAATGTATTTAGGCTACTGGTTTTCATAAATACCATAGAAACCATAAAGTTACATTTTATCTGTGGTTATCATGATCTAAATGCATGATGCTGGATGACCAATGGTTCATTTCAATAAAACTAAAGAATATTACTTTTTTTTTTTAACAGATGTTACTGTTTTTGTTAATGAACATAAATTGTATATATAGTAAATCTGCATCCTAACTCAAGCTAATACTACTGAAATAAAGATATTTATTTTGTGAAGGAAAAATTACAAATGTTTGAATGTTCTACCTCGGATTTGTGAATGTTCACCTGTTTGGCAAGTGTTTGTCATGATATGTTCTGATAATAGTTTCAGATGATTCAGGTGATAGTTTAAAAACACAATGCTCTGGTTTCTACAGCTTTCACTTAGGAGTAAAAATCTGTCTTTAAACTTGAAATAAATAAAGATTTGACATTTATCGATAATTATCGATATCGACTGATATAAAAAAAAATATCGTGATATTTTTTTTTGGCCATATCGCCCAGCCCTACGTGTCACTGTTGAGGGTCAAGTGATGTTTGGCTAGTGTATCGAACACCTTACTGAGGCGCTCGTCATGAAACATCCTGGTCCCCCCATTCACAACCACATTGTCAAGATAAATAACCGTGCCTGGTATATCGGCTAGCGCTGAAGTCAATATCTTCTGTAAGCAGGAAAAGTCAGAGCTTGGGTTGGGGAGATCCACAGCATGCGCACAGAAAGCCGCCTCTCATACTGCGTTGAGCACGATAACTGAGTTCTCTTCTGCGTCTTTTTGTACTTGAATGGACAAATACACACCAAAAATATCCTCGTAAACATAGGGCCCTATTTTAACGACCTAAGCGCATGGTCCAAAGCGCAGGGCGCAAGTTAACTTAGAATCCAGTCCGAAGTCCGAATCCACTTTTGCTATTTTAACGACGGGGAAAATGGTTGGCGCGCCAGGCGCATGGTCTAAAAGGGTTGTCCCCAGGGGCAGCGCTAGGGGTGGGCTAAGGGGGCTTAAGCCCCGAATGTTTTGTCAAAAGCCCCGAATATTTTAGTTTTTTTCAAATAAATTCAACTTTGTTTCATTTCCTCTCAGTCTTTCTGACTGGAGCGGCAAAAAATTAAACAATAGGTCTATTACGGTAATGCATCGCACATCACTCAGCTTGTTTGCCAACTGACAATTAAATTAACGAAGAATATAAATCTTCTTCTTCGTCGTTGTCATCCGGGGCTGGCGGGCTATTGTATGTTACACCGGCGTCGTAGCGAGCTTACTGGCTAACCGGCTGAAGTTAATATGGACATAAAGTTTTTTATATGGAACACTAACAGTAAACCTCACCGGCCGGAGAGAGATTCAGAAGCAGCGTCGGACGAACCGCGGACAAGTGTATGCTGCGTTCACACCAAACGCGAATAGAGCGTCTGGCGCGAGTGATTTCAATGTGAAGACGCGTTAACGCGCGTCTGGAGGTCCTACGGCGCGAATGAAGCGTTTACTTATCACGGCACGGCGAATTAACTTTTTTTAGTAGGCCTAACTATCATCATTTTCCCAGATAGTGTATAGATTTTTAGGCATTCTTTTATCTCAAACAGCCTGAAAAATAGTGAATTTAGCTGACGTAAATGGGAAAAAAATCTTCCTGGGGGAGTATGCCCCCGGACCCCTCTAGGTTTGGGTTAAGCCCCTAATGTTTACATCGTCTGGCTCCGCCCCTGGTTGTCCCTATTCTCTTAATGAGTAATGGGTGTGTTTTGGGATTTACGTTATACCAATCAGAGCCTAATCTCACATTCCCTATAAATGCCAGTTGCGCTCGCACCATGGCGGATTCGTTATTTACATGACAGAATTTGATAGTGGAAAGACTGAACGCGTCTCCTGAGCGCAAACGGATCTGCTCGTGCTGCTGTGCGTCCCTGTGTGTTTAATAAGCAGAATGTACGCGCGTTGTGGACCCGTCTAATATGTGCACATTACTAACGCGCTCTTTAAATAACAAAAAAAATATTGCGCCATTGAGTTTAGACCAGGTTTCAGTTGGTCGATGGCGCAGTCTATTTCTGTTGCCTCAAAATAGCAACGTGCCAACAATGCGCCTGAACACCTCGTTTTCAGACCAGCACGCATTTGCTATTTAAACAACGTGGCGCAGGACGTGAAAATGATAACTGCGATACTAATGCTAAAACTAGCAAAAAAACACTTGCGTCGCGCTTGCCGCTGCATTGTGGTGGGTATAAGATAGTGCCCATAGTCCATGTTATGTCTGAAGTGGTCAAGGTCAGGTCAAGTCATCTTCATTTATATAGCGCTTTTAACAATGTAGATTGTTTCAAAGCAGCTTTACAGTAATAAAAGTATAATTTAAGGTAACAGAGATTGTTTTGGCTTTATAGCGGTTCTTGAATAATGTAATTTTCCAGCTAAAACAGTTGGTCGTAAACAGTTGACAAAGAAAACGCATGTGTAACAGTATATTGGATCCGTGCCGCTCTTAAAGTGACAGCAGCACATTATTCCTGCTGCCGTCACTATAATAATGTTAATCAAACAGCAAAAGACAAAGAGAAAACTCACTCGCCATTCTTGACTGAGTAACTTTTGTAACTGTATTTGTAATGTATATATTTACTTATAAAGTACAGCTATTTTACATTTGATTAGTTGGTGAAGGGCAAAGCGTCCACAGGCTCAATGATATCTGCATCCCACAGCCATGCACTGCAGCTGACACACCATCACAACGGGCCAGGGGAATACGGTGTAGTGGTTGAATTACAGGGGTGACAGCGGGATTGAGGAGAGGTTGGTGGGTAAACTTGGTGAGGCAGCCCAACCCTTCGAACAGTACTGGCCACTGTTGCTGCCACGTTGTAGTCACGGCCAGAAAGGCAGACCCCCACTCCCCCATGTCCACCAAACCGAGCCGCAAAGCAGTGAACAGATTCAACCCCATCACATTTGCTCCCTTACGGGCCACATGGAATACAAAGGAGGGCAGTGTTCCTTTCCCATAACAAACAGTCAATTTAAGCGACCCCAGTATCTCTATTTTGGAGTTGCTATACCCACAAAAGTCAGTAGAGGGTGCAGCCAGGGGGAGCGAGTTAAAAAAAAAAGCTCTCTGTATGTGTTGGCATTCAGAAGAGAGACACTAGCCCCTGTGTACAGCAGCAATGGAATGCACACATCATTTAGGGATTACAGTACATTATTTGAATGTCGCCAATCCACCATAGACGACAATACATATGTATTTTATCAAATTGAATAGAGTATGCTAAAATTATGGACCAGGGTGGAAGATCACTTTATTTCCTAGAATGCATCATATGTGTTTTCAATTAGATTTAGAATGAACAATTGCTGAAATGGTTGTGTTTTTAACGTTTTTACAGTCTACATAACATTATTGAGTGATAGCCGAAATTGATTAATGACCTTTTGAAAAGATAGAGCTTTTCTAGTCAATTCGGCTTGGCATTATACAATAAGAGAATATGAATCACCATCCACTGTCACTGAATTGAAAAGAGCAGCTTAGACATTCTGCTTAGCATCTCAATTTGTGTTTCACAGAAAAAAAAGAAAATAGTACAGGGTCAGAACAAAATGAGAGTAAGGAAATGAAGACATCATTTTAAGTTTGGCGTTAATTATCCCTAAAAGGGCATGGAAACTGCTCAGCACCAGTGTTTGGAGACTGCAGCAAAAGCTTTGAGTAAGTTTTTCTGGATGTGCTATTAGACTCTGTGCACTCTACACTCAGCAGTGAGAGAGACTGATTCAGACAGAAGTGCTTCCGCCCCAGGTTCATATTTCCTCACTTCTTGCTGCACTTCAATAATTAATATTCATAATCGCATATCATGTCAGCAGAACACCCTCAGCTTCCTCTGCGGAATGACTGATCCCATCACCAACATTATTTTCCATTGTCACATCAGCATATATTAATAGCTTTATTCTACATTGCATGCAACTGAAGTTGGCTAGTGTTGGCCAGTCTCCTGTCACACGATGCCAGTGAGTGGTCACTTAATACAATTAAGTGCAGTGACACACATTTTAGAGTTAAAAAATGCTAAGAAGCAAACTTTTTGCAATATTATTCCCTTTTTTTTCCTTTTTTTTTTTTGCTGATCAGATTGCAGTGGGGTATGGAAACCTTGAAGTAATATTCACCACTGGATTTGGTCCAATAACTAAAATTGTAGCTGATGTATCATTACAGTATACATTGTTTTGATACCCACTATCAACAAGTAGAAACACTGCAGTATTAATAACAATAAACTATAATGTTTGTTAATGTAATGTAAATGATGGCATAATTTATTAAAACTATATTAAATCAAAGTCTTATCAACATTGCATTTTTTTTTAACATTGATTCGAATACAGGAACCTGAGAGCGAGATAGCGGCCACGTGGACGCCCTGCAACACGATGGCGCGACTCGCTACGACAAGATCTGGGACACAATTGGATGGGGCTGGCCCAGGACCGACAGACCTGGGCAGATCGTTGTGGTCTGCGCTGACCATCTTTGGCCGGCGAAGACAGACCGATTCTGGATTCTGGATTCGAATAATAATAATAAATTAAATAATATATTATTGTTATATTTGTTGTAGTATTTGGCCTAAACCAGAGTGGCCTAACTATGCACATGAGGGGTAAAAATAAATGATGCACAGCAGAAAATGTGGAGGGAAGTGCTTTTGAGTACCAACATTTTGGGCAGTTGTGGGGAAAGGGACACGTTTACTTACTTAAGTAGGATTTTTCTCTATCTCTGGTAAGAGATTAATTATTAGTTGTTAAGGGGTGCAACAGATCACAGTTGATCCTTGATCTGTACAGACCAGGCCCCACGGATCGGCACCCATGTTATTCGCGGATTAACTGCTACGTTTAACCATCATAAAGTGAAAGTTTTTCACTTGGACGTTTTGTCTAGCCAATTTACACATTCAAACGATTTTAAACGTGGAAGAAGAGGCGTAAATCGGGACTCCCGCTCGGTTATCTGTGCCTACAGACGCACACACCCGCCAACACCCGAAGCAGAGAGAGAGAGAGAGAGAGAGAGAGAGAGAGAGAGAGAGAGAGAGAGAGAGAGAGAGAGAAGGGAGTCTTAAAGTGACAGCAGCCTAATATTTCTGCTGTTGTCTGTGTCCTTAATGTTAATAAAATAAAATAAAAAATACAGCTTTATCTATATTTAATTTCTACTGTGAACAAATAGTGTTATAGTGAGGATAGCGCCTTTCAGGAGGAAAGTGATGACGACAACTTGTAGGATAAGTGTGCCGTGTAAAGTGCGAGTACCAAGCAGCATCTTCACGTGCTCCCATGAGAACCAGACAAAAAGGTTATGTGCACCCCTGTATATATATATACTGTATATATATATTCTCCTCACCTCAGGGGAGGAGAAAGGTGCTGTGAGCAAGCAGAGCACCCGGCTATTTGCAATTTACCTGTTCATAACTGACAACACACAGGACGAATCTGCATCAACCTGGAAATTGTAAAATCTAAAATCTCGCAACGTTCTGCATGCGGTCCAAGTAAATACTGTACGTCCTGCAGTAAGCACGTACTGGACACAGCAACGATAAGGCTGGGTCTGGCTTGTCTCGAGGCAGTGTTTGCAAGTTCACCACTTGATCCCTAAAAGGGATAGTGGGGACTTTGGGCATATAGCCCGGAGGGGGTTTCAGGATAAGGTGAGAGGACAGACCGAACTCAAGGCACGTTTCGCTGACAGAGAACACCTGTAGGTCTCCCACTCTCTTGATGGAAGTGAGCGAGGTTAGAAACACTGTTTCAATGATAGAGCCCTTGACTGACTCCAGTGGCTAAAAGGGAGCTCAGGACAACAGAGAAATCCCACAAGGGAATATGCCACATGCCACATATACTTTCAAGTGTAAGGAGTACAACCGACCCTCCAAACTGTCTTGTATAAAGAAAAGCTCTGACATGACTGCACATCTCTGTCGTCTTCCAGTCTTTGTTACTTCTGCAGAGGACAGATATGCCTCAGCAGCCTCAGAATTATTTTCAGTGGGACAGCTGTTTTTCCTCTGAACGAATTCAGGCAATTCAGCGCTGACTTTGTGCACTCGTTCATGAGATGCGCAATCATAGTGACTGAGTCCAACTCTACCCCGGGAAAAGAGATTATCTGCACTGAAGAGAGCTTGCTCTTTTCCCAGTTGACCTGAAGCACCAATCAGCTGAGGTACCTGAGTACCAGGCCCCTGTGTACACACAATTGACCTCGAGAGTGAGCTAGAATCAGCTAGTCGTTGAGATAATGATGATGGGGGCGTCGAGAAAGCGCACTTTGTCTATCTCCCTCATCTCAGCAAGGTTCAAGCCAGAGATGGCGTTCCTGGACCACTAGTGTGGGCCTCGCCTGGCCTTGAGCTGGTATTGTAACTTTTGTCGCTCTCAGAGCGAAGTCAATTACCAAATTAAGTTCCTGCATCAATCTAGGGTGGCCATGGCATGCATTGTGGAGGTGGCCTGTCCAGAAGCAACCTTACAGGCCCTGGACGGGAGCCTAGGACAATTCCGTCAGGTGGCGGCGTTTTGCAGTCACATATGCACAACAACTGTACGCTCCACCTGAGGAACATCAGTGTACCATCGAGGGTAGTGAGGCTGGAAGAGCCTGCGAAGCGTGATCTGACAGTAAAACATCTGGCTTCCACAACTTCGTGAGCTCCTCATGCACTTCTGAGAAGAAAGCCACTGGGCCAAGCTCAGATACCAATCATCCAACTGAGGACGAAGTCTCTCCCCGGGCCAGGCAAGCATGGCTGGCAACTCCGCTTCACACTCCGACTGGGCCAGCGCACCCAAGGGTGAGAGTCTAGCCGAGTCCTCCATGTCGGAAGGCACTGGCCCGCCCGCCGATGCTGCTGAGGAAAGCTCATCCTTATCCGGAGCCCTGAATGAGAAATCAGGTGTATCATGTAATGCAACGTCAAACTCATCCGGAAGCTCCACCGGGTGCAATGTGTGTGACGAGGAATGGGAGGCCCGTTCTAAAACCGCTCTTTTCAGATTGCTGAATAGCCCAGGTGCAATAGATATACCGCTGCAATGCGCTGTAATCTTCCAGCAACAAGGTGAATGAGAATGAGCGTCTGTCTGTAGTGACATGTTAACTCCTTTTATACTCTTATTATTTATACCCAAATTCTCATTGGCCTTTTCTGAAGTATCAGAGGTATTTGGGGCTCCCAAATGCGACCCCTAGTGTCAGCATTCAACATCACGCTGAAGTGACTGACAGATAGGGAACTCATTAGTCAACTAGAAAAAAAAGAAACTTTATAGAGGACATTGTGTTGCCAAAAAATTTTTGCCGACACACTGCACCCGATATATATCCAAATGAAGCAATATTGAATCAACATCGAAATCAAATCGAATCAAGACCTTGTAAATTGGAATCAGAATCCAATCGTGAAATGTTTGTCAATATGCAGCCCTAGTCAACAATGACAGAATTTTTATATTTGCATGAACCATTCCTTTAAAATCTCAGCGTATCTACTTCATATGACCTGTCAACTCCCTTGCTCCTGTAACTAGGGCTCCTATCAAGGGTCAACAGAGTCCCCCCTCACCTTCGGCACTCACATACACAAACTCTCCTGACACTGAGACCTCTTTGGGATGGGCAAGTACCTACGTCTCCAATTGGCTGTGACTTTCTCTCAGCCACTTGACCTCTCCTCCTCTGTGCTGATGGAGTTTAATAAGAAATGGGCTTGTCCTTCAAGTCGTGGTTTTGATTGGGGGCGTAGCCTGCCTAGACATTTAATTTCCATCATCTGTTGAATCTCTATCTCCAGTCATAAGCCTCCTGATCTCTCCAGGGGAAATGTGACTGACTGCCTTCATTTGTGTTAACTCTCCACATGTTCTCTTGGCCTCCTTTCACTCTACTCATATGCCTAAATGTTGAAAGCATGAACTATTCAGCAGTCTACCGGACCCCAAGCTGAGTATTTATTAGGAAGAACTGGTGCGTTCTCTCATTCTCATTCATCAAGTCTTGTCTTTTATTCTATCTTCCCATTTCTTCATCTGTTTTCTCTTTATCTGTTTATGAGACAACGGACAGACACTTACGGCGGGTCTGCACTGTCTTAAAGATGTTCTTAAAAGGGCATTCTGGAAACTCTCCTTCTTCTTCCCTTCCTCTATCAGAGCTCAATCATACTTAATGCTGTCTTTCCCCTCACTCCATCCATCTCTGTCATTCTCTCTCTCTTTCTTCTTCGCTGAGCCTTTGCTGATGCACTCCTGGCCATTAATAAAAATTTTATACATAGTCAGGAAGTGCATTTGCAGCGGGAGCGGCTGGAGGCTCTCAGGCCGGCAGGAAATGAGCCTCTGGCTGGCGGCCAGCACGGCTATTCCGAGGGGTCGTCAGCTCAGCCAATCAGAGAGTTCGGTTCACTTAATGGAATATGGATACTTCACCCCCAATCTATTAGCGACAATTACGTGGTGCGTAGGGGGGGACAGGGAATGTGTGTTTGTCTGTTATGAGAGGAGTTTGGGGTGTGTTTTGATGGGTTGTGTATGTATGTGTGTGTGTGTGTGTGTGTTCATATCTTCGGCCATGTCCATGTAATGGGGTGATGATGTGTAAGTATCTCCATGTGTGCATGGGACCAGGCGGCGAAAGGGGCAGCAGGGAAAGATGGAGAATGTGGAGGGGGGTGGGCATTAATTCTGATCAGATACAGATGGTGGTGTTTACGTAGCTCAGTGGTACAGAGCAGGAGGATGAGAGGGCTTGACTAGTTGTTTGGAAGAATAAGCTCCACTTGAGTGTGTGGGGTTAAGACCACTTTAAAAATGATACTTCAAGAAATCAGGAAGAATAGCTCACTTTGCTTTCTGGGGTGTAGTTTAAACGGACATTTGTGGCAAATAATTCAGCATTTACTCACCTTACTAAAAATATTTGTACTTTATTTGGAACACAAAAGGACAATAAAAAAAAAAAATCTAAACTCTTTTCCATGATATGGGTTTCAAGCTTCAAAAAGGACGTAGAAATACCATAAATATAATTTTAGTGATTCATTTGACCCGTGCACTCTATTTCAAGTCTTCTGATAAGTTGCAAAACAACGTGCAATTTTAAGACGTTAACCTCTGTGAGTGAGTTGAACTTGACAACTAACTCTTGATTTGTGAACAAATCACTCAAAGCGCCACTGTAAAAGTAAATTCATTGAAAAGATTTAAAAATAACAACAATTCAGAAATCGCAGCCATTTGTAACCAATGTGTCGAGGCTTCGGTTGTCAGGAGCTACAGTTCATTATGCTGCTTGATATTGCAAACGGGTATTATTTAGCGTACTATTTTAAAATATTATAATCATAAACTTATTTGTAAGACAAATATTCTGACTGTTATCTAGTTATCTACTTATAGCAGCTGAATTATTTTATGTGAACTATCCCTTTAAGCGATCTAGAAGAGGCAGGGCCGTGAGTGAGGAGTGTTTTGTAACTCAATATTACAGCTTCATCTGCAGTGGTGCTTTGACATGGGAAGTGATCTTTACACTAACACTGTCATAACAGAACACACACGCACATTCACACAAACACTCTTTGTTTCTCTATTCATCAAACCCCAATATCAGCGCTTTGTTTGTTTGTCTAGCCTTGTTGGTTCTCTTTTTCTGCTTTTCATTTTCTCATTCTATCTCTCTTTTTCATATTTGAGTTTGAAACACACAAACGTGCAAATCCCTCTTGTTTACACACACACAGAATACATAGTGCCGGCAGAAATGAATGACTTTGTCAGCTGTGTGCCGGTCATTAACCAGGCCATTTAACATTGATCCTTCTATGGCCCAGTCTCTCTCTCTCTCTCTCTCTCTCTCTCTCTCTCTCTCTCTCTCTCTCTCTCTCTCTCTCTCTCTCTCTCTCTCTCTCTCTCTCTCTCTCTCTTCTCTCTCTCTCTCTCTCTTAGGCAGTATGAGTGCCATGGGCTGAGGCACTGCAGGCCTTGAGGGAAAATGTTCCCATCACACTCACACACATACTGATAATGTGCGATGGATACATGCTATTGCATCATACAGATGGGTAGATAAAAAAAATAGGACTTGAGTAATTGTACGTCATAGCTAATAAATGTATTATTTTAGGAAATTTGTTGCCTACTTTTTCATTACTATTGAAAGGGATCCTTATACTCAAATAAAGGTCAATGGGAAACGTCTATAAAAAAGAGCTATTTAAAAAATATATATATTTTAAATTATGTTATTTTCATTTGAAAAAGATCATTTTAAATTATAAAATGTTTTGCTCACACTTTAGATTAGGTTCCAGTTCTCACTCCGGTGGTACTTCGATCCACTTTAGGTCACGTTTTCGCTCGTAACTTCATGAAACATGCTCCGATTGTGAAAAATGCCACAGCATTATTTACAGCAGATTCTCACAATTAAAATAGTCAAGAACCATAATCCATTGCGTCGATCACGAGATATCCCATCCTCACGGAGTTACCACACAATAAAACCCTACAGGCGCAAATGTATAGCTAGTAAAAGTAATTATAGCTTTCACGTGACGTTTACACTTGTAACATTAATAAAGTTGCACAGATAATAGAAAATGGCACATCATTACTTACAGTGCATGCTCCAAATTGAAATGAGTCCAAAATCAACATAATCCATTGCGTCGATCACGAGATATTTCTCATGGAGGAATCCTTTTAAAAATGGCCATTAGGGGGTCTCAAGGGCTAAACAAAAGGCTACCTTGATTCCAAATGCCGTAATTTGGTTATTTTATGCTATCACCACCAAATTTGATCCAGATGCTGCTCACATGTAGAGGAACTTCACCAAAAAAGAATGGTCCTCCATGTTATATAGTCATTGCATGTCAAATAAGAAAGATATGTAAAATAATAATACAAAATAGGCTAATATATTGTCTTTTAACAGCAGTGAATTTGTTTTTCTAAAAATGTTAAGTTTTCTATCAAATGATACCTACCTTTTGACTCTCCATGCAATAGTTCTGGAGTTATGAGTCTACTTTTGTGTACGTGTATAAACTAAACTAAACTAAACTAAACTAAACTAAACTAAACTAAACTAAACTAAAGTGTTACCAATTTTTTTTCTTCTTCTTTCAAATATAAAATGGAGATCCCCACAACTATGGCCATACAGTATTTTCAGTCACTACAACCTTTTGACCCAAAGCAGAGCTCCAGTGGTGCTGTAAGTAGTGTGCATTCATGGCCAGTTACAAGACTTTACGATAAATAGGGATATTATTTGAAGAATATATTAGTTTTTAACTAAATTAGATGAACAATTTTGGGCCATTTTCCATTGGTTTAATATAATATTTAATATATATATATATTTTTTTTTAAAGGCTTGCCTTTTAAAAACATTCATTATAACCATTTTTAAAAATGTGGTTCAAATGTGAATGCCATTAACAATCAGCATACAAACAACCATGTAAATGATCAAATATCTAATGCAAACAAACCATAAAATCAGTATTTAAAAGGTTTGAGGACATTGATTTCAAACATTTATTAAACTTAGTCTTAGACCCCTAGATATTCAGGCATTGTAAATTTTAGTTTGATTTATTTATTTTCTTTTTATCAAATCATAAACATGGTGATGAAACAAATTGCTTAAAAAATTGCTAGAACTTTAACGAGAGCATCTCTTGATTTGCAGTCAGTTTCTTCATTTTAAAGTTTATTTTGTACATTTTTATTTATTTATGTGTGTTAAATTTAATACCATACTTAAGTATGGTATGTTTCATAAATGGTTGAATATGAGACCAATGATGGGCAAAAGTATAGAATCAAATCCCAGAAAACAGAACTGTTACTGCTATGTATGCAGTAAATGAACATCCATCTCATAGAACGCTACTGTAGGTTATAGAGAGAGCATAAATTATACAAAGTACATTGCGAACATAGTAGATATGTAGATAAGCTGATTCTTTTTTGGGACTGAAGCTGTTCTGTCATGCGATTTGAACGTGTTTAGTATAGAGAAGCCTTATTCACTCTCCTCTCTCATGCACTGTTTGGTCATCCTAGCTATTTCCCTCTACAGGAAGCCAGGAAGCACCCCTCTTCCTGCCCCATTACGCACGCACACACACATATATACAATCACATACACACAAAATGTGTCCTGTTACCTTGGAGATACCTCCCATGTGCTATCAATAGACTGACATGGACACATATGAATATCCTGTGTATTTTATGCATTCAAGTTATTTTTTTGTTTTTTCAATATAATTTACATTTGCTCGTTCTTGATCATTTCACTGCGATTATGATAAGGTAGCTTGTTGTCTGTTGGCAATGTCTGAAGTGAAGGAACATGGGCTAGGTTCCAATCTGTCATGCACTCGATTGAGACACTGAATTATTCACTGTTCTAGGATGTAACCTGCTCTAGGACAGCTGCTAGCTGGCACAAACACATCAGAATGGGTCAGTGAGTTCCCAAATGTTGAGTCTACAACCACATGAGGCTCTTAGAGTTAAAAATGGCATGTGATGTTCATATACCTCGATGTTCTGTTCGTTCACCAACTGTGACGTTCTTGTGAAATATCAAGGTCTTCCTTTATATATATTTATTCCATATACTACTTTTTCTATACAGTGGCGCCAAATGTTCTTGGACACTTAAAGGAACACGGCGACTTTTTGGGACTTTATTTTATTCACCGTATCCCCCAGAGTTACATAAGTATAGATAAGATAAGAAATACATGCAAAAATACATGCCGTGACTCTGTGTGACGCACCCACCGCTAGCCTAGCTTAGCACAAAGACTGGAGGTAAATGGCTCCAGCTAGCATACTACTCCCAATAAGTGACAAAATAACGCCAACATTTTCCTATTTACAATCACTCCGCCCAAGTAGCATGGCTTCGCCTTCTGAGAATATAGTTCCCAGTATGTATACGGTTAGAAGATGGCTGTGTCTCATGTGACCTTGTTATTTGTACACGCTGTGACTATACAAATAACATTTAAATAGGAAAATGTTGGCGTTGTTTTGTCACTTATTGGGAGCAGTATGCTAGCTGGAGCCGTTTACCTCCAGTCTTTGTGCTAAGCTAGGCTAGCGGTGGGTACGTCAAACAGAGTTAGTTACGGCACACATGGAGATGAAATGGGTATGTATGGACTTATCTAACTCTGGGGGATATGGTGAATAAGCTAAAGTCCCCAAAAGTCGATGTGTTCCTTTAAGACACACTTTTATTGCATTAGAAACATTATCAAACCAAATTGTATCTGCAAACAAACGTCTTTTCACAGAACTAACTTCAATTTTCTGAGCCATTTTTTGCAATGACATTTAATCAGCTTGTGTCAAAGTGATTTTAATGGATTTATGAAGGCAGTTCTCCTCAAGTTCACACAGGTGTCCCCGTCATTACATCAGAAAGTGTCGATAACTTTTAGGTTAATTCTGAACAGGATATCTACAGTAAATGTGATATTTTCTAATGCACAGATTCATACTTTTAACGGTAGCTTCAGTGCCCAAATACTTGGTGCCACTGCATGCAAGGGAAAGATCAAAATTGTGAATGAAATTGTTGATATGTCTACACAATGTCTACAGAACTGTTTGGCTCCATGAACTGACACATATTCCACAATAAAGTTCTTGTCAGTTATTGTGTTTCTCATCTCTCTCTCTTTCATTGTTTTCACCACCTTTCATATTGTTGACTCATATTTTCCTTCTTTATCTTTCTATCCATTTCTCACTGTGTTCTCTCTCTCTGTCTTTCTCTTTATCTCCTTTTCCCTTCCTCCCTTTATCCATCTTGTTAGGCTTAGCTCAGGGAATCATATAGAACAGTTCCTGAGGGGGAGAAAATGAGAGATTGGGTTTCAGCCCGATGATGCCACTTAGCCATTAACTATCTCCAGCAAAACCAAGTGCCCCCCACCCCAACCCTCCTCAGCCCGGCCCTCCTTCCTTCTACCATTCATATCCAACCACCCCTCCTTCTCCTCCCCATCCCATCTCCCTCCCTCTCTCCCTCACTGTTTCCCACCCTTCATCTCTATCTCTCTCTCTCTCACACACACATACATACACACACTCTGGGAGTGAGTGGATGATCGCATGAGCAGGAAGCGCTGACCATACACAGATAGAGAGAGAAAAAGAGAGAGAGATAGACAGTCCGAGAGAGACAATCCAGCACTCACACTTTCAGCTCATACTGAGACGACAAACTACAGAGCTGCTGCTGTGGTCTTTCCACACTGTTTTGTGGAAGTACTTTTGAAAAGCGAAGCTCCTCTCAGTTACTTTGCCCTGGGGACATTTTTGTTTCTTACTCAAATAAATTGGGATATTTCGTGTGACATGTTGCCCTCGTTTCTTCGTCTTACTTCTGAGTGCTCTTTGAACATGCAGTGCTCTGGCTTGATAAAGGCTGTTGGTGTTCTTCAGAGGGAATGACTGAGCACTGAGGAACCAGGATTGCTTGCACGTGTGGGACACTTGTGAAGAAGCATCAGGAGGCAGAAGAGAGAAAACTGCTCAAGAAAACATAAAGGAAAGAAAGAAAACAAGAAACAAACAAACATAAAACACTGCTTTGGCGCAAAATGGATCTCCCTCCTTTTAGGGGTAAGAGATTCTTTATTTAAATCTCTTTAAGTCTTAATCTGTTTAAGTCTTTTTTTTTTTTTTTTTTAGCTCAAACTGTATTCTCTTGAGATTCTCTAGATCTACTTCTATGAATGAAATATAATCTAGTTGACATATAATGGGAGTAGAATAGCATCCGAGTGAGAGATGATCTCTTTGTGTCGCGTAGTGCCCTTAACTCAAGTCCTACCCTGACCCATCCAATGTACTGGGCTTTGGGTGTACAGGCATGGAATTGATTGTCCTTCATGGTTGGAGATGTCAATACTACAGTTTGTGCTGGCAGAGGCTGATGGGGAGTTTGGAAATGGACATGGGACAGCGCTGCACACATGTGTGCTCACAATGGTCTATGGTGAAGTTTCTGTGAATTTGGAATTGGTTTGTGATAAAGTTCTCAAAGTAGAGGCCGGCAAAAGGAATGTGAATTTTGTGAATGGTGCAGCTTAACAGGGAAAACTTATTCAAATGTCTCAAATTTTCTCACTGTGTCAATTTGTTTTAAATTGTCATAATAGTTTTAATATCTATTAATATTAGTCTGTTAATATTTAGAGTTACAGTTTTAGATTTACATTTTTGTCAGTGTTTTGTGTGTGTGTGTGTGTGTGTTTGTGTGTGTTTGTGCGTGCGTGTTTCGCTCAATAATACTATCTTTATCTTATATATTCCTCCTTTCTCTAAGTAACCCTCCCCCCTTTCTCTTCTCAGTCTCTCTCTGTCTCTCTCTCACCCAAACTTGCTGGTCTGCAGTGTCTATTTCAGTCCTTCCTGGGGGTCGGATTCGGCACATCCGGAATCTCATACAGTTTATTGTCATTCAATCCCACTGTGTTCCCAGAGGGGCCTGTAGGGCAGATCCCAGGGTCCTGGTGCCTGACAACTCAAGTCCAGCCGCAGTTAAGCCTGGCCCCTAGGACAGAGCATATATATGCCCTCTGCAAGGCCCCTGGCCCCTACCCCCCACGACTACCAGCTAATCAACCCTCAGTCAGCAATTGCCAATCTGCCACTCTATCTGAGTCAGAGAGAGAGAGCAGAAATGGAAAATGGATATCTCTAACGACAGTTAGCCTGCAGGAAGTCAGACTGGCCTGATGGCTGGCTGCAGAACTGCTGGATGCTTATCAGTGGCAGCAGGGGTCAATGAAAGGAGACTGGAGGCTTTAAAAATAGCACCACAGCATGATGTCATTGGCCAACATCCCATCAGCCCCCAAACAACAGCATCAGCACCTCATTCACCTGACGGTCACACCCACCAAAAGATAAACAGGCTGAACAATCTTCAGCTGTTCCAATGTTGTCCAACGACCCTTTACGGGACGACTGTTTTGCCTTTTCTCATTTGCCTGTTCTCTCCTCCCTGTTTGGAGGTTTAAAGTTTCTCCCAGTCAGTGGAGTGTGGTGACTGTTATGAATAATATGCGCTTCTCATCCTCTTCCTGCCCTGGATTGGATTACTCTGGCCAAGGATGTGTGCAAGGTAACGGGTGCAAGGAGCCCCGGGGCAGAGCCGCGAGGTACAGCTCACTCAGCACTGATACTCCCAGAGCGCAGAGGCCTGTCTTCAGGTTACCCCTCATGGCAGGCAGGGCTGAGTAAACAAGGCCACTCTCTCCCTTCTTTTTCTCTCTCTGGCTCACTAGATGCAGCTGTCTCATACTTGCTCTGAACTGTATGCACAGTTCTGGGACATAAAGTGTGCCTTAACCTGGGACAGGTGTTATCTTTTTGTGCACGCACAGTCTTCCATTTTATTTTAAATTTTTATGTTCAACAATTCATGTTGCATGTCTATTCCCCCTAGTATAGTGGTTTAAATGTGATAAAAAAAAAAAGTTGGATGAGTGCTCATGTGACCTGAAAGAAAAAGAGAAATACAGACAGCCATTTGTGGTAAATGGGTATGGACTTGCTTTACTTCATCCAATGTAAGAAGTGCTATCAAATTTGGAGAGCCAGATACAGAATATCCTTTTAAATGATAAAACCATCCAGCAAAAAACATAAGATGGAGTCTTCAGATGTGGGATCGGGAAAAAACAATACTTTGGATGAACTGGTCTAAACTGATCCATTCAAGTGCTATGCTGAAGTAGTGTAGTGTAGTAACCTTCCTATTTCCCTCATTCACAGTCATCACAATTGTATAAAATGTATCAGTTTCAGCAAATTTCTTGCTCATTTAGAGTAATTCATTTAGAGGTCATGGTCAGAACTTACAAATGAGAAGACTTGACCTGAACAGCATAATCAATATCTCAGCATACACTCACAATGGAAGTAGACTTAAATCAACATGTCCAACATCTATTGAATGTTCCCTAAACAACAGCTAGTAGCACGTTGGAAGGCACTCAAGTAGCAGTTATCCACAGAATTTGTTTAAGAGAAAACACTTGTGCAAGCTCCACTGTAGAGACATGATAGGCCAGTCCACAGCCCAGCACGGCCTCGCCCTGGTGTGCCGTCTGGGGCAGGTGGAGCTAAAGAGTACTCTGGGACTCAGTAGGGAGTGGTAGTGTGCTCTTTGTTGGGGGTTTACGTGTTGGGGTGATCTGCTGGACTTCCTGATGTCAGCACCTTACCTGCTATGCCACTGTAGTGTGACTTATCGACCCTCTGGCACCCTGACTGCTGCTGCTGCTGCTGCTGCTGCTGGTGGAAAAATGTTTCAGGGGATTTTATATAGCAGCTTATGCTCTGGTCTTCTGCTTCACAGCTTATTTTACAAATGCACTATACTCATTGACAGAGCATGGAAGTGGTTGGTGAACTCTAGTGGGAGGCAGTTTACGGTTAATGGATGGTGGCTTTCCAAACGGTCTGGCTCAAGGGAAGTAACTCATGGGATAAATGGGTATTTCATTGATGATAACTTGAGAGAAACTTTTGTGGACGGAATTAATGGTGAGCGGGCAGTTAATTAGAAAGTAGTAGTTTAGAATTTTTCTTTGTACCATTTCTCAGAGCCCAGAAAAAAGCATATTTTTTAGGTGTAATTTGGGTCTGTTTTTACACAAGATCTCTGCAAGTCAGTGGAAAGTTCTAAATAAACTCCAGTGTAGCCGCGAGTGATAAATGCTCCCAAGTGCCGACACACTTGAGGAAAACCACATGGAGAGGACATGTGCAAATGCTCAAACAAATATGCAACCAAAGTGCCTGACATGACACAGATGAGCTAACCCAAAACTTCCTCTCTGGCTTGCCCGCAGATGCGAGACTAAAAGTCCAATGTTGTTTTCGAACTCAGGCCCCAAATAATGAGCTCATGGAAATGAACAGCAGACCCCTTTCAACAATTAGATGGACTGATAGGACCTGACTACAGCTCTCTGCTGGGTTTGATGCAATTACTCTCCAGGACTTCTCTTTCCTCCTCTGTGTAATTTGCAAATGCATTTTGTGCTTCCGACCTGGGCCTCCTTATCTTGAGTTTCTGGCTGGGCAGTGGGAGCGGGGGAGGATGCTATCTTACTTCTTTTTTTTTTCTTCTTTTTTTTTTTTTTGCGAGAGCATTCAGGGCTCTTGCCAGGAATTCAGCTGACTGTGCCCCGGATGCTTGAGGGACTGGGAGCAGACACTGCTTCTTCTAATCACTGCTGTTGTGTATGGATTTCCGTTGCTTGTTATGTCAGAAGCAGCTCTCTTCTCATGTCCAATCTCTTCCTAGGCGGCCTAAAATGTTTGCTTTTTTCCCTATCACACATTGACTTTTGGAACAGTCTGAGAGTCTGACAAACATCAAAAAGTGGTCTTCTATCTCTCCTTTTATCGATGGAAGAAAACAAAACCCATCGCTATCTAATCCAATGCAATCCAATGTCTTGTTTGCCTATGACGTCCAATAATGCAAGCAACATGTTTCTCAATTCCAGGATGCTGATTATTTCCATGCACATTCCAAAAGCCATGTTGTTCCTGTTTATGAAGGATAAGGCCTAACAAAAGAAGGGCTGCAGGGAGGGGCAAAATTCCGCCAAGCTGCTGAGGAAGAGATACCTCAGGACACTAACACTAATTCTTTTGGGTTCCCCAGTTTCTCACAATTCATTGCTGTCAAATTCTTTGCTCTGGTTCCTTTCCCTTGTGTCAACAGCTGTGTTCTCCAGATGCTAAATTACAGTGTGATGTCAATGGCGTTATCTCTCCATCCTCTGTGTCTAATAATAACCATAGCTTTAGCCATAGACCATCTGAACTTCAACCATTTAATTTGATTCTAAATCGAACACTGAACCATTTATTTTATCTTTTTACTCTACAGGTTTATCCGATGTACCCTGATATTGGTCAGCCTTGCAGCTCAGCCCCTACCCTGGTGGCCCTGAAAGAATGGATCCAATACCACCTTTTCGGATGGACCCTGAAAGCCTGGATCTTCAGCAGGTCCCTGTTTTGTCCATTGACCAGATCCATGCTATAAGGGCTAATAATGACTATGTGGAACGCCCTGTGGCGCTGGAGCCTGCCACTCAGATTGGTGTCTTCTATGTGCATGATGAGCGACATACTCAGATGTCTCGCAGTCAAAGTCAGCATCAACATTCCCACTTGGCCTACTTGAGTCGTTCCAGTACTGTGAGCTCCATGTCCCGCGGCAGTGCTGCTTCGGACCAGAGACTTCTTACAGGACTAACGCCTTCCCATTCTGGTCTGGCCACTGTGGTGCGGTCCCAGCCCAAAGGTGACTTGAAACCTGACTCACTAGGCAAAGGACTGGCTGAAAGTGAGGACTTGGGCCTGCATCTCTTCATCTGTGAACGTTGCGGCCACTGTAAATGCCAGGAGTGCTGTGCCCCTCGTAATTTGCCCTCCTGCTGGACCTGTGGCCAGCGCTGCTTGTGCTCAGCTGAGAAATTCTTGGAGTACGGCACTTGCCTGTGCTGTGTGAAGGGTCTGTTCTACCACTGCTCGGCAGATAAGGAGGACAACTGTGCTGACCGACCATGCTCCTGTGCCCCGGCTCACGCCTGCTCCCGCTGGAGTGCCATGGCCTTCCTGGCGCTCTGCCTGCCTTGCCTGTGCTGCTACCCTCCTGCCAAGCTGTGCCTCACTTTATGCCAGCGTGGCTACGATCGCGCCACACGTCCAGGCTGCCGATGTAGCAACACCAACACTGTGTGCCGTAAGATCTCTGCCACCAACCCTGCACCCTTTCGTAAAACCCTGGAGAAGCCTGTATGACAGGCTGAATGAGCCTCTCGCAATTCTCCTGCGAGGAGACACCTCTAATGCTGAAGCAGCCGGGAAATTCTGCTAAATGAACTGACCAACTCTAAACCAATCAGGCCTCCCTGCATCATATATCCTACACCCCCGCCCCCCCTCCCCTATTTTTTTTAGCAAACCCTTGTCTATTTATTTATTTATTGGACTTTCCAAGATAGAGTTGGGTAATGTGAACCATATGTAACACAGGGAGTATACTATCAAAATAAATGCAGAGGCTGTACTTAGTAAAAGGATAATCTAGGCATCGCTTTCAACAGAAAGTCAGCGCTGAGTGTGTCTTCTTCAGCCTTACTGAATGGAAAAACTGTAAGCAAGCTGGTTCACTCTGACTTTACGTGGATACAGAGCACTGGTTAGGGAGGAGAGCCCAACCAAAATCTGACAATGTAAGTCAATTCTGTTTGACACCAAAAACAGGACCATTTAAACTCAGAAAATTAAGCTCACCTAAGAGGGATGTGTTTCAAGAGAGGCGGTAAAGAGAGACATTTTGTGCGAATGAGTGTGTAAGGAAGAAGAAGGGAAAATGTGTGCATTTGTATGTGCATGTGTGTATGTGTGTGCAGTCTCAGGCCGGCATCTGCTGTCAGCAGAAGCCTCTCTTTTTATTTTTAGAGGAGCTACTCTGAAAGATAAAGTGTCTGGTCAGGTTTCCAGCCCAGGGCAGCCTGACGCCAACCTCTCCCAAGCACTCTTACATCCTCAACTCGTTTTTCCTCAGCTGCCCATTGTACTTTCCAACTGTTGAACATCAGCGATAGGATCCTTGACCGTTTCTCTGCATCCAACTACGCTGTGGGACCAAACATCAAAAGGGACTGTCTGTCCACCTTTGACAGTCGGAATGAGATACAAGCCATTATTTTGGACAAATCGGCCAGAAAACCTGTGGGACCATGCTTTAGGTTATCATCAGATCCAAGTAGTATCAGCAAAATGAAGCCATTGTGGTTCCCCAGTTCTGCTATACACGAGGCATGAGTATCTCTATAGACTTTGGCCTTTCCTGAGCTTCTCTGGTGTGCCCTGAATGCTTTGCAGAAAGTGAGGTTAATGGAAACTGTTGTGTCATCTGACAGGGAGATGGGATTGTATTGAGACAAGGGCTCAGTCACCTGGCCAGAACGAGGTAGAAAACCACACTTGGGAACAAGGTGAAAGATGCACTGGCATCCAAAACTGGGAAGCAAGATGAATGAAATCCGTTTCAAGTGTGTGTGTTCTTCCCCCAAAATGCACATCATTGTGAGTTCCTTTGCTATATTTTTGTATGTACATAGAATTCTTATTGTATTTGTATTTTTATTCCATTTGTTTTAATCTGGTTATTATTATTACCATTACTTTATATTACTGTTGGACATTAACCTTGTCAGAGACCTGGCTAATACTTAAGACTAACCATAATGCTGATTTTGTATTGTGGAGGAGAGGTCCCTTGTGCATAACACTTGTTTTGCATCGCAGTTCAGTACATTTCCATAAAAACGTGAGAATACTCTCTTATTGGTCACATCTATCTAACTCAAATTGCTTTTGTCCTAAGAACAGAAACAATCACTCAGAACTGATTTAAAATATTTTGACACACACAAGCTTCCAGAGCCAATCATATGTTTTTCCAACTACTCAATATTTACTGGCATGAGAGTAAATAACATGCATTACTATCAGAGTGTGTGGCAAACTTTCACAGTGTGAAATAGTGAGAAGATACCTCTCCTCCACAGTTGCGTCCCATAAGAATGGCTCCTCTAAGGAGCGTCTATGCTGTGGGGTTTCAGTGTGCAGGTACATACAATTTACAAGAATGCCTAACGGGTGCTGTCCGCAGTCTCTAAGTTAACCACTAAAAGTTCACCATGTTGTATTAGTAAGTATTGCTTTGGTACAATTGGCATCTTGTAAGTTGTAAAAGAATTAAAGGAGAATATATAAATAAATATATATATAAATCTATACAAATGAATTTATTATATATATATATATATATATATATATATATATATATATATATATATACATTTTACACTTTTTTTGTTGCTGATATTATCATAAAGCCACAGATATTTATTTAAATGGTTGCAAGAAAAGCTATGTATTTATTTTGGGTGAATGATAAAAAGACATTGAATGAAAAGACCCATGTGATGATTTCAGCTTTTTTCAAAGAGGATTGGTGGAAATGGCCATATGGCCATGGATAATAAACAAAACGTTTTCAAATATTCTGTGTACAAAACTTGTTTTTACATCTGTGACAATTTACAATTCTGACTGTAAATCGAATTGCCTTTGATTCGAGATGTTTAGGAAACATCTGTTAAAAGTACACGTATACCCACAGCTGCAATTCTACTCTGTTGCATCTGTAGTTTTGTGGTGTTTGACGGCTATTCTGTAGATACCTGAAGGAGTTATTAAGTGCATAAGTGATCTGTTTAGAAGAAAATGCTGTGAAGTAGCAAATACTGTATATGCGTGGACACTGGTTTCAGTGCAGAGGGGTTCCGGTCAGTCTTTGTCTGTCTCTTTACTCCACTCCCCGCACTTCTGCCTGTTTGCCTCATAAATAAGTAATCAAGGCCAGCTCGTACTAATGGCCTTGGAAAAGAGGGACTAGAGATGTGTGTGTGTGTGTTACTTCAGAAGTGTGAGAGTGTGTATA
The DNA here is from genome assembly GCF_949152265.1 of Phoxinus phoxinus. Lineage (NCBI taxonomy): Eukaryota > Metazoa > Chordata > Actinopteri > Cypriniformes > Leuciscidae > Phoxinus > Phoxinus phoxinus. The sequence continues at coordinate 10,053,587 of NC_136892.1, read as the reverse complement.
AGATGTGTTTGTATCACCATTTGTGCTGTTCATCACAGACACACAACCACGCCTCATTTTCCCAGAGCTTCAAAAGCATTAAGCCTGTTCCCCGACATCTTAATAGCCCTCCCTCTCTCTCTGCTTTGTCTATATGAGAAGACACGGCATGAATAATACAGTCTTGCCTTTATGTGTGAGTACATTCAGATGTACAGTACATACATCAGTCTGGCGTCTGCAGACACGGTTTTTGATAGTATTTTTTTTTAACCCATTACAAGGATAGTTCACCAAATTTTTTTAGTCATTTACTCACCCTTATGTCATTCCAAACCTGTCCGACTTATTTAAATTATATAAAAAAAATAGCATAAGTTCCATTTGTATTCCAATGTTATATTCTTCAGAAGCTGCTGCATGCGATAGATTCAACCCGATCTCACGGCAATTCGTACGTATTTTACAAGGTGGATAATTCGTACGAATTCATATGACCTCACTCGTACGAATTTGTAAGATTTTTGCTAAATCATACATATTTTACGAGTCGCCCAATTCGTATGAGTTCGTATGAATGACCTACCCCTGACCCTAAACCTGGGGTTTAGACAAATCGTACGAATTCAGACGAATTCGCCACCTTTTACTCACTCGTACGAATTGGTTGTGAGATAGCGTTGGATAGGTTTGTGTGAGGAACAGACTGAAATTTGTGTGAAATTTTAAACATCAAAGTAGGGTTTATAAAAGCTGTTTTGCATTATGGTTTTTAGTTCATATATACAGTTCAGTTTGGGTTGTTCATGAAACGTGTGCTCATACGAGAGGTTATGTGCAATGACACAGGGTTCATCAAGATGTGTCATGAGATACAGTGAACCAGGACTGTCAAAAGTCAGAAAAGACTTCTTCACCCAAGAAGAAAGTGACTCTGGAGGGATGCTCTTTGCTTTCTTAACCTTTAACCCAGCTAATAAAGAGCAAGAAGGGATGGGGTCGGTTGATCTTCTACCATCCTGACCTCATGGCCTCTGTAACCAGTGAATCCCCCTATGAGGGCCTTGTCTGGCGGGGACAGGCACTGTTGAGGACACTCCAGGGGTCGGGGATGGAGCTATAGAGGCTGTCAGTCAGAGCTCCATGCATGTGTCAATCACAGTGCAGCGGTGTGTGAAAATGGACCTTTTCTAAGACACCCTAATCCAAATGTAAAAACACTCCACTTAAAAGCAGCAGCATTAGGGCTTACAAATCACTTACATAATTAACCGGTATCAAAGCTCTTATTCTAAAGTTAGATGTTTGCATTTAAATAGTTCAAAATCATGTGTGTTTGCAGCTCCTTCTGTTTTGCGCTGTATTAGCTTACATGTAAACGAGCCATGTGCCTTAAGGCAAGACACTACTGGAAAACCATTGTTTTTTTCACACACTGCAAGTTTTGCAATTTTGGGCTGCATGTATTTTTCTTCCATAGCTTGTCTTCTCTCAGACTAGTGGAATGAAAATATCCCAAATACACAATGAAGTGTTTATTTTATTACACTTTATATATTTGCATCTGTGGATTTCAATTACAGTACATATCTTTAAAGGCCACGTTCACAAAATGAGTTTTGTCTACCGAGTCCAAAATCTCCACTTCAATATACGTACAGTTACATACACCAAACTTTCCAGATTTTTTCCTATCTATATACTGAAGCTTTTTTTTTTTTCACAGAGCAGGTTGTTCATATAACTTTTGCCTGATTTATAGATTTTTATTCCCAAAAATATGTTGTTATTTTCTTTGGCTGAAGTTTCTTGTGATAAAAAAGTGATATCCATAACCTCCTCTGTAAAAACCTTTAACTCTAAATTGTCAACAAAAGGAAACAAGAATTTTGAACCTGGTTGTCTCCAGTGGTCAGATATCTGTTCCGGAAATGTGTGGAAATTAGTGCATATTTAATTAAATAATGTGTCATTTGTATATTTAAACACAACCTTTCAAAAATAAGTTATTGTATTAAGTCATGAACATATAAGAGAGCACCAGTCAATGTACATGTACAAAAGTACAAAAACCCATCTAATTCATTCAAAATCTACAGTAGTTATTGTGTCAGCAAATTGGCCAATGCTTTGCTTTCTGTCATCGTGCGAGCCACATATGGAAATATTTGTTATATACAAATGTCATGTTTTTTCAACTTATTTTGTTGAAATTGATTGCTTTCTATTCACAATAATGCCAGTTTTAGCTGAATGCTCTTTGAATGAGCCTTTTAGACAGATTTCAACAGTATAGGAAAAAAAATACTTGGAAAAGTCTATACTTTATAAAAAGAAAATGAACATTTGTATTCTTATTTTGGTAGAAATGTGTTACATGCCAACTAAAAATTACTTGACAGTTGCTTGTTCATTTTCACCCACTATACTCTTCCTCTAATACCGCCGCCACACACTCTTACATATCTTCCTTGACAAGAAAACCTTTCAGTTTACATGTAGCACATTTCAACAAAAATAAATGTACTGAATAAATACGATTTATTTATTTTATTTCATATATACTTTGAAAAACTCTATTTGCATGTGATAGCTCACACGATGAAAGAATGTTTTTAAAAGCGAAGATTGTGACAATTTCACTGAGAATCGACTCAGCATTGATCAACAAGCCTTGTGCTATTGTGCAAATTGTAGACAGATGCACTCACTCTTTTACACACGTGGCAAAACACACGCGATTCGCATAAATCAATAAGAAATTCAAATCTAATGAGAACAACACACTAACTTTTCAGAGATGTGAACTTGTTGTTTTGAGGGAAAAAAAATGTAATTCAAGAATCGAGCCAAAGCGACTGAGAAAAACTGTATTGTGATTATTTAACTGGTGGAAGTATGATGATATCTATTAGTATCACGATGTAGTGTCTTAAATAAAAGACATTTTTGAATGCATGGTTACTTCCAGCACGGTGACTCCCAAAAGGTGAGAGTGGTGTGTGTGCAGGCCTGAGCTGGAGCCTCAGAGGCTGGGGGAGAGCTGGAGCTGTTGACAGGTGGAGGTGTGATGGAGAAGCAGGCGCCAGAGAGAGCTGAGAGGGGCTGAAGAGGGCCACGGTGCCGGGGCAGAGCGGAGCCAGCCTACAACCCCTAATCACAGGGATTTTGGAAAGACTGGGCATCATTGGTCATATATTTGAATTGTTTTTGCATTTAAAGCATACACACTTGAATTTATTTTAAACTGAACTTTATTCATTTTTTTATTTTTGAAATCTAATGTTTAATTTATGTCATGATTTTCTTTCTTTATTTTTTGATAATGTTGTGTTGCTCATCAAAAGAGATTTAGAAAGTTTTATCTGGTTAAATAAAGGGCAAAAATGATGATAATAATAATAATAATAATAATAAAAATAAAAATAAATAATGCAAATATATTTTATACCAAGACATTTTTGGGCCATTCTTTGTAAATTTTAAAAATAAAAATATATATTTTTAAAGCATTTAAAAATATATTTTGCCCTCCATATATTTCAAACCAAGAAAATACATTTACAAATCTCACATTTAAAGAAAAACGTTCTTTGTAAAAAAAATAAAAATACTTGCCACACTGCAACAAAAGTGTGGAGGAATAGTTTGAGGAACATGAGCAAAAGCTCAAGATGTTGGCAGGTGGTTTTAATGTTGTGGCTGATCAGTGTATTTTAGAATGAAATTTTAAAATTGGATGCAAATTGGATGCAAAATAGCGTTTTGATCTTTATTGGATCGTGGATTCCATCCACATTTGCATTTAGCCTAAATGCATTTTACTGTAAATGTGTTTTCTTGCCCCTGAAATATATTTTGGTATATGCACGTTAAAACTAAATATATTTTCAATTTCAGAAATGTATGTGTACAACACATATTTAGCATATATTTCAAATATATATATATATATATATATTTTTTTTTTGCTGTATGGGTAACATCCAACGCTCCCTAAAATTGTCCAAAATGTTTCATCCTCGTTTCAGTTTGTTAATGGATGGGAATGGTCCAAGTAAATTAATCTCAATTATAAACTGTCTAGACATGACTGCACGCCATTGGCTGTGATAGAGTTTCTGTAGACTTGCCGAGGGCCCATCTGTGTTGTGGTGATCGGTTCGAGGTTGGCGGTGTTTGTGTTAAAGTGTGTGAAGTGTGTTTTAAAGTCAGGTTGGCTGAAATCTGTCCTGCTGCTCTTATGTGGCCAATGAGATGGTGGGAAAGAGGAAATTTGGGAAAGATGGGAGATTTCCTCCCTGCTAACAAGTTCCCACCGAACTAATTTCATCAACCCTGTGGGACTCAAATCCTAAGCAGTTTCTTCGCATCATCCCTTGAGAAATATGAAATATTCAATTATTAAATAAAAATAGAGATTTATAGATTAGATAGATAGATAGATAGATAGATAGATAGATAGATAGATAGATAGATAGATAGATAGATAGATAGATAGATAGATAGATAGATACACTCTAAAAACTGCTGGGTTGTTTCAACCCAATTTTGGGTAAAATATGGACAAACCCAAATGTTGGGTTAAAAATGTAATGTAAAAATTTAACCCAACCGCTGGGTTTGTCCATATTTTACCCAAAATTGGGTGGAAACAACCCAGCATTTTTTTAGAGTCTATCTATCTATCTATCTATCTATCTATCTATCTATCTATCTATCTATCTATCTATCTATCTATCTATCTATCTATCTATCTATCTATCTACACTCTAAAAAATGCTGGGTTGTTTTAACCCAATTTTGGGTCAAATATGGACAAATCCAGCCATTGGGTTACATTTTTTAATTGCATTTTTGATCCAACTTTTGGGTTTGTCCATATTTGACCCAGAATTGGGTTAAAACAACCCAGCATTTTTTAGAGTGTATCTATCTATCTATCTATCTATCTATCTATCTATCTATCTATCTATCTATCTATCTATCTATCTATCTATCTATCTATCTGTCTATCTATCTATCTATCTATCTATCTATCTATCTATCCACATAGCCATCCATCCGAGGTGGGACTGTACTCGATGAAAGGATGGCGTGGTGGATGAGTGATGTGCAGCGGGGGAGACGGAAGAGCACAAGGGAAGAAAGAGCGAGGGAGTGGGGGAGGAGAGGAGAGGAGGAGGACTGTTTGCGGGCCTGCTGGGTGGCTGAGTGCAGACAGCTGGAGGAGGAGTTGATGGGAATGGTATCTGCAAGGTCAGGGGTCACTGGAGAGAGCTTTAGCACACTTCCGCTGCCGGCCCCACGGCTCTCCAGTCTCTGGAATTCTGCTCCTCCAGCTCCCACTCAAACTTGTGTGTTTTAAGCCACGTTTCTTCCCTTTTCACTAGATTTTCATTTTTTTGTCTCCCTCACTCCATTTATTTATCTCTACTAACAAAAAAAGTGGAATAACCATGTTTCTTGGATGTGGTATACCATGATATTATTGCGTTTTTGGGGACATTAAAAAAAATAAAACATTTACATTTATGTAAATAAAACTGATTATTGGGGTGTATTTTACCATGTTTAAAAATGCCATTTCAGAATGTCATGTTTAATTCAATGTGTTACTTGCTGTTTCTTTGCAATTATTAGCGATTTACCAGTGATTTTTTACAAAGTAAATTCTACATCATTTTTAAAGGAACACGCCGACTTTTTGTGACTTTAGCTTATTCTCCGTATCCCCCAGAGTTAGATAAGTACATACCCTTTTCATCTCCATGTGTGCCGTAACCCTGTCTGACGCACCCACCGCTAGCCTAGCTTAGCACAAAGACTGGAGGTAAACGGCTCCAGCTAGCATACTACTCCCAATAAGTGACAAAATTATGCCAACATTCTTCTATTTACATGTTGTGATTTGTATTTACATTTTACATTTATGCATTTGGCAGACACTTTGATCCAAAGCGACTTACATTGCATTATCCTATACATTTTATACATAGGTATGTGCAATCCCCTGGGATCGAACCTACAACCTTGCGATGTTAATGCAATGCTCTTACCACTGAGCTACAGGAAAGCTTAGTCACAGTGTGTACAAAATAACACGGTCACATGAGACATAGCCATCTTCTAACCGTATACACACTGGGAACTATATTCTCAGAAGGCGAAGCACTGCTACTTCTGTGGAGTGATTAGCGCAACACTCTGAGCGAACTCTCTGCTCCTCACCACGGGGCTTGCGAGCAAATCTCTTTGAGAATATAGTTCCCAGTATGCATTTGGTTAGAAGATGGCTGTGTCTCATGTGACCTTGCTATTTGTACACACTGTGACTATACAAATCACAACATGTAAATAGGAAAATGTTGGCGTTATTTTGTCACTTATTGGGAGTAGTATGCTAGCTGGAGCCATTTACCTCCAGTCTTTGTGCTAAGCTAGGCTAGCGGTAGGTGCGTCAGACAGGGTTACGGCACACATGGAGATGAAAAGGGTATGTATTTCTTATACTTATCTAACCCTGGGGGATACGGTGAACAGTGTTGGGAAGGATACTTTCAAAATGTATTCCGTTACAGAATACAGAATACATGCCCAAAAATGTAATTTGTAACGTATTCCGTTACGTTACTCAATCTGAGTAACGTATTCTGAATACTTGGATTACTTCCACATTGAATTGCATTTTAGAAGTGTAGGAATGCGGCCATCAAATCCTGCTTACTAAAAAGACGTATTCTGGTGTGTTTTTCTGTTCCCACTGGCTGAACGTGTTAGGCCCAAGTCTCCCTGAAAGTGCAATATTTCAAAATTTGCTGTAGAGGAACAAAGACTATAAGGGTGTTTATTCAAAAGATGTTTTGCCTGGTTAAAAAAGAGAAGAATTTACCAATTTTCCCTTTTCAGTTTCTTTATTTACTCAGCTGTTAAAAGTGTGTATAAAATATTCTGTTTCTGTACATCTTCCATAAAAAAAATGTCCAGATCGTTACAGCTGACTATATTCACATTAATGTTCTTTCTTTAAGAATGACACACTAATAATACGAGACAGAGTTCTTTATTAAATTCATAAAAGACAAAATAATTACAGGAATAATGGATTCTAATCCTCAAATAAATACCACAATCAAGACCTCAAAGCAGATATGAGGGAGAAACACCCAGAAACACCTCATATGTGCCGCTCACAAGTATAATAAGGATCGTTCCTTACCATTAATGCTTTGAAAACACGCATAACGTAGGCTACATCTCCTTCGATTAATAATAATGGCTAGTGCAGTGGCTGGAATACAGTAGCCTAGGCTATAAACCTACCAAAGTCCGTTGCCATGGTTTTTGTAATGATTTTACTTATCGCGAGAGGAAAAAATTAAGTTTTAGTCTCATAACATCGGTTAATGGAAACACCGTCATTTCGAAATAGTTTTTTGTCGACATTTAGAAAAAAAATTGTCGTGATTTCGGTTTCATATCATAACGTTATATCGTTACAGCCCTGGTAGCTAGGCCTACCTGATACAACTATAACATAGTAAGGTGACCAAAAACTACAGCAGACGACTAAAACTGGCTAATTTAAAGAAAAAAAATTACTTAGGCCTACAATGCTTCTTCAGGTTGGACGTGGATTCTTGGACGCTGAAAGGAGGTTGATTGCTGGTAAGAGGTTGCATTGCACAGTTATATTTCGTTCTCCCTCTTTCTTTAGTGTGAAATGCTGTTTAAATTACCCAGATATAAACGCATTTTTACCCTGGCTCTGTTTCGGCTCCATCTCTACCTCTAGCTCCCACCGCTGCTGCTCTTCCGACTCAATGTGACGGATCACGCAAACCGCAAATTTTTTCGTTTTCATATTGGGGCTTCTGGGAAATGCATGAAGTTGCCTTAAAGGGCACCTATTATGACATTTAAAATGTTCCTAATGTTGTTGTGGGAGTCCCCAACAACAGTTTTACATGCATGCAATGACAAAAAACACTTTTGTTTTCGTATAATATGCATTTATTTTTACCTGATTTGCTCACCGACTCCCAAATGAATCGTTCAACGACTCGTTTTTCAAACCCCTCCTTTGCGCGACGCTAATCTGCGTTGATTGGTCAGATGACCCAGCAGTGTTTACAGAGATAATACTTATTTTTAACACGGAGTGCAATGATGCTTTTATCAAGAAAATTGTATTATAATAATGATTATAGTCCACTGCTTTATAGTTTGTAGTAAAAAACGAAAAATAAGATAAAGAATTTAATGTTATGTTAGCGAGCATAGCCCAGAGTTCATATTGTAAAAGCACAATCAGTCTTTGTTTGCGTTAGCCCGATGCATAAACATAACGTTTTTACAAAAAAAAAAAAATGCAGTTACGTTACTACGAGGTATTACTCTATTCTTTAGACAACTCCGAAAACAACGACAAACACTTCACATATCTCAATACAATTGTCATTGAAGACCTAGAAGCTAAACGGTGCTTACACAACAAACAAAATAATTATTAAGCATGCTACATAAAATATAAAAGCAAAAATTATTAATAACACTTACAGGTTGTGATACGGAGGAGGAAGCTGATGCAAATACACTTAGAAATAAACCTTCCTTCAATATCAGCCGACTCGCGAATCCAAGTTTGATTGCATATTTAAAAAGCAATCGTCTTCAAAATGACGCGAACAAAGCACAAGGCTCAGACTATACTTCTGTGGTATAGTGAATTGTAGCCACTTAGTCTTCAAATGCTCCTCCTTGGGCAGATGAAAAAAGTTTGCTTTTGAGCTGCACTTCAGAACACAGTCTCGTCGCCATGATGTTTTCCCTGCTGGCCTTGGAGCGCAATAAGTGGGCGTATCGTATTCAAATAACTTGACAAGTTGACGTCATCTAGTCAGAGAAAAAGCTTCGGTCTAACGATTCATAAAAATGACTCAGAGTCGACTCTCACTTTTGAAAGACAATAACTTTATATACGGTGCACTTTCATATTTCAAACTTTGCAGGATGTTTTTGTTCACTTAGATCTATGTTACACACTACATGAAAGGTACATTTCAAAATTCCATAATAGGTGCCCTTTAATTTATTTTTAGATATTGAATAAATGTTATTTAGAGATTGTGAAACAGAGAAGTATCCTCATGTAATCCATTGATTTCAACAATGTAACTGTATTCTAAATACCAACTATTTAAATTGTAACTGTAACGGAATACAGTTACTCATAATTTGTATTCTGAATACATAACTCCGGTACATGTATTCCGTTACTCCCCAACACTGACGGTGAATAAGCTAAAGTCCCCAAAAGTCGGCGTGTTCCTTTAAGTCTTTAAAGTCATGAACACATAACATATCCACCATGAATATGAATGAACCTATATTATTAACATATATAAAAAGATGGATGGATGGATGGATGGATAGATGGATTAAAGGATGCATGTAGCATGTAGGACAACTGTACAAAAGTATGTCAACTACTACAACTACTACTATACCATCGATGCTGCAACAGAACTTTTTCCATAAGCATTCAAAGTCTTTCTTTATTTTTACAGTCGTTCAACTCCACGCCATGGCCTACATGCATATTCCTGTGTGTGCTCCCACAGTCAATCAATGGCAGTATGGATCTACTGCTGCAGCTGTAATATAGATCTGCCCTTGCTCGATCCATGCAGTCCTGTCATTTCAACAGCGGAAGCGCTGAGCTCTCCTCTCTCTCCTGGTCGCGCGAGCGCATATCGAGTGGCTGTTTTTCTCTGATGGCCCTTGCTACAGCCGTGCAAAGAGGCCAAACTATGATGAGGATAATATCTGTTATTTGGCCCCAGCCAGGGAAGCAGCACACACTGCACTACCATTATAGGGCATTAGTGTGTGTGTGTGTGTGTGTGTGTGTGAGAGAGAGAGAAAGAGAGTATCTGTAGAAAGTTTGTGTGGCCTCTAAGGAACAAGATAGCATGTGCTGAATGCTATACATGCGTGTTTTTGTAACATGATTCTGTCATCATCTGTGTGTTTCTCGTTTAACGGCCCCCCGCCTGTCCTTCCCCTCCCACACACACACACACACACACACACACACACACACACACACACACACACACACACACACACACACACACACACACACACACACACACACACACACACACACACACACACACACACACACACACACACGGGAATGAGCAGTGCAAAATCTCCCTGCAGATGTTCTCGATTGTGGTGATCCAATATCCTCTTGTGTTCCGCTGTCTAAAAAAAGAGAGCTGTTTTACATTTCCCCCGGGGGCAAGAAGGGAGAGATTCTCACAGCGATAGAGCTGACCCAGGTCCTTCGAGGGCTGCCCCACATTATTTTAGGCCGAGTCTGGGTTTAAAAAAAAAATAAAAATATGAATTTGGGAGTCATTTGCTTTCAGATATGGTGGGGAAGATGGGATAAAATCTTGTTGTCTGGTCTCTTCATGTGATGTTTAACAATTGCAATCCGTACAATCAATTCATTTGATTTTGTTCTGAGGGACAAGACTGATTAAAACACACATAGTTTTTATTCTCAGAAAAAAGACCCACATAACCTTATATTTTTCCTCAAGTGTTTCAGAAAACATCCCAACTTCACAAACTGCTTAGATTCGGCAATATTTCAAGTGAAATAAATATGAAACTTTTTCATCCAAAACTTTCAAGGACTGCGCGATCCATTTGAAACTCTATACGCTCTATACTTTTATGATATGCCACCACTAATTCCTAAATTTTATTTTTCCTAAATTTATTTTACATATGGCAACATTTAACTTGATGCTTTAAAAGATTATTCATTGGTTTATAATATAATTTAAGCTCAATTGAGGCTGATTAGCACAAAAACGTATTTTTATAATAATAATTTAATATTAATAAAAGCACTTACATTCATTCCTTTAAAATGTGCTTAGTATTTGAGCTGTAAAGTTGTTCATTTTAGGGGTTTAGGTGTTATGACAGCTAAGTTGTAAAATTGGATTGCAAAATTTATTTTACAGTGTCCTTGTATGTTACATGTACTTACCATAGTAGTGTGTGTAAATGTATAATTACACTGTAACAATGACACCTTAAAATAAAGTGTAACCAAATACTGTAACTTTATAGAGAAAAGGTCAGTAAGCGGTTTTCCTGCTATAATCATGTCAACGCATATTATTTGCATTTATTTGCTTAATGGCCCCATTTCCACTACAAGTGCCTCACTGTACCCTAGATTTTGTTTTGTTTTGTTTTTTAAAAAGGAGGAAGAAAGAACCCAGACAGAAACATAGTGTCAGTCCGGATCCGGCCCACATCTGGATCCACGGCTGGATCTGGGCCGACACTATGTTTCTGTCTGGGAAAAATAAAACTAAATTTGTGTGGTAATCAACATTAAGCCACAAGTGCTGTCGATTTAACTTAACTTGTATTAAACCCGGGAATAGTCTTTAATGAAATAAAACTGAGACATCATCTGGGCCGTGTCGAATACACGTGTACCAGATGTGGCCCTCATCTGGGCCGACCCTATGTTGCTGTCTGGAGAGCTATGAAAGAATGTCAATGTCAATTATACGTTATTATACATATGATATTATGGGTTAGCGAGATGTGATAAATGTACAGTACATTAAACAACTGTGGTTTTAAACGTGTGATCATGATGCATATGAAGGCTGATGTACCAGCTGTGTGTTGGTGTGTCTAATCCTGCGTGGCTGGAAGCTGGAAACAGGAAACGCTGGTGCATTCCTCACATTTTTCAAAATGCTGCAAATTGCTGAGCACATCATTTTGACCGGACATGATCACTGACCTGGGAGGTAAAGCGAGAGAGAAATCAGGAGGAATAGAGAGAGAGAGAGAGAGAGAGAGAGAGAGAGAGAGAGAGAGAGAGAGAGAGAGAGAGAGAGAGAGAGAGAGAGAGAGAGAGAGAGAGAGAGAGAGAGAGAGAGAGAGAGAGAGAGAGAGAGAGAGAGAGAGAGAGAGAGAGAGAGAGAGAGAGAGAGAGAGAGAGAGAGAGAGAGAGAGAGAGAGAGCACTAAAACACTATCTGTTCCGTTCCACTCACATCAATCCATGCTTTCACATTTGTGGTCACATTTATAACCTGCAAACGGAAATATTAGTCAATCATCTAACAGATCCGTTCAACAGGATCTCAGCTTGAAAAGACAAAATGATGCCTTTTACAAATGGGCCATTGCATCTTGTGAAAGGATGTACCAAGCAGAGTAAAAAAAAAAAAGCTTTAGTCACCAAAGCCTGGATGATTACTCAGCTTGAACAGCACCAATAACCAGAATCTTAACAAGCCTGATGCGTGACTCAGACTGAGGAGAGGAAAAGCAAAGAATAGAAACATCCAGTCCTTCCGAAAGGCAAAGCGCATAAATAGGTGGCCGGCTCAAAAGCAGGAAGTCTCGGCCACTGTGATGGTCAAGCCAGCCTTGGTGCTGTTTTCCTTCTCTTTGCACGTACAAAGGGGGAGGAAACCATTTTTTTATTTTTCTTGCAAAAAAATGAATGGTGAATTCCGACCGTCCTGAAGAAAGAGCAGCTGGATAAATTATTGAGTGCATTCTATCAAATCTGAGCACTCACTCTTATTCACTGCCTTCCACTGCAGGTTAAGTGTAGGTCCATTCAGTCTTTTAAAGGGGGATTTCGGGATGATGGACCACAGTACGATGAACAGATGTTCTCGATTGTAAATTATGTACGTTTCGGAAGCTGGCACATTCCACTTGAAGGTTAACGGGAAAAACTCAAACCTAATATTAAAGGTGTAGTTCACCCAAAAATGAAAGTCATTGACTTTGCAAAAAAAAAAAAAAAAAAAAATACTATGGCAGTCAAAGGCTAAAATAATGTTGGTCTGGTTACCAACATTCTTTAAAGTATCTTCTTTTGTGTTCAACAGAAGAAAGAAGCGTTTGAAACAACACAAGGTTGAGTATGAGATTTTTTTGGGGGGCAAACTATCCCTTTAAACTATAAAATAATGGAAAACAACAATTGATCATCCATTTCTCAAATCTGTTCTGTTCAATCATAAGAAAGATATATGTAGCATACACAAATATAAAGGATAATGTAATATTATATAGTAAATAAATCATTGTAAATATACAATTTGACCCTAACTTGCACCTATTCCATATGGCAAAGAGATTAATGATGTTTGATGTGTTGAAATACACCTGAAAGTGGTGAAACACTGCTTGAAAAGAAAAAAAAAAAAAATTCTGGAAATAATTATTAAAACAAACGTACGTTTCCTTTCTGACTCAAAAACCTACAAACAACTGACAGACAAAAAAGTACAGTAAAAAGAAAAATCACAGATCAAACTACTTAATTTAAAGGTGCAGTACGTAATATTGGCAGCTACTGGTTGAAATAGGTACTGCAGTCCAAATTCAAAATATTGGGAGAGGGTTGTTTCTCCCGCCCCCTCCTCCTCATACTTGACGCTCACTCGTGTTGCCAGATTGAGAACGCAATAGGAATGAGCACAATTCACAAGGAAAGACATTGAGCCTTAAGGCCATTGCACACTGAGTCCGAAAATTTCGTATGCGTTTTTTCGTATTCGTGATTCGGTGGCTCTGAATTGTCAAAGCACCTTTCAAACACCATTTAAACTGCTTGTTACGGATGCGAAAAGCGCAGAAAATCGAACCCGGATGCGAGTTTCGGACTCAGTTACCCTCTAAGTTGATAAGTTGATTGATCTAATATGCGTTTATTAATATGCGTTTGGTTGTAGAGCTCATTGTGGATGCCGAGGCTTTTTAGGTCGGGTAGAATCTGCGATCTTTGACCCAGTTTGTTTGCTGGCTTCCGTGGCTGAATAAACACTGTGTTTTATGGCAACTGGCATCCCGAGGTGTCGACATACTATTGGGTGAACTGGCAGTGGGCGGAGTCACACAGACGGAAACAAAAACAGACATTCCAACACGGAACGCATTTCAAAGTAGAATAACTAACTGTAGCTTTGTTTTTCAGTATGTAAACTTAGCATGTTTCCTAAATATTTGAAACATACTATGGTATTTTTATGCTTTAGTATTGTCTTTTTTTATGCTTTAGTAAGATTACATACAGCACCTTTAATGTAATTGTCAAATCACATATATATATGATATATATATATATATATATATATATATATATATATATATATACAAAATATAATCATGTTTGATTCCTTTTGTGAAGAATTAGAATCAATTGTCACGCTGTCAGCATTACAGAAATAAAATGCATTGTAAATATTACTAAATATTTTTTTTTACCAAATATTATTAGCATTAGCAAGGTCTATTTGATAATGCTAATTTTAAGGCATGTTGACTCTCATATTCACAGGAATCTGCATATCATATGACTGCTTTAAGAATTCATCACATTTCAAAACTAGCTCTACGATACGCATCTTGAGTGTGCAGTCGCTGTATAATCGACCTGATAATACACTCACTCCGAGGGACACATTCATGTAGTTTTCATTTCCTCTTCCCGCTTCTCGTCTCCATTCCTGCTACCTCACACACCATTCAGGAAAGTGCGAAGCCCATTGCCAGGCGGGAAGAACGTCAGTGGCCGATAAAGCCATCGGGAGGAACTTGGAAAGAACATGTTTGATGTCAGCGCCAGCTTATTTTTGGGCCCGTGCGGAACAAAAGGCCTGGTATATTTAGCGGTGGTCAGGAAGCAGGCCGAGAGAAGGGCCGGGGGGGTTCAACAGAGGCCTCGTCCACTTTCCCACACTTGCAGACCGGAAACAGGCGATGACAACCACTCCACCAAGAGGCCCCAGGTCGCCTGTTAGGGGAGCCATTGAGCTCAGAGGAAGGAAGAGGTTATACAGCCCTCCCCCCATCAACATCCCAGCTTTCCAAGAGTGACCTGAGCTTCCCCCATGATGCATATTTTGTCAACACCAAACGTTTTAGGGAATATGAAGGTCCTGGCGCAGTTGCATAGGCAGATACATGTTCACATTTTTATAAAAGGAACATTGTGCTTCCTAAATGTGTACGTTAAGCTGTAAAAATGCCATCACAAATGCATTAGTTTACAGCAGTTGACTTCCAAACAAACACGCTGTGTATTTCTCCACATCTTTTTTGGTTACATCTGTCCTACGCTCCATCTGCACATGGCCTGTGTTGTCTGACCCTGGCTTGTACTCAAGCTTGGCATACTTTAGTGGCATGCTTATCCTAGACACATTTCCTCCGCAGGAAACACAGTATTAGATTGCAGTTTTATTTATTTACCTCATTCACACAGCTTGATTGCAGAATGCTCAGGGGATGATGAAGTTTGCTAAAGCATTTCCCTTGCAATCTGTTATTGGTCTTGTTTATTAAACAGACCTTTGCCATGTATGCTTTATTTTTCTGTTAATATGTTCAGGTATTCATTTTACTTGATCTAGATTCAAGCTATAGGGTGAAGTTAGATGATTGTCAGCCCATCATTAAATATATAGGCCTATTAATACTTAGCACAATCTCTCATTTCGGGCATGAATTGCTATATGAATTGCTTGTCCTTTCCTGCCAATCAATGTATCTGGAATTAATGTCACTAATCATCATATTGTATCTGTTTTAGACTGTAAACTCATGTATATAATTCCTCTATTACTGTTCTTCACCTATACTAACTAATGTTTAATCGGTCATTTCTCAAAATAATACTTTTCCTCACTAACTGTATTACCACAACTTATTTCTGAACTTTTAGGCATGGTTTCACAGACAGGGCTTATACTAAGCAAGGATTAGGCCTTAGTTCAAATATGACATTTATAATAAGCATTTATAAACGTGCCTTATATAAAAACAAAAAAACATTACTGGTGTGCATCTTGAGACAAAACAACAATGGCACTGACATATTTTAGCTTATGTCAGTGCAAGTTGCTTTCAGTTAAACCAGATCAAACATGCAAACATGCATACAAGGCTAAAAAAAAGAGGATTTAATAGTTAAAGAAATGAGCACATCAAAAACGTGACGCTGTTGCGCCTCGACCTCTGTATGTACTGGGTTTTGTCTCCATCTAGCGGTCGGTGGGTGTCTCTACACACAGCACACAGTTGGACATTTATTAAACTTTTATATTTGCACCGAATCACATGTAAAATGTAACGTTAAAGCATAAGACACAGACGCATATTAATTTATGTCAGATACATTAAGGCTCATAATAACAAGTGCTTGTCGTGAGAGTTTAATAGAGTTTGTTACCATATGTCACCGACAGAAGGCAGTGTTGTTTTATTATCAATGTGTTTTCACGCGTTTGCAGCGCAGTTGCTGTTGAAAAATTGCTGTGACTAAATCCCAGATTAAGATGATATAATTTGATGTCCAGTCAGTAAAGCATGTTGCTTTTCTCCCACTACTCTTAGCGCTCTTTTCCTGCGAAAAGGCATTTTAATGTAAGTTGGTACGCCCCCTTTTAATGTAAAATATTTTGATGGCTGTTTGTAGGCCTACGTTTTCTTTTTGTTTTCTTAAACTCAACAATGTTACATTGACAGTTTCCTGAGCTCATATGTGTTAGACAGAGCCGTTGAAAAACATATTTAACGGCTCCGGTGTTAGAGAGGGACTGAAAGGGTGTCTTGATACTTTACCATACCAAAATGACAACATATTACCAGTGTAACTGTCTAGGTATTGTTAGTACAGTTTGATGTCGAATGTCTTAATGTTAACAGTCAGAAATGGTTCAAATGTAAATATACAGAGCATTGTTGAAGGCTAATTTTCTCTCACGTTGTACTACTACTATACGTTCTGTATGATGATTGCTTTTTTAATGTTTTGATATTGTCAAAATATGTGAATGACGTAATTCCAAATGTATTAGAATCCCAAACCATAATTGTTAAACCTGTTAAACTCTAAAATCAAGGTTTGCTGTTTGAATACAGCCTGTTGAATACAAGTCCCTTAGTAGCCTACATGTAGGCCTATACCTAATTTCATTGGACTGCTTTGGGCTTTGGACAAGGAATAGCCTATGCTTTCTAATCTGGATAAATGTATGGGAAATGACTGACCTTCAGGAATAACATTTTTATTGAACATTTTTTATTTTTATTTTATTGTTTGTTTGTCAGTGCTAGCTTAACATCTCTAAAGTGGTTGTTTGGAGGTTTCTGCAATTTGTTTTTTTGTGTTTGATATAATTCATACAGTAGGCTAGCCTATTTAATATATTTCATTGTTGACACTTGACTAGTGCTACAAATTGCATGGATAAGCCTCTTTGTTGAAACTGTGAACTTTCCCCCTCAAACTATACATTATGTCAGTTGTAAAGTTATGTTGACATGTAGAAGCAAATGACTTAAACCATCATCTGGACGTAGTTTGATAAAACTCACATGCATGTCGGTCCAGGATCTACTGGCTGTTTACAGGCGAACTGTGAAAAACCTTGAAGATCAAGTGTATGCAGGCAAATGAAGAGGAACGTAATAAAGAGGTGTCTGAAAGGCGATATCTGAGGGATTTATTTATTTTCTGATGGGGGGAACGTGGGCATGAAATTGTTTGGGGAGTTTAAACGCTGAAGTATTGAGGGAGTTCAAGGCCAATAAATTTAGAGAGCACAAAAGTCTGCGAGTTAAGAGCAGAGTCTATTTTTATTATTAATCCTCAAAATGAATTTGATTCTTTTGGGGGAGGGGGGGGGGGGGGGGGAGGTTGAGACAGAGTTGATTTTTCTTCTTTTTTTTTCTTTTCTTTTCCCCTCCATTTTTCAACAGATGTAGAAATGATTGAATTCCCAGCAGACCTCATTATCTGAATCCTCCTGATGCCCAGGGAGGGCTTAAGGTCTTAAAGAAACGATTCAAACATGATTTGTATTAAAGCCAACAATCTCCCGCGCTGGAACATCAAATTACTGAGAACTTGCACAGAAAAATGCGTGTGTGAGGGAGTTGTGTTTTAATGTGTGTGTGTGTGTTTTAGGGCGTGGAGTATTCACTTTCCACTGTTAATGCATTTGGCTCAACGAATCTTAACTCAGATTATAACTGATTTACGTTGATATAAAAAGTATATTGTTTTGGTCCGTTATTTTATTTTTGATGTGAAAGTTGCTTCAGGTTACATCGTTTTGACATACTAAGCTTTAAAAAAGTAATTGGCTGATACCTCGCAACTTTTAGCAGATCTATTCAAAAGAGCAAAAGGCTTTAGCATTAGCAGAGTTTATTAGCGGATACATATGCAGCCTTGCTAATGACTTAAAGCAGGCCTCGTGGGAGCTTCCTTCTCTTCTGTGTGTTAATTAGTGCTTTGTTTGCTCTGTTTATTAATGGTTCAGCTTTAACCTTACAAATCCGTCTCCGGCAGACACGCACCCGTGTCAATTCTGTTCTTTTTTTTCCTTTTTTTAAACGTCTCTTCTACTAGTGAAAGCAATTGACATAGTGCAAACAGCTGCACGCAACACTAAATAGATGTGACTTTAGGCTTCCTCCGCTTTCGAAAAGCGATGTTTGATCCGTATTCTGTCATACTGGTTGAGACAGGCCTCAAAGGCTGGAGAGAGAGCAAAGAAAAGAGACATGAATGAGAGATATGTTTCTTTGTACCGACTGTGGCTTAGCTTTTGACTGGTGTGGAAAGATATTCAAGAAAATTGACTGTGATAGTGAGACCCACTGTGAAATTGTCTAAGGGGACGACATGCCCACTAGTGCCCCACATTGGGCTCATCTGAACGGATTCCCACCGTGGGACTGGCGACCACATATCGCTATGACCAATGGGCAAGTGCAGTTCTTTGATTCTTAATATTCCTAGCAATCCAGGGCCTAGGCAGCATGTACGGCCTCACGATCCACTTTTCCTGTTCTATCCGCTTCTCTACTTCCCATGTCTTCCACTCACTGTTTCGCTGAATAAAAAGCTTTGAAGAGGAAAAAAGATAGAGAGGGTGGAAAAGAGAGGGAGGATCGATGCCCCCTCTGAAAGATGCAGGGCCGAACAGGGCCCGGGCTGCATTGTGAGTCCGGCCCCTCGTCGATCGATAGCGCAACTCGAATTCAGGAGGAGGCTGAAATCCCTGGTTGAATGAAGCACAGCTAAAAACACCAGAGGAAAAGCAGGAATGTTGAGAGGAAAGGCAATTGACAGGCAGATTGATTGATAGATAATCTAAATTCAGATTTTGTGGCAGGGAGCAAGCAGCACATGCTGCTGGGTGTAAATGTTCACATTTGTGTAGTGAGTCTGTAACTTGGGTGTTCTTGATACGTTTGTGCATATATTAAACTGGCAATTAAAGGCAGATGCCACACCAACAGATACCGAATGACTGATTCAGAGTGTTTCGGGGAAGATTTGGCCACCAGCGCAGTGTAGCAACAGCGATGGAGTAGAATAATAATAGCCAGAGCAAGACGGCAGCCCGCCTAGTGGATTATGACTTCATCTTCTGCTAATGAGGGAAAGACTGCTCTTTGTTCTTCTTCAAATCAATAGACAGATCATAATAAGACCTGGCTCATTTAAAGCTTTCCAACAGGATCAGAGCAGCGTGACTTTTATGAGGACAGACCCAAGCTGTTCCACATTATCTCAGATAAGAAGGCCTGAGCAGACCTATGGGAATTGGGGTTCTTTTGTGTCTCCAATCATTTGCCGCCCTATCAGGGCACAAGAATGTGGACAAATTATAGTACAAAGATTCAATTACCCAGGAACCTTTAGAGACATTTTAGCACGTTGGAGTCTTAACGTAACATTTTTAATGTTACGGTCTGATCTCGCTTACCCTCGAGTTTTCAAATCGAGTCTTCGTGAGTTTATTTCCGATTCTACTGCAAAAACGTTTGTGTGACTCCATGTACGCATCATACTCTAGGCCCCGCCCACACTATTTCATCGTACAATGTACATTAGTCTTTGAATTAGCATCTGCACCTCCCTGTGCCTGAACAAACACTTTCTCGTGCAACCCTGCCTGACTCTCCAATAGACCCGTCAATGCTTCCCCATCTCTGGGGCACTGTTCCTTGATAACCCATTAATCTGGCCAGGCATCCGAGAGCCTGGGCAAACACCATCTCTATATGGTAAACACCCTCCCCTCTCCCCCTCTGTTGCCCAGGTGGCTGGGCACGGGAGCCTGGCGCCGTGGGGTTAAATTCTTTCAGATCATGTACACATAATAGGCCCGGTTAATATTCATGACAGGGGCCAGGTACAGGGAAGGTTAAATTTGACTTACTTTTCAAAAGCGCATTACTAATGCATGATGCCAATAAGAATATTCAAAGAGGCCGGGTGACCAAAGGTTGATGAGATCCTTACCTCTCCACTGACATTTTAAACACATTACCATGTGGGTGCCCTGCCTCTCAATTGTGGGGAGAGAATAAATTGCTGGCTAATCATGGCTAACCCCCGGCCTGTCCGAGCACAGACCTGCATGATGATGTTACTGGTGAGAGGGCCACTTAAGGGTTATGTGGGTATTATTGTGGAATCTGGGTAACTGGAGAGGAAGAATCTCTTCTGATGAGCAAACTGATCCGTCTTGAACGGTCCTCCAGATAAGTGTCAAAGTCAAAACCATAATATGGCAACGTTGTTTACAATCTGTTGTGGCCACCAGCATTAAAAGCACCACAGTTATGTTAATCTCATGTGCAGTAAGCTAGGCTTTTGAGTACCATCATACAATCTTATCAATTTTGCTGAAGGGGTCAGGTGACACCTTTTTCACATGACATTTAGGGACAAGTAGATCTTAAATTGTATACAAGTCTGAGGGCAAAGCAGGATATACTGTGTTCTCATGGATATCTTGTTTACTTTGTACCAAGTATCCAAGTAAGTTGTCTTGTGTAGCCAGAGCTTTGCCTGATGACCTGAGGACTGTGTCCGAAATCGCATACTCTCTGGTACTTATTTTGAATAAGTAATTAAAAAGTACCTTCTGTATGAATGTAATCTGGACGTACTACATTCGCTATGTTGTCATTATCATGTGACCTACCAGCGTCAGTTGCTTCGCTTCAATGCCATTCACAACTCCTATCCCGTGACCTCATGGGATAGTAAAGTGTCCATATGCACAATTCAGAATCTCGCCGGAAGAAGTAGACCATCCGGGTACTTTTTGCCTACTCTTTTATGAGTACAGTGAATTTGGACATTTCTTTTTTTTTTGTCACATACTCTTTTTCGCCTACCATATAGTAAGGAAGAATGCAATTTTGATTGCAGCCATGGTCTGGTTTCTATAGCCATTGCAATTGGCCATGGACCACCTATTTAGATGCCGTCTGACTGACATGTAAAGTGACTAATCAGAGTTCGTTTTGCTCAGTGTGAAGTTTATGGATGGGTAAATATCACTACAATGACCGGCTTGCAAGCATACATCATTCATTCATGTTCGGCATAAAAGTTAAAGCAAATAATGCTGCAATAATCTGCATGAAAACACCTAATTAATTAGTCGGAGATGTCTGTAAAGTTGGTCTAAAATGAATAAGCACCAGTTATTTCTGGTGTGAACTTTGTCAAGAGCTATTCCACTACAGTCTATCCTGGTACACGTCTGTTTGGAGCATGTCTCCGGTCAATGCCACAACTCGATATTCCAGTGAAAACGACAGACGCTACTTCCTTTTAATTGCAACTTTGGTTGCATTGAATGCTCAGGCGTGTGCCCGACAATGTTACTGATAGATCTAAATTCGGAGGATTATTTATATTATTGTTATATCGCGATATATCTCTCAAACCTAAAACTGCTCTTTGTGTAAAGCTAGCTTTTTTTTGAACTATGTATATTGTGAAAAGTGATACTTTATTTGAATTTAGAAGCTAGACAAACCTTTTTGATTATTTTGATCCATCAGATGTTTAGCGAATTGAGTGTGGCTGGTCTGTGGCCGTGTTTCCACCTGGTATTACGATGCATTTTGGTTGATATGATCACAAGTGGACGAGGGAGACACATATCTGTTTACACATGGTGTTTGTCCACTTCTCGACCGCTTCTGTCCTGATTACTTCGAGGGAAGGCTCTACGAGTGGGTCCCTTTGCTTGCGTCAAGTTTAAATGCCGTCTGACAAGCGCGCTTCCCAATATCACGTCCCACAATGAATACGCATTAGGTCAGTATGCGGAGAGTAGGCGGTCTTTAGTGGCTGTTAGAAGTCATTCAAACACATGAGCGTTTCCACTACGAGAGCAATCTGGTTGAATGCATTTTCAACTACCTCTGGAAGTGGTCGAAAGTGTACAAGCTCAAAGCGTTTAACATCCCGTTTCTCCTTGTATTTGGTGTCGTCCACTTGTGATCTGATCAACCAAAACGCATCTTAATACCTGCTGGAAACAGGGCCTGTGAGCGTGGTGTCTGAGGTCGACACTTCTAATAACTGATTATCTTTCAAACGTTTCAGATTGACCTGGGTTGGGGAGCATTCAGAATAGAATATTTTGCCGTTGTTTCAAATCATCATTTAAAATTTGAAACTGTGAAGAAATTGAATGGGAATTTAAGAAAGTTAACAGCATTCTGGGAAATTAATTGTCCTTAAAGTTTGTTCTATAAATGAGGTACACATTTATATAGGGGACATTTCAAACTCAATTACCCTTTTGTCTGGCCTGTTAAACCTTCAAGACTTTTTAATCTTAATAAAGTTGTCAGACAAGTCTTTGTCAAGCCATTGTTCTAAGCCATTGATTCTTGACAAACCCTCATTTTTATAGATAATAAATTGTGGGGAGAAAATAAATTGTTGGCCAATCATGGCTAACCCCCGGCACAGACCAGCGTGATGATTGGCTTAAGGGTTGTGTGGGTATTATTATGGAATCTAACAAACCCTAATTTCTAGATTTAAAAAATCACACTGAATTCCAGTTGTTTTATTTTTTTTCTACTTTCTTTCTGTGAAAATATATTCTGGATTTATGTTTGCTTCCTCAGTTCATATCCAGGAATTTAATTTTCAGAAGCAATCATGGCAAAAACAGTACCATATGAATATGTTTTCCGATAGACCAATAGAAACATGTGCAACATGATTTTAAGAAGTTGAAATTAATTCAACTCTTGCCAGTTTTGTTTGTAGTATACATAAGCCTGTGGTGGGTTTTTCAGCTTCTTTTGCATAGTCGGTTAATAGGACGGTTAATGTGGGAAGACCTCTCTCAGAGTGAACTCTTGAGGTCTTGACCGGTGAGTTTATTCTCATACTGAAGAACTGACAAGTCATCGTCCTGCTTGGAAAGCAAATACTAAATTATATAAAATATTTCAGTCATTCTGCAGGTGAATGAGGTAACAATGAATTCATTAAATATTACAGACATTTTTCATTGAAGAAATTATTTTGTCTTGATGCTGCTGTATCAAACCTTCCCCCATAGTCCAGAAGTCCACATTATGGCTGTATACCAGAGGTAGTCTCTCATGGCTTGTCACAGGTTGGTCACCCGCAGGCATCTGATGGACAAAGCGATGTGTTAGATAACAAACAGAGGGCAAACTTTCATCTTTCAGACCTAATCAGTGTCAGCGGCAGCTGAAATGGAGCTGTCTGTCACCCTGAGGCACAACAGAGCTGCAGTCAGGAGGTAGAGGAGCAGCACTGGGGGCTTCAGGTGACACGCATGCATTACTGGCACTCGCAATGCCCTGTTTGCTCCAGTTGTTTTTTTCTTATCTGTTACCAACAGCACAGGCATACAGCACACACACACACACACTTATCTCACAATCCTGAATATAATCTAAACCTGGAGTCTAAAAAGTAGAATTTGAAGAAATTCTCCATCAAAGAGAATTTCTCCATTCTTACATATCGTGCTAACACTTGTTTTGCTGGTTTTGAGTAAGATAGACTCACTTTCTAATAATGTTTTTTTTTTTTCTTCACCATCTTCTCTGATCAAAGTCAAGTTTGCAGGGTTATATTAGACACCACATTTGGCAAGGGGTGTGACGTCCTTTCTTAAAACATGTTGATGTGTCTCGTTTTTCTTCTTTGGCTTTTTGTTGCTAAAAGAATGACAGTCCAGGGACCCGCCTGATGTAAATATGATGTATTTTCCACGCACATATTGGGATTTATAAAAACGCACTCTTACCGAAGTGAGCGAAGTAATGAAGAAAACAGACTGATTTTAAACTCTGTTTTCATTTTGATATACACATATATAAAATATTTCACTCTCATTAATGGAGTTAAACTCTCAAATTAGGCTACATAAAGTCATTATCCCAAAAATATTGAAGTTAGAATTGAATTTAGATGTTTGTAGTGAATTTGCTGCTTTTGAACACCTTTCCAATGACATGCTACCTTTTAATGTTTTAATGACAGCAAAGAGTGCTATGCGCATAGACTTATATTTCTCAAAGTATTTCTCAAGAACAATGATCAATGATGTGCAATTTCATTTGGTCGTAAACGGTCCATTGGCCGGTTTGAAAAGGTCAGATGACAATACTTTTTAGTATTTATAGTCCGTATCTGATATTTTCCTAATAGGAATATGCATATGGAAATTATATGCAGATGAGGATATGCATAGTAAAAATATGCATTGTAGGCTCCATATACAGTATGGTGATGTCGGGGAGGAGATGGGATGGAGATACATATACGCACAACTGGGTATACAGTATGTTATACGCACAACTTCCGCTGACTGGGTTTTATAAATCTGAAAACTTTTGTGTGAACCCAAAATATATATAGCTTTAGTGCGTACGCACACTTTTAGGATGACATCTCTAAAGTTTTATATTTGAGGCCTCAGATTTTTAGGCCTTTAAAAAAAATTACTAGTGGATGAATTTTTCATCTAATCTCTTTCTGTAAATGATATTATCTAAGTCCTTCCAGAACTTACTCCCACTGGGTGTCTCCTCAGACCTGGGCCCTGGTTCCTTCTTAAACGGTGGTAAATGGCTCTCGGCACAAATAATGCATAAACAGCTGTTTTGCCCAAGTAAGTTATCCTCTTAAAAGATTTAGAAGCCTCTCCCGCACTCTCTCCCACTCACTCTCTCTCTCTCTCAGTTAATTCATCAATTTCTTATGATAGCAACAGTTCGGAGCAGCGCAAGTGTTTAAGTACCAATTAGGGGCCTGGTTCCCTTGGTCCTATTTGCCACACCTCTTCTCCTCCCCAATCTCGATTCCTCCTTCCTCCTCCCACCTTCCTCACTGTCCATGTCCCTTCACACCTCTTTCTGCCCCCGCTGACCACACATCCATTCTGTCATCTTCCCATCCATCAAACCCCCTCCCGTCTTCTAAGATGCCTTCTACTTAAATTATGAGGTTCGTCGTATTTTCTTTATTAAGTTTTTAGTACCCTAAATTATTTATCCTTGATAATCACTGATCATAAGATTGAAATAAGAGCACATCAATCAAAAGGAGTTTTATTAAAAGGCTCTCTTTCCCTCGGCCAGGGACAGTGTCTCTACCCTGAGCAAACATCATGCCAAATGGTGGTGTCCTGAGCTGGCGCACCCCAATCTAAGATGAACCCACTGGACTCAGTCAGCTCAGTCTGAAACCCTAAACAGGACATTCACTTCAACCTTAAACACACAGACATATGCACACACACACATATACACATCTTGTAATAAACAGGCCAGAGACAGATGGTGTTCATCTCTCTCATGTCGGAAGATCTTAAGTTGTATCCCTTGAGGTATAGAGCTCGACAGCCGTATCTGGGTTTATAATTAGCCTGTAACTGATTGGTCATCACTTTTAATTCTGATGTCTTGCCACTTCTTGGAAAGCGGTTCAAACTTGATTCGAGAGTCTTCATGATTGAGAAAAGGTCTGGACACATATTCTGTAGTGCCATATTCTTGTACAGTGGGGTGTCTTTTCATACAAGGCCAGGCCGAAGCGTAGGCAACTCTGACTCCTGAAGAAAGGAATAAAACAGATGGTAACAGCCTAAGAAAGCACTTGAGAGAAAAACCTTTTGGGACATAGTCTGAATTCATAACTTTTGCATGTGGGGCATGTGGCATTCTAGGAAGGAATACAGTCTTAGTATGTGCAATGAATTTGCATACTTTTGATTTTCTTTGTGTTTCTGCAGATTTCTTTGAGTTGTCTTTTCAGTGTTTTAAGTACAGCTACAGTTCTCACATTTCATTCTGTTCTTGTGGATTTTTCTGGCAGCCATTTAAAAATAGTTGAAGCAATATAAAATAATATAATTTTAACAACTTCTGGATCCTGGACAAGCCCCCAATTTATGTTACAACCCATTATTTCAATGTCTAGGAGTTTACAGAGTCTTAGTTCTGAACATACTTTATTAGACATACTGTAGGTAATGCTCATACAGGATCTTACCCACAAGAGCACCGGTATCATGTGCAATGGCATATCAGGATATATACTGTATACTGTCCTCCATAAGTTTCTCAGTTACAGCTAGGCCTAAGTTTCCCGCCACAAGTTCTTTGCCCCCTTCTTAAAAACTTTGTCTTCTTATATTTCTTTATGATTATTTCATTTTCCCTCACTTTGATCTGAGTTGCATGCCAAGGGACACCATTTTTTACACGTTCAAAGATGTTTTGGAGCCAACTAACTTTTTCTGTTTTCTGTTTCTCTACCCCTCCCACCTCCTCTTTTCCTGAATGGCAGGAGAGAGGGGCTTTATTCTGATTTGACACCACTAGTCGGGGAAGGTTTTTTTTTTTGCTGACGTTCCACATCAGAATTGCACTCTGAAGAGGAATAAAAGATCATCTTTGAAAGTCTCCCAAGATTCCTAGCGCTCTTTCAAGATGCGCTTCTCGATTCATTTACTAGCCTTTCATGTTAAAAATTCGGTTTCATTATGGCAATTAGCTACTTTATCTCCATGCCAATTATTGCATTAAAATAACCATCCTTCTCATCTGAACCACCGTCTTTTTTTTTTGGTATTCTCTAATTGATTCTTCTGGATAGCACTGTTTCCCTTATTGCTGTGTATGGTGATCTGTTCTTCCTCATTTGAGGAGCATTTGCTTGCTCATTAATAGTAGCTTGTTAAATTTCAGGATTGTGGTTGCACCATGAAATTCCCACTACTGCCAAATCAGTAGTGCAGTCATGTTAAGTAATTTGTCAAACATGCCAGATAATGGGCTGTACCACGGAGCCATGCCACAAATAAACTCCTGTCCTTTGTTGCATGCTTCATGCCTTGTTCGAAAGACAGTCTTTCATAAAAAGAAAGAATGAAAGAAAGACAGAAAGAAAGAGCAAAAATATGATGTGTGTGTGTGTGTGTTGCATGCATGATTTATGAGGTCCACGGAGAAAGGGAGCGTGGAGAAAGAGAAACAGAGGAGGAGACAGCTTCAAAGGGGAACGCTGTTGATTTTCTGCTCCGTCCAGAGATCCGGGAGGTCGGGCAGAAGGGGAGCCCAGGGGAAAGGCTCCTTGGTGGTTCATTCGTCTCTCTCGCACCCCCAGCCCCCACCGCCCCCGATATCCAGAGATTCCTGCACCCCCCCTGATCTGTGCCCTGCGGCAGCCAGGGTCAGCCTCTGGCTCCCTCTAATGAAGCCCCTGGCCCCCTTGCCTGCAGACTGAGTGGCATGTGTTCGTTTCACCTCCTACTCGACACATCCCTGTGCGCCTGCTGAAGCCCAGCACATCGAACTCTACACGCACGTACACACCAGCCACCCAAGCCTTTGATTTGGACTTCTCCAAACAGACATAACCATTTCCAATCCACCTTCAGTCACACTGCCCCGTTGTATGCCAGTTCAGGCGGCTGAGTTAATAGAAAATAATTTGGAGATGATTGTTGGTACTCTACCTTCTTCTCATTTACCTTTGGTTTTAATAACATGATTGTCACTTATTGATTGATCCTATTCACTTGGAATTATGTCTTTGCACAGTGAAGAAACCAGGATTATTGACTCCATCACATAAGGAACAGTTTCTCTTCATTTTCTAAGTTTCTGTGACATTTGATGACTGAAATCATTTAAAAATGGGAATCTTTTTTACTTTAACTCTCATCTTTGTACGTTTTAATATGACCATCCCTCTCTTGCTTTCTCACTAAAAAGAAAATTGGAAGAAAAAGCTTCTGGGAGGCTTAGGGGCGGCTTTGGCGGCTAATTAAATTAGCAGCTAAATTAAAACTTGATTATTCCCAAGGTGTATGGTGTAAGTATATTTACATACTACCATTTTTTTTTAAATTTTTTAAACAAGACAGTCTTTTTCCTGGGGTTCTTTTCTGCTGTGCAAAGGATGTTCTTCAAGGCCATGTCTTGAGGGGATCGTCTGGAGGACGGAGATCTTTAACTCACTGCTAATTGCATTAATCTAAACACTTTCAAAGTACTTCTGATGAGGCTGATTGCGTTTCAAGCTCCTCTCTTTTTTCCACAGTTCCTCAAAAGGGGACAGTGCTTACGGAGACACAAGCAGCAAAGTCTTTCAAAGGGAATTCAAACGACCCTCCTGCCGCTGTCTGACGGAAGATGTCTCTCGGGACTGGAGTATGGCTGTGCATTTTGATAATGCTGTTGTTGTGGATTTATCCTTTAGTGTTAAGGATTGAATACAGTTGGGAACTGACATTTTAACAGTTATTTGTTGTGGCTGATGGGTTGGATGAGAAGTTTACATTGCAGTTGGTGTCGATTCAGAAATGAAAGATTTAGCGTAAGTTCTGCCAGGAAGACTCAATCGTTACGTCACTGATTACCTTCTCTTTATCCAATCGTGCTATAAATACTCGTAGTATGAAAGATCGAAACTTACACATGTTTGAGTTCGCAGATGCTGACGCTTCCATTTACCTCCATCCTCCCCACCACCACCACAGCCAGGATGGTCCCTTCCTATAACTCCCGGGGGTTGGCTGCGCCCCTGCCTTCGTCTTCAGGCAGGATATGAAGATTCCGTACCCGGAATGCGAGCTACGGACGGGGCCTACGCCAAAGAACTTTATATCATATTGTTCTTGCTGAGCTGTTAATAAATGTATACTGGTTACGGCATTATTCTCTCAAATCTTTCTGGTAGAACTGAAGTTCAGGTGATACAGTATAGATCCAATGGTTATTGATGTGGCCAGTGTTGTGAGAATAACAGTAGCTGGCATAATAGATACCATTACTCAGAGGCAGACAGAGTACACAGCTTCATTACTTGAGTAAAAGTACAGATACCCCTTGCTAAATTTTACTCAAGTACAAGTAAAAGTACTACAGTCAGATGTCTACTTAAGTAAAAGTACTGAAGTACTTGTTTTTAAAAGTACTTGAGTATCAAGAGTACATTTTCTAAATATTGCATTACTACTGCCACAGTGCTTACATTTATGTACAGAAACGTCCTACATGGAGTTATGAAAATGTTTAATGTTAATACATTGAATAGTGTAAAAGGAATTGAAAGTAAAATCAAGTTATTTTCATCTTTTTACCAAGTTGCTTTATTTTACATTTCGCACTTGCCCACAAGGCAATAACACAATGGCAACGCTCTGAAGGCATAGCCTACCTCTGCTAGAGTGTTAATGGATTTTTTGCACCCACATGTGAACTAACAATTGTGTGTACATGTGAGTTTCTCTGTTTTTTCATCAATCAAATCAATAAACCTAAACCAGCAAAGAAGGCATTATAGCAATGTTCTGACACACCTCTGAACCACACCTCTGAAAGCTGATTGCTGATAGGCTGTCCCAATCAGTGGCGCCTGGCCGCCTGCACAATCCAGTCACGTTTGAGAGGGAAACAACACATTGAGGGTTTCCTTTTTTTTTAACTTTTTTTAGAAGAAGTAATGGGTACTCAGTACTCACGGTTATGGATAGAAATGTAGTGGAGTAAAGAGTACAATATTTGCCTCTCAAATATACTTGAGTAAAGTCATGAGTACTCCCCAAAAATGATACTCGAGTAAAGTACAGATCCCTCAAAATTGTACTCAAGTACTGTACTCAAGTAAATGTACTCCGTTACTGTCCGGCTCTGCCATTACTTTTTTCAGATTTTTTTTTGTCATTTTTGACTTTTCAAATCCATGTGCATCTTAAAGGACAAGTTCAGTATTTTACACTTAAAG
Organism: Phoxinus phoxinus; assembly: GCF_949152265.1. Classification (NCBI taxonomy): domain Eukaryota; kingdom Metazoa; phylum Chordata; class Actinopteri; order Cypriniformes; family Leuciscidae; genus Phoxinus; species Phoxinus phoxinus. Next base: position 10,023,416 of record NC_136892.1, on the reverse strand, counting down.
CCCTGTTTTCAGATTGTTTCTGATGAAATAGAACGGTTAAGATTAAAATTTGGACACATGCTGCTGGCCCGAGAATTTTCGGTTTCTTTCGCTTTCCCCCCCACCTCCACAATGGCTGCATAGGTGCACATATCCTTCCTAAAACGCATTTAACTTTCGTCAAGTCAATTCAAGTCAAGTCATCTTCATTTATATAGCGCTTTTAACAATGTAGATTGTTTCAAAGCTGCTTTACAGAGATAAACGTATAATTTAAGGTAACAGATTGTTTTGGCTTTATAGCGGTTCTTGAATAATGTTATTTTCCAGCTAAAGTTAGTTTTGATTGATTCACTTCCGTCGAAAGGATAATTTGTTATTAAATTAGGGGCCGCTAAGACGACACCGTTCTCTCTACACAGACTTTAAACGCGAACCTGTGAGAAACGCTGATGGCGCTCACGTGCGCATCAAGAATTAATTCTATAGTTATGTGCGTTTGAATATATGTGCGCATGTTTGTAATTCCCTACAAACCAAGCCTAAACAAACTACTTGTCCTGCCTATAAATTTGATACAGAATATTATTTTATTTTATCACTACGGGGTAGATACGCAAATTTTCCGCAATGCTTTATCTGTAGAGTGGTAAAAGATGCTTTCCAACGGGTTTTATCGTAGTTTTTGTCCAACTACATTGACTTGTACCTCACAGCACATCCAATACAAGACAAAAACTACGATAAAACCCGTTGGAAAGCATCTTTTGCAGCGATTTTTGTGTGAGCATATCAGTGAACACCCCTTGACCACTCGGTGAGTTTCACGAAAAATCTCGGGACAGCAGCATGTGTCCAAATTTTAATCATAACCGTTCGATTTCATCAGAAACGATCTGAAAACAGGACTTTAAGTGTAACATAACGAACTTGTCCTTTTTAAAGGATGGTATGGTTTTATGGTATGGAATTACCACAGAAAGTTACTTATACTTTAGGACTTATACCGCAGTTTGTACAAAAATTAACAAATAAACAAATGTGTTGACAGTTTTTTAGATGCAATGGATGCAAATCAATTATTCTTGATTTATAATAGATGTGGGCAACGGTTGCACACTTTTGAATTTGAATTGTTGTCCGCACCTGACTTGCCGATTAACAGATACTTAATTTACACAAAACAGAAACAAAATGTATAGTCTATAAAAAGTATGTCACAAATGAAGCTTTTTAATTCACATGCCTTTCTGGAGATTGTTCATTAGGAACATAAGGTAAGTGATGCATCGTCAAAGGTTAAAAAATCCTCCTGTTTTTTCACGGCCTTGGACCCATTTATGTCACAAGCATTTTTCATTATGAATCTATCACTGCACTTTTGTGTGGACAGCAGGCAGTGACTTGGAAAACATAACCCTCCATTCATAATTTACTAGTATAGCATAGGACCAGTTCCATTAATGGTGTATTCTGGTACTGAGGTTCTGGACATAGAAGCATTTATAGAGCATGGACTTCTGGGAGCCCAGGGCTCTTTGTCTTTCTGTTGCTCCCAATGCCAGGAATCAGATGGAGGCTTCCAAGGGCACTTTGTTTTGTTTAGTATTTTCATGTTCTATCCGTTAAAGTAATGGTCGTTCATGGTCATTCACGTTCTTATGTTTTCAATGGCCTTGATATTTTATGTAAGGCTTGTTTGTGTTTGATTTGAAATGTTCAAGCAGGACATGCAGTAGGCTACCTAAAAACAAGTCTATGTACTGTATGTTTATGGTTGTGTACACATGTACAAGTACTCGAATTCTCTGGCTTTGTAAGTAAGGCTAGGACTGACTACCTCACAATACGATACTACATGATGGGGCTTCTCACATTTGAAATAGTTAACCCTGGGTCATTCCAGCCCCGCGGGTAAATGGGTTATCTTGCCTCACGTTTCACATTGCTCATAATTTACACAGGGTTAACAATTAATTATTGGTGTTCATAAGCTGGCGTTTAGACTACTAAACTGAAGTTATTATTTGCATATTTGCGGTGTCCGTGTCATTGATTGAACAAACGCAGTACGCAACCTGTTTACATAAATACTTTTCGGTAGGGCTGTAAATGATTAATCGCGATTAATCGAAATCCAAAATAAAGTTTGTGTTTACATAATATATGTGTGTGTATTGTGTATAATTATTTTGTATATATAAATACACACACATGCATGTATATATTTGACAAATATTTGCATTTATATAATGCATATATATTTTTATATGATTTATATTATATATAAATAGAACTATTTTATATATAAATAACACATTTTCTTAAATATATACATGCATGTGTGTGTATTTATATATATAAAATAATTATACACAATACACACACATATATTATGGAAACACAATTTATTTTTATTTTTTGGGATTTCGATTAATCGCGATTAATCGTTTACAGCCCTACTTTTCGGACTATAAAAGTAAGAATGAAACGATCTCTTCTTTACTCCAATTGTCACATTTTCTGTCACCATTTGACATTTGTCACCCCACTGAAATGACTGTTTATATACAGTACAACACGCAGCGTTTCCATGACTGTCCAAAGCACATGAATATGAGCCACTCGATTGGCTGTCAATTGCCTAGCATCTAGCTGTAAGTTTCTAGCACCACTGCATCGTTTCACACTGTACATGTTTGGCACCGAAATGCAGGGTTTTAACACTGTGGTCCTAACACTGCTCCGGGGCAGGGTTTCATAACTGCGGTGATATAGACCTGTGTACAGTTCACCAATTTGTCTGATCCATGTATCATGACAATAACCACATGTAAAAACAGTGCTTACCCCGCTTCTAAAATACAAGTGTGAAATGTTCCTTTACCCAAAGTTGAAAGAGGGTTAAGCGGAGTGTGAAAAGCCCTGATGTGTCACAATTCAATACATTGTGATGCATCACAATATCATAACTGGTCAAAACTAATACTGTGATATAATGATGAAAAAACAAAGTAGTTCTGCTTCACTATTAATTTTTGAAAGCCCTTTATGCTCCAAATCAAGTCATGAGGTCCAACTAACATGCAGTTTTCAGGCTGTCAGGTTTATGAGATTAAAGGGATACGTCATCTCTGTAAAGATGAATGTGTATTTAAAATGGGTCATTTATGTGGTAGAAATGTGAAATTATTTTTTTATTTGGAGCCTTCTAGACTGAGAAAAGCCAGAAAATGTATTTGTGGCTCATGTGGATGAAAGACAACAACTCCCAGAATGCACTTGCTTCAATGCCCTACGAGGCCACGCCTACCAGTAAGAGAGCACATAGTTAAACAACAAGGCTAGGCTACTAGTGAGTGAGTCTCCGTGACAAATCTGCCCGGGATTTCGAGACCGCCCAAAATGTCCGGGATTCGGCTTTTGCGTTCTACAGTCGCTTTACAAAGATTATGTTTACTGTGGCGAACAGGACGAGACTGAGCGCCGCGGGAGAACGACGCGAGGCCGGTGGCGTGATTACTGATGACCGGTGGCGTGATTACGACACCTGTGAGACGCACCAGTCTCGTATCTCTCACAGAGGAGCGGGAATTTTCTTAGCAATGTTAAAACGCACATTAACCCATCACTTGTTTAGCGTAAATCCTGAAGTATCCCTTTAAATGTTTCATGAGATCAATGAAAATAATTCATATTATTTGTTAAAAAAAACAATGTGTTTCAATGTGCACGTTTTTGAAAACGCGAATCTTTAACCTGTTAAGAAAGAAAGGTTAAACCGATGACTTCATGCACATGCATATTACGTGTTTAGTCTATTGTGTTTCATCGCCATCTAATGGTCGGCAGCAGAATACAGTGTTTTTATTCGTTTTCGCGGATCCGTGTGAATGGAGATCATTTTGACAATGAAAATGGTCTTTTTTCCGTCTATACATGGAAAACTCAAAGGACAAACTTCTCCGTTTTATGCATATCGTTGTCGTGTAAATGTATCCTAAATTGGAACATTTCTTGATGATGGTTTTCATGACCATATGCAACCAACATGAATACACAGTGAGCAAGTTTGTGAATTAGAATAAAATTGCTTTCTTCCATATGGACATTTTAGTTTTTTCTTGCCCAAATACGTGTCCAAAAGATCTGTGGGATAATTTCAGGAAGTTATATAAATGCACAAATAAATAGTAAAAATATAAATCTTATTCAAAGATGATTGCAAGTTTTGTGACACACGATTGTGTCGGCACAACACTGGCTGTGGGAGTGTGTGTTTGCGAGTTGGAGGTGGAGATTGGGGTATAGTGTGGACCCAGAGGAGTGAAGCAGTAGGACGGCTGCTGTCTTTCCGCTTTGCTGAGTTTTCCTTTTGCCCCTTTAGTGGGGATCCTAACCTCCCTGACAAAGACACGGCTTTCTCATCGATTCTCGCTCACTGACTCTCCCTGTGGCCTTGTCCTTTAAAGCATGGATGTTATGAATGCTCTGCCCTGCCCTGTGTGTATGTGTGTTCACAGAACCATGATTTTGAATGCCTGAGTGGATCTGTATGTGCGTGTTTACCAGGTCATATCAGGTGTGTGTAGAGAAGAAAAAAATTTGTAGAGGTGGGGACCGGCAGGGAATTTGTTTCTGTTTGCTTGCATCTCATCTTGAGAAGATACAAAGAAACCCCTCCTTTCTCGTTCTCTTTCTTTTCTCTCTCTCTGTCTTGACAAAACTTTGCTCTGGTTGAGGTAAAGCCTCCCTTGGCCCCTGTCCTGGCCCCGCTGAGTAGGCGGATGTTCATCCTGCCCACTTGTTTTTAACGTGCCATTGGCCTTCCCATGTAAGAGGACTGTCTGGTAGCTTCTGCATCATTTAACAGGCTGTAGCAGCGGGGTGCCAGGTACTGTCCTGACATGGCAAGGTCCCCAGGTGAGCCGTCTTACCGTTGGCACCTCTCTACAATGCCACTCAGGGCTTACTGAGTAAAACTAATTTCGCTTGCATCTCTATCTCTCTGCTCTGTTATCTTTGCAATGGCGATACAGAGAAACATATTATTTTTTTCCAGCATTTTTCAGAACAAAAAAAGTTGGCAACTACAAACCCTTGCTACCTGCTAAGATTAGCTTTCTCCCTTTTTCCATTAAAAAAACAACAACAACAACCTCAACCTAGTGTGAAAATACTTGCAACAACAAAAATAATAATAATAATAATAATTGTGAGCTATTATGGCGGTGTGTCTGATACATTTCTGAATTCCTGTATTGGATCTTTACCAGAAGATTTTTTTGTCAATTGCTTTAGATTTAGTTATATTTTAAACGCTGCCCTATCGGTGATTTGTTTTATAGATGATTCCACACATGGTCTAGTTTCAGATAAAATGCTTATTTTTGAAATATTATATGTGACCCTGGACCACAAAACCAGTCACAAGTCGCACGGGTATATTTGTGGCTATATAGCCAACAATACATTGAATGGGTCAAAATTATGCCAAAAATCATTAGGATATTAAGTGAAGATCATGTTCCATGAAGATATTTTGTAAATTCCCTACCGTAAATATATAAAACATTTATTTTTGTGAGTGAATGCAGCAAAATCACAAACATAAATGGACAAATTTAAAGGTGCTTTTTCTCTATGTTTAGATTTTTTGGCACCCTCAGATTCCAGATGTTCAAAGTTGTATCCCGGCCAAATATTGTCCTATCCTAACAATTTCAAAATTGTGACCCATGTGACTAGTTTTGTGGTCCAGGGTCACATATTATATTATATTTATGGCTGTGCTATGATTAATCGCGATTAAAGTTTGTGTTTACATAATATATTATTTTGTATACATAACTACACACACATGCATGTATATATTTAAGGAATATTTGCATGTATATACTGTATATATAATTTATATTATAAATAAATATAAATATTTTATATAGAATTAACACTTTTTTCTTAAATACCGGTATATACATGCATGTGTATTTATATATACAAAATAATTATACACAGTACACACACATGTAAACACAAACTTTTATTTTGGATGCGATTAATTATTGCACATCCCTAATTATATTATATTAAGTTGTATTATATTATATTATATAAAAAAGAGTTTACTGCTTATTTAGTGTATTATGCCACTTCCGTCTACTTCAAAATACAGTAAATGTATTTGACATTTTAGTATTATGATATAAATTTTAAGATTCTCAATGCATTTGTTCATAAAGATGCTTTCAGGTGTGTGATTAAAAACTGCAGTCTGTTCTGTTAAAATAAATGACCACAACTGGATTATCTTTTTTACAAATAATCTGTGTGTGTGTGTGTGTGCGCGTGGCAGAGGTGTTCTCTTTGTACAGTAAATCTTGAGTTGAGTTTAACTAAAGCAGGTATGAAACTTGGAAAGATGCTTTGCTTGTTTCTCTGGATCCCTCTCCTCATTGCCTGTTTTAATCTGACTAAATACGATAACCTGCTCTTCATAAAAAATGGATGCTACTTCATTCAATGGGACCACCGGGGGCCCCAGGAGGCCCCATAAGCGAGGAGGTTGAGGGGTCTGCTCGCCAAAATCACCGGGCGTAATTAATTTCCCCATAAATGAAATTTGGTTAAAAAGAAAAAAAAAGAAGCCAAAGTGGGTGGTGGTGGGGCAGAGCGACGGAGCAAGGGGGAGCAGAGACGCTCTTGCCCAATCATGTGGGAGAGTTTGTCAAGCAGGAGATTGCAGTCTAAAATATTTATCAGCCTCCCTCCACCAAGAATGAGTGAGCCAGCTCCAAGAAGGGACACGACCTCTCAATATTTCATGAGCCAGTCCTGGCCCAGACATGAGGCCCGCAACTGGGCTGCCTTCCCCTTTAACGCTACATGCATCAGCCGTCCCTTTAATGGACCCAGAGGTTGGGGCTGGCATAGGGTAGGATAGGGTATGTATTTTGATGGGGGGGTTGGTTAGGTAAATAGAGGAGTGGGTATCCAGGCAAAACATGACCTTTAAAACTACACACAAAAGAAGAAGATAACAATGACCTCTTGCCTGCTTTAAATGTTAGTTGGGATAGAATTCTAATTACTTGATTCCTACTTGACTGAAGATGCATTTCCCAATCATACACTTAATATTGGTTGTTTCAGACCTGTGCATGCACAAGCCCCAGCCGTGTATGCAACAATAATGCTGACTAGTGTAGGAATTCACCCTGAACTTGAGCTCTGGCCTGCTGTAAAGAACCCACTCAACCTTGGCTGTGGTCAGAGGAAACCCTGTGTTTAAGAATACAACAGATCACATGAAGGATAAGATACACCGTCTGCTGTGGGGACAAATGAACACATACTTAGCCCATGGCTTCATAAATACAAAATATCTGGTAACACTTTATTTGTTATTGTCCCCTTTGAACATTCTGTTGACTATAAGTAACTTTGCAACTACATGTCAACTAACTCTCACTATAGTATTAGTAGACTGTCTACTTAATATCTGCTAACTTGATATTGTGATTGTCCTCCAACAGACATTCTACTAACAATAAGTAACTTTGCAAGTACATGTAAAGTTATTAAAACCCTAACCCTACCAGTCTACTAATACTCTACTAACACTTAGCAAACATGTAGGTAAAATGTTGCTTATAGTCAACAGAATGTGTTAAAGGAACCATCAAAATATCTCATTCAACTCTGAAATATCCATGACAGACTAGAAAAGAAAAAAGATCTGCAAACGGATTGCAGATATTACTTAAAGTAATGGGTAAATGATTGAAGGTTCAGATTCAAGCAAAGTGTGCATGTCTGCATGATTACCACTGGTTGTGCTCCAAAAGAGGTGCAAACATCTTTAACCTCAGCTCTCTTACCTCCCTAACTGGCTTAAATCTATCCTGACATTGACATACAAGAGATCAAGGCATGAAAGGTTTTACTTATGAAAGCTACCCGGGACCAATGGCATGAACAAAAAGTTCATGCAGGGCAAATCGAAAGAAACAGAAGTGCAATGAAACTCAAAAGCTTCCTGGTGATCGTTTGCATGTGGGAGGTTGAGTATTTGCATATCCCCAAAACCACATTTGAATGATTGTTGATTTTACATCTGACATATTACAGTGAAAGAGCAGTGCTACTGATCCGTATTCATATGTGTGCTTGAAAAGTACTTGTGGCATGTTGATGGCAACAGACCAAGTTGATGAAGAATGTTGCCTCTTATCCTCACTCAGCTCAAACTGTGCAGCCTACTGGGTGGTGCAACATTCAGCAGAAACTCTTTAGGGTGCAATTCTGGCCATTTAGTGTTTTTTTATTTAAAAAAACAAGTTATTTTAACATTTAATGTCGAGCTTGATGAAAATATCTAGCCTATCATTACAGGTAAATATGGGTAACATCCAGGACATGACAGTCCTTGCCAACTAGAAGATAATTTCTGTTTGCTTTGGAGTGTCGCACCTTGAGCACCACTGGGTGCTAGTGTTTGACCTTTGACCTTTCCGAGCATTGCATGTGCCTGGACCGCTCAATAATTGATGTGTGTGCATCATCCTGCCATGGGAGTTGTGCCACACCCCCTGTAGGCCTGGTTTCACACGCACACCAGTATTGATTTTGTTATCTGAGACCATTCAGCCAAGTGAGGACCATAAACACTGCCCACTTTCCTCAATATCAGTTGAATGGTTCATTTTTGAGCATTCTTCTTTTTATTTTATATACAGCAGAGAGAGAAACATGAGATATGTAATGTCCTTATCTGTTTGCACCATAACTTTTCTAACTGTCGTCGTGGGTGCACTGGCTTTACATGTTTCTATTCCCAAAGTACCTACCTAATCAGTAGAGATGCACCGTTTGACCGGCCACAAATTGGAATCGGTTTTTAGTTTTATTGGGGATGATCTCTGTTCTGAACTTTCACAGAGATTGCACTCATTTCCCAAAATGTAATTTGTGTGGAAATATTACAAAAGTCTGTAAACAGGACTTTTACACAGGCCAGAGACGGGACTCGCTGAAGACGATGGCAAAGAGGAGAGCAGGGACGCACCAGCAGAGAAAATACAGTACCAGGCACAACAAACTCACTGTTTGCACGAAATATATGAAGAAAAATATACATTTTTAATTGGTGTTGGGGTTAAATGTATCTCTGAAAGCAAATGTCTTCAGAAAAGTTTTGATGGCAATTTATTTTCCACTAACCTCAGCGTTGATCTTATTCGAATATTTCCTTTGGTATATTCCCTTAATCTGCACGTTTCCACCCACAGCGCCGCCATTTGGTTTTCGCAAGCGACAACAGTGTAACCAGTTCTAACGCGATGGCAAAAGTTCGAGCAAAGCATGTCAACTGTTCTGTTGTTGGCTGCACAGACGAGCATTGAACACTATTTGACCAAAAAATATCACAGCTGTCTTATAAAGATCTCAGGGAACTGTCAAATTGTGTAAAAATTCAACATTACGGTACATGTAAGTCGATTAGAATTAGATTAATAAATGTAACTCCACATCAACTACATGTATCCACTAACCATTCAGAAACGTCCAGGTGCGTCTAAAAGTTACAGTCTAAGAGTCTCTCTGTAAGGCTGCTCTCCGCTACTGGTAGTTATTTCTGAGATTTTGAATGAATGAGATTATTCACGTGTTTGTTGTTGCCGGAGTGTCCAAAACTTGTGTAAAGGATCGGCCCTCTTCTGAACAGGGCGGAGAGCAGAAGCTCATTTGTATTAAAAGGGACACACACACAAAAACAGTGTTTTTTTGCTCACATCCAAAAAGGCGCAAATTTGACAAGCTATAATAAATGATCTGTGGATTATTTTGAGCTGGAATTTTACAGACACATTCTGGGGACGCCATAGATTTATTTTACATTTTGTGAAAATGGGCATAATACGTACGTTTAAAGTCAGACCATTCTGTTATTGCTTTAAATCATGAAATTATACAATTTAATTTAAATGCAAAAACAACTGCTCATGCTGCATTGTGTATAGCATATTTGTTTGGACCATGAATGTCACCGGATCCTACTCACTCCGCTCTGCCTGGGCCTCGAGCCCGGGTCTCCGGCGTGGGAGTCAGGCGCTTTAACAAGGAGGCTAAAGACTGCAGCGCATCTCTTGCTGCTAGACCGCCTATTGAGTCCAGAGGATTGAGGTTTACTCGCACAGCAACAACTAGCTGGCCTCCATTACTAAGGCAGTGGTTCCCTATCATTTTATATAGCTACAGATGTGTTTTTGTGAAAAGCCAGTTTGGCCTGTAATAGAAAAAATAAACAGCAAATAAATTGACTTAAAATAATAAATAATAATAATAAAAAAATAATAGGGAACTTGTATCAGATTCGCAATGAAAGTTAATAATTGGTTCATCCCTACTGAACTATTTTACGGCATAAAATTTACTACCAGCATTTGTTTGTTTCTAGGCTTTTTTTTTCTCTCGCTTAAAGTATTGCGTCAATAGCTTAACAACATGCTGACTAAAAACTTGAATCTTTTCTGTTTGCTGTGTGGAGTTGCTACCTATGTAGAGAGTTTCAAATGGTTATGATTTTTCAGTAAAATTTCATGGTTAAAAAAGGTCTATTGTCAATAGTGAAGTGATGCATAAAGCACCGACCACACAGAAGTCACTTTCGATCCAAGCTGCTTTCTTTTGCTCAGTGCAGAGAATTCGCGAGACCAACTTGAACACAAGCTAAATCTGCATGGAGAACTTTTTTGCCTTTCCAATTGCACAAAAAACTTCTGCTGAACAACGCCTCTATTATAGCTTGACTAATGGAATATGTCAGTTATTTTGGTTAAACGCATCTGTCAAATGTGTAATTGTGTGACTTTAGATAACGTTGATAAGTAATCATATCTTGCTATAGTGTGATTATCAATGTTTCTGTCTGGTCTTTTAAAATGTTTATTTATAGGATATCCATACATTAACAATAATGGAAATAATTTTCTATCCAACAGGAAGCGGTGTTTCAGGATGAGTGCTCATAGATGCTGTGCTTCAGTGTATTGCATGAGATATATATATATATATTTTTTTGCTTGAGGTATTTGTAGAAAAACTTCACATTTTGTTGTCTACATACAGGCTCTGGTTCAGATGTTTTTCTGGGTCAGTTCTGGCCCCATTGGTAAGACTGACCCCATCTTGTCCTCATGAGATCCCCTCCCAGTCCGCCCCAGGTGCCCCTGGCATGGTCTTCACTCAGTTTTGTCCGTTAAGTACCACCTCAAATATTGATGAGTCTGTGTAGGTCAGGAGGTGGTGCATGCATGAAGTTACTGTTGACCACTGAGGTTTAGCTAACCCCCTCTGAAAGTGCTCATCTACAGAATGTTCAGCTTCAGAAGCCTCTGAGGAGAATGTACTGGAGGTCTCCATAAAGCTGATGTTTTAACAGTAGCCATTAGGGGTGTAACGGTACATGTATTTGTACAGAAAAGTTTTGGTATGGGCCTTTCGATTCGGTACCCATGTGTACCAAACAAATACAGTGTTGTTTTAACCACTGCATGTTCAGTCTTTCTCAGTGTGTGGAACATAATTTCAAATTCAGAGTTTGCCCCCTAGGATGGGACAATTTTGTTTTTATCTTATTTATATTAAATCTGAAAAATGACAAAGGACACAGAGTGAGAGAGCTGCTGTCGAAAAGTTATCTTAAACATGGGATGTGCTTTATATGAAGCAATGCAATTCATAAACCTTTAAATCATACATTTTCAGACAGACATAGTTTGTTTTTTTGTCCCTGATTTAACGAAAACATACCAAACCGTGACTTCAGAACTGAGGTGTTGTGTACCGGTACACCTCTAGTAGCTATACCCTTATTTTTCTTTTTTGGAAATAGGAGTTTAAATTGTTACAATTAAAATTTTGATCAAACTCTAGATTAGGGTCCAATTCTCACTATTAACTAACTATTAACTACGATCTTTGCCTCAGTAAACTCCTAATTACCAATTATTATTAATAGTTCGTAAGGTAGTTGTTAAGTTTAGTTATTGGGTAGGATTAAGGGGTGTAGAATATGATCAAGCAGAATGAGGCATTAATATGTGATTTATAAGTACTAATAAACAGCCAATATCCAAGTTATATGCATGATAATAAGCAACTAGTCCATTAGTGAGAATTGGACCCTTAATTGGACCTTGTTACCTAAATTCTTTGTATATCAAAATTTGTATCTGTTTCCAGATCAGTAATGGTTCATATAAATAAAATCTTCTTTATTTATTTATTTCATACACTTGATATTTTTCATGCCGGTGAGTCTGAACTTGTAGGTATTTTGTAAGATATTATCAGACTGTAATGATGGCGTGTAAACATAACATACAGTAACATAGGTTGGTGCATCATTTACAGTTTTTCTCAGTCGCTTTGGTACATTTCTCGAATCATCCTCAACATTTGCAAAACAGTAAGTGCATTTCTCAAAACAATTCGTACAAATAGCAAAACACCATGGATTACCTGCAAAAGCCAGTCTCTTGCTCAAAATCCTTAGTTCATCTCTCAAGAGCAGATATCTTTTATAAGTCCTTGTGTCATTATGTACGGATAAGACAGTCAAATTGCTTAGTCATGTTGTCAATATAACAGTGTACTCTGGAGGGATGTTCTGATGTAAACTAAAGTTTTGATGACAGTTATTGTATTGAAATGTACAATTTACCCTGACTCACACAAACTATCACACAAACAGCAGAACTTCATTGTCTATTGGCATGTTTGGAACCCAGTGTGGTGAAAATGAGAAGTTGTGGGGGAGGAAGCACCTTGTACACACGATCTGACTGTTTGTGTTTAAAATTCAGAACTCTGCTGATTGACAGAGCCTTGCGTGTGGCTATTAAAGAGGATTCGAGCAGCCACTCGACGGAGTGTGAAATTACACCTGTTCGCTGTTTGCACACACTCTCATATCTGCATGAGCCCAAAATCACCATCAGAATTATATTCAAATACCTACATGAGACAGCCAGTGACATGTGAAGGTCAGGTTAGAAATGTTTGTTTGGGATGTCAGTTGTCTCATTATAAATTGGATATCTAATCCCATGTTCAACTTTTTACGAGATATTTATGTTTAAGTAAAAGTAGGACTATAGGACTTTTTACACTGACTAGGGAAATGGTAAGTAAATAAGCCAATGCTACTGTATCTCACGACCAATTCGTATAATGTAGCAAATTTGTACAAATTCATACGGCCTCGTACGAATCCGTATGATTTCTTTTTTAAACCAAAGTGATGGGTATACGTTTAGGGGCGGGGTCAGGAGTAGGTCATTCGCACTAATTCATACGAATTGATCGTTTTGTAAAATATGTACGAATTAGCTAAAATTTTACAAATTCGTACGAGTGGGGTCGTATGAATTCGTACGAATTAGCCACCTCGTAAAATCTGTACGAATTGCTGTGAATTATAATTTGTTTGCCGCGAAACAAAATTTAAACAAAAGAGCAGAGAAAGTAATGTTTGCATAGGCTACGATAGATAGATAGATAGATAGATAGATACTGTAGATAGATAGATACTGTAGATAGATAGATACTGTAGATAGATAGATAGATAGATAGATAGATAGATAGATAGATAGATAGAGATACTGTGGATAGATAGATAGATAGATAGATAGATAGATAGATAGATAGATAGATAGATAGATAGATACTGTAGATAGATACTGTAGATAGATACTGTAGATAGATAGATACTGTAGATAGATAGATAGAGATACTGTGGATAGATAGATAGATAGATAGATAGATAGATAGATAGATAGATAGATAGATAGATAGATAGATAGATAGATAGATAGATAGATAGATAGATAGATAGATAGATAGATAGAGTACAATCAACAAATAATTGAGCCTTTCTGGAACTCATAACTGCTCAATATTTGATCAGTTATGTGTTTTTTGTATTTGTGTCCTCCTTTTCCACATGATTGATCTACCCGTTCTCATGCGATTACGTTATCCAAACCATCTGCGCACATTGTCTTCCTCAGTGCATAGACGTGGATGAGCCGGGCCGCTCGACTCTTGCGTGTTTTTACTTTAATTTGTCTGTGCTGTTTGTTGAGTGGTCCAGTGGAGCGCGTGGTGACAGATGATGTGAATTATTGATTGCAGCCTTCCTGTAGCTGAGTGTAGCAGGCCTTGTTCTCCTCCTATCCCCACCCATCAGCCTCTCTCCGGCAGCACCACTCTACTCCGCCTGCCCTTTGCTCCTTCACCACCTGCAGACCGAGCACTCACTGAGCGCTCTGGGCTTCAGAGAGAGAAAAGATAGATGTTCACTTTGGCTCCAGTTCTGTTCACCAGATCCATGCCTTTACATTAAATTCAGGTATATCTCTCAGCTGTTCACAATAACCCTTTAAAATGACACTATTGTTGCAGTAGTATTTATTTATAGTGAAATTGGAACAAAAGTTGGAAGATGTAGAGAATCTTGACTTTTAGGGGACTTGTTGTTGAAGTGTTAAATACAAAAATACAAGTAAGAGTTTTTGTTTTATGTTTGTTTTTAAGTATTCTCTGATACTTTTCCACAGCATGGACTCCACAAAGTACGGTAGATATTCCTTAGTTGCCCATGTAATGGCATCAGGCAGTTGCTTCAGATTTGTCAACTTCAGATTCATGTTATGACTCTTCTATTCTATCACATCTCAAAGGTGTTCTGTTGGATTGAGATTTTGTGACAGGAAGCCAATAGAGTGCCCAAACTCTTGTTTATGGCTTGTAAATGAACCGGCTTGAGGTGATGTATGTTTTGTGACATGGTTAGGTTGGATGGATCTGTGGATTCAGGTTGGTAATGCCAATATCTTCCCCTACCATCTGTATGTCAGAATAAATCAAGAATTATCAGTCCATGTGATAACTTTCAAGTTGTCTGCAGACCAGTTTTGGTCAGCCTGATGTGTCCAGGTTAGGTTTAGTGTCCTGTTCTGGGGGCTGACAGGAGTTGAAGCTGGTGTGGATTTCTGTTGCCTATCCATTTCAAAGTTTGACATGTTGTGGGTTCAGAGATGTTCTGCTGCGTAAGTTTGTCTGATACCATCGTCTTCCTGTCAACCCGAGCCAACCTGGCCATTGTCCTCTAACCTCTCTTACTAATTAACCAGGCGTTTTCACCCACAGAACTGCTGGGTTTAGCTTCAACCTATTCCAACACACTAGCATGTCATTGTGAGGTAATCCTGAAGACCTTGATTAGCTGGATCACTGGTGTTTAATTAGGATTGGAGAACCCTAGTGTTGAGCCGGGGTGCAAATCCCCAAATGAGAGAGTTGCAAATCCCCAAAGGTCGGCAGTTTCTCTGATCTAATACTCTAAGGCCATTTTCAGACTGCCAGCAAAAGTCAGATTTTTTTTTGCATATCCAGATTTTATCCAGATGGGTTTTTGAAAGCCTGCAGCAAAAAACACATGAAATCAGATTTTATTCAAGTCTGATTCAAACCACATTTGAAGGTGCAGATGCAATTTACAGATGCGTCTCAGTCTGGATGCTCTGGCTGCTCAAATCGAACTTCAAATTGTCTTTTGAGTAACTCTTAACACGACACACACAATGATAAAGTCAAAACCGGTGATGGAAATGCTGGAGTACAAACAGTATTCAAAAAGATTTGCTGTGACTACAGCATAGAACATCACAATATATACCAGTTTCCAGTTCCAGTCTACCAGTTCTGCACCGTGCCTTGACAGGGCGCTTATTTAGAGAACGAGATGCGGCACCTCCATTTTTTTATGTACATGTAAGCCTTGTCACATACAGTACGTAGGTATGCATACGTTGTTACCAAAGCAACCCAAGCAGATAGGTTGATTCATGTCTGGACACACACATCTTATTTGATCTCTTGCAGTTAATAGTGCAGACAGTCTGCCTGAAAATAAAATAAATCCGATTTGCCTACAGTCTGAACATGTCACTTGAATCGCGTTTTTACTATTCTGTTGTTTGGTCTGAACAACAACTGAACCTCTAGACCACGTCTGGATGCTTTTATATGGTGCACTCAGTTATGGAACATGATTTAAGTTTAGATATTTTCCTTTACTTAGTAAGTTTATCCAGTTTTGACTGTCAACAAACTCTGGCACACTTTGTAGCTTGTTCTTGCCAAGAACACTCTTTCTTAAAAAGGAAGAGCCTGACGTGAAGCATCCATCTGCTTTCAAAACAATCCAATATGTTTTGTTTTAAATGCCATTTAGCAATGGGTAAATCTCAAATTTAGTATACAACAATAATAGACGGGTGCGGAATTTATTTAAAAATAGATACCAGAGAGAGCACTATATCAGTCCAGTTAATTTCCTAAAGCCAGCATTTCATTAGTTGTACACCTGTGTAGAGTCCCTTGGTGAATTCTCAACTTGAAAACAGAGTACAGATTTTTTTTTAGAGCATTTTAGCATGTCTTGCACTGCACAAGCTCTTTTGTAGGAATGCAAAAGCTTTGCTTCTGAATATAACCTCAAGCCCTGACTTAGCCACTGTCTTGGCCATTAGCAGGGACTGTTGCATGTTTTTATATAGCATGGTACCGCTGCTGTCACATGTGTCAGGGGCCACTTTTGGCCTGATGGATCGGTGCAATGGAGATACCATGAGTCGAGGTGATGGCATCCGTAGTAGCAGGCGGGGGACAAAAAAAAAAGAAACAATTACCTTGCTGCAAAAACGTAAAAACCTCATCAATATTTCAGCTTGCTTCTCATTGTACAAGACTGTTGTTCCTCTTCGCTGGCTGAAAATACATTCTTCCCAGGCTGCTCTTTACCTGGAGAGTCTCCAGCTGCCGTGGCACAGCCGACTCTAGACAAGAGGGCAGGGGAGTGAAAAGTGGTCATACTCATTGAGTAGTTTCTCCTCATAGCACCCCCATCTCCTCTGCCCAGGTCCCCATCACACCACCAACATCTCAGGAAAGCTCCTCATTTTGGTGATGATTAGCTTATTACTAATTCATGAGGCCATTCAGCTCTATGGTTGCCCCTTCCTATCCTCAGACCCCTTCCACCCATTCCTCCCCACCTTGGTCAAACCATCTAGTAACCCGTCCCACACACATACACACAAACACACTTCCACCTTTTTGGGCTCTGAAGCACATTGATTTCTCCATTAAGCAGCACTCCAAAGCCACTCCGTCCCCCCATGGATTCTGGTCTCCCTTCCCTCTCTTTGACTCACCCTCGGCCAGTCATCTGGGAACAGCTGAGAGACAAAATTGCTGTCAACACTCTGATTCACATCACATCTCCTAGTGCTCCACAAATGATCCATGCAAAGCACTATAGACATGGAATGGAGACTGTCTATCCATAGTGCCTCCTGCTGGATGGATGTGAAACTACTTAGCAGGCTGGATTTCTTCTGCTTATGGGAATGTCACTAGAAGAGGTACACCAAGATGTGTTGGAGCAAAAATTTACAGGAGCAGGTTTTAACACTAGATAATACAGCAATATTAGATGACTAATATATGTTTTATATTTTTATTTCAGATTGAATCCATCCCTTTATTGTGTTTATATTAGGCCATGTGTGGGGAGAGCTGTGTGAATGAAATTGCTGAATGTGGAATAAATCGTGCTATGCCTGTTCTTTCGGGCGAGTGAAACCCAGGGCCACAGGCTTGATGGATTTTTGCTGAAGTATGTTTCAACATGTTGAACCTGTGGGCCTGCTGTATTGTATCGGAGCACAGCTCTAATGGTGGCAAAGGCAAAGTGCAATGCTGCATCTAAGAAAATCAATATGGATCTGCCATGGGTTTAGGTTAGAAAAAAAAATCTCAGATATGCATCCTGATGAAATATTATTTCTCCTCCCCCCTCTTTTAGAGTGATCATAAAAACCGTGTGCCCTAGCTCTTTATAGTATCGATCAGTCAATAAATGACTTCTCAGACCAAATGGTGAGTACATTATCAGGTCATAAGTACACCTTAGCAGAAAAAAGCACACACAATTAAATTTTTTTTTTTTTTTTTTAAGATTCAAATTTTTCTTTTGTTTTGAGTAAAATACATTTATAACAATATAATTTGTTATATTGCCTTAGGATTAAATTACAAATAACTAGTTAACACTGATGCAAAGGTATCTAATACATCGGCTGAGGGATGGTGCATCTGACATCTTTCTCTTTTCTGACTGCTGTTATCAACCTCTATTTTTTGGATCTTATGCGGACGCAGAAATCATATTTGCTGACGTATCCCTTTCACCACTAGTTGACCGAGCTATGATGAAATGTGAAAAAGGTCTGTTCTAAGTGCCTCGCTCTAAGTGCCACAACAAATAGCTTGGCTCTTAGATATTCATACTGTTGGTTTGATTGTTTTTCAGAGTAAATGATGTGGAAACCACGTCTAATGTGAGTAAATAAGGCAACATCCAATTTATTTCCTGCCATTTCACATATCATTGATCCTTCCTTGGATGTACATTCATTAACATGCATAATTAAATTTTCTCCAGAATGTAACACCACTCAAGGGGATATGATTTGAAGGCAAGTTATTGAGTAATGTGCAACTGATCGTGAGGTCCTCATGAGCTATGATTGAGAGTTTCAGGTAAGCTAACGGACACTTTACTCCAACCGAGACCCCTGGACGTCTCATTTTCCAGGGTTGAGTTAGTGGTTGAGTTGGAGGAGGTTGTGTTCTACTTTGAGGAGGTGCTTATTTACATGGTTGACACACTGGGATCACCTTCAAAGCAGCTCGTAATGAGACGGGACGAGCGAGGAGGGAGGCCTGCCGCTGCATGTGGTGCAGGGGACGACCGGGGAATGCACTGAATTATAAATGAGTCTTCTGCACAAGAAATGTGACAGTTAGCTTTAATTCCCCGTTTAGCCGGAATAGGTTTAGACAAGACTGTGCTAACTAATCAATAGAGCCCCTGCCGCAAATGTTCTCACTGCTCCTCTACTCCTCAAGCAGGCCAAGACTCAGATGCCTTGAACTCTACTCTGCTCTGATTCGTCTTCGTGTTACTCTGTATGAACATGGCTTTTATGTATTTTTGAATGTGAAGTTTAAGAGGTAAGCACTCCACACCATGAATATGGATTTTCCAGATCACATCACCTTGAAGGAGTTTGTACTGAAACTGAACTTTAGCCAGTCCTTTAGCCAGTCGGTGAATGGAAATGCAAATGAGATGATCAAGAGCATTAATGAGTGAAATTAGACATAAATCCCTACATTTCCCAAATTTCTGCAGAGATACTGTACTGGAATCAAAGTCCCTTTATGTAGACATCTAGTAATGCCCCATGGCAGCTATTTCCTATATGGACAATATACCGCAGAACCTGATTCCACACAACATGTTCTTGGGTCAACATCTTTGTTGATCCTGGAACACTATTCCAATCAACCAATCAGATTTGAGGGACAGTTTACTGTTTATGTGGTAACACTTTACTTGAAGGGGTGTGCATAAGACTGACATGACACCTTCATAATCATGACATAACACATGTCATGAATATGAAGGAGGTTTTATGCATGTTTATGACAACTGTCATTAAGTGTCATTCGCTCAATTATGACATTTATAAATCAAATATGACATTGTTTGAGATGTCTTTGTCATGATAAATTGATATAAACCAATACATCATAACCTGTCAGTGTCTTTAACATGATAACTTGACATCACCAAGACAGCATAACCATCATAAATATGTCTGAAAACTTAATAACCCACTAAGCTTTATGGGTTAACTTTACATTAAACTGTCATGTGATTGGTTTTGACATTGGCTGTCATGAGGCCATTATAACATTGTCATGAATGTTTTTCTTGACCTCAACTACAGTGGTACAAATTTAATTTGTCATTAAAATGTCATTAAGTGTTAATACTCTCTCAAACAATTGTATAACAGTGTCATGTATACTTTTCTTGACCTCAACTACAGTGGTACACATTGAATTTGTCATTAAAATGAAAAATATTGTAGTGTTAACCCATAAAGCTAAGTGGTTTCTTAAGTTTGATAATTAATCTGCTATGTCATGTTTATGACATATTTATGACAATTTATGTTGTCTTGGTATTGTCAAGTTGTCATTACCAAGACACTGACAGGTTATGATGTATTGGTTTATTTCAAGTTGTTATCACAAAGACATCTCAAACAATGTCATATTTGCATTAAAAATGTCTTAATTGAGCGAATGACACTTAATGACAGTTGTCATAAACATGCATAAAACCTCCTTCATATTCATGACATGCGTCATGTCATGATTGTGAAGGTGTCATGTCAGTCTTATACACGTGTCAAGTAAAGTGTTACCGTGTTTACCGTTTAGGCTTACAGCCAGGGCTAGGTGTTTCTACATCCGTGTTATTCATCTTTTCCCTCTGAATTTAGGGATCATTTGTGGGGTTTAGGGATAGGGTTAGGACAGGAACATGTCTAACTTGGCAAAATCAGGACGTGCCAATATACTACAGCTCCTATATCCTTTCATATTGGAAAGACCAAAATCTCCAAAATAGTTTGTCTGTTTGCAGCCAAGACTTTAGCCATTTCCGAGAAATCTTCATTGCATCTTTTTCATCAACACTTGACCCATTCATACTAACACTTACTATTCTATTGTATTCTATATATGTGACCCCGGATCACAAAACCAGTCACAAGTAGCACGGGTATATTTGTGGCAATGGCCAACAATACATTGTATGGGTCAAAATTATTGATTTTGCTTTTATGCCAAAAATCATCAGGATATTAAGTAAGATCATGTTCCATGAAGATATTTCGTAAATTTCCTACCGTAAATATATAAAACATTTATTTTTGTGAGTGAATGCAGCACAATCGCGGACATAAATGGACAACTTTAAAGGCGATTTAATCAATGTTTTGATTTTTTTGCACCCTCAGATTCCAGATGTTCAAATAGTTGTCTCTCGACCAAATAATATCATATCCTAACAAACTATACACCAATGGAAAGCTTATTTATTCATCTTTCAGATGATGTATAAATCTCAATTTCACAAAATGGGCCCATGTGACTGGTTTTGTGGTCCAGGGTCACATATTTAGTTATGTTTTTTTGCTTGTCACAGCACTTGCATATTGTTGCCATGTTGGTTTGATTGCTTCTATTGTTCTCCTAATTTGTAAGTCGCTTTGGATAAAAGCATCATGCTAATATTATAAATGTTGCTTTTTTCTCATTCATTTTTCTACAAGTATTCCATTCTCCCCCTTATATTTTCTCTGTTCATTGTAAAATGTGATCAATAAGGCAAAGACACAGACATAAGGTATGTGAATGTTATTTATAATTCTGTTGAAGAGTGCATAAATGTTTCACAATGTGGAGAGAGACCAGGGAGTGTTACAAACATGATGCATTTACATAATAGTTCTGCACATAAGAGCTTGGCCTTATTTCTGCGTGTGTACAGACAAATAGTGCCGTAAAATTGATACAAAACCATTTTAAAATATTTTACAGCAACAACAAATGGTATTGTTAAAACAGAAAAAGAAATACGGATTCATGTCAGTAGGCAATCAAAATTAGGTTAATTCTGAACTAATGTCCACAAACAAATACATTACTGGCATTAGGACATGAACATTGAACATTTGACTAGTCTCTTGTATAGATAGACCTGGCTCTATTGCATAAAATTAGGTTCAGATCACTTCTTTTGGCCAAGATCTGCAAACATGAAGTGAAGACTTGTTTGACAAATTCATTTATTTAACTGTTTGTTTGTGGGTTTATTTTTAATAGTACAATAATGGAACTGCACATAAAGATGGTACAGCAGTTTCTTCAAATGATTGTTCGGGGAAAAAATAAGAAATTATGTGCAGTCTGTTTGATAAGAATTTCTGGCTGTCCAGAAGTAAGTAGGCTACACATTATTTCACAGACACAACTCTGAACACACACAGTTCTTGAAATCTAATTAACTTTTTTTGTGAATTGCCTCAAACTAAATTCTTTTAAAGATAGATGGCAACCTGGCAAACTTTAGCAAATCCAATACTAAGATTTTATTTAATCATCTTGAAGCCTTGTAAACAGTTTCCCAGCAGACTGAGAGAGAAAAAAACCCCATGTCTTCCAAATTTACAGCTGGAAGTTGTGCATCACACACAGTAGTGTGGGTGGTCCCGTCTAAGGCAGAGACTAGATCATTTTAACTTTTCATATCAGAGGTTTTGTGTAATTCACTAATTGTTTTTAAATGGAAAGACATCTTGATAATTGTTCTGATTCTTTCTAGAACATCTTGAAATCAGGTCTATTTTAGTAAGGTGTAAAGGGGGCAAGATCCTTTATAGTGAAACATGCAAAAGCTTTTCTCTGACCTTGGCTTATCAGTTGGGTTGTGGGTTGTGTAGATGCAGTGGAGGGAAAAAACTACATCAAATCTCCAATGACTTTTGTGAAATTCAAATGCGCTCCTACACAAGCACAAGAGATGAAGCAGACTGGCATTCGCAGGGATGAGTGATACGGCACCCAGCGCTCTGACAGGACGGCGATCGATCCCTGCAAACCTTGTCTTTATAAAAGGCATGCGAAGATAAAGGGAAAAAAAGCTCTAATAAACATCTCTTTAACTTGGCTTGCTTACAACAAAGCTACCCTTTCTGTCAGCCAGAGCTGCCTTAGAAAAAAAAGATGCACATGTGATCAATTATGGATGCGCTGTCTCCTACCCCTGGAGTTGGCGAACACATTAGGTAATGCAGGAGCTCAATTTAACTAGATGGGCTTGTTAATGTGTCCCGCTGGGAAAGGCCTCCGGTTCCTTTGAGTTTCCTCTTGAGCGGGGAGGGAAAATAATGTTTGGAGATGGTAGATGAGAGAACGCTTGGAGTTGGCACAGCGTCCCAAAGAGAGGGCCACCCCTTCCATGCTCGAGTCAAGGACACACAATGTGGGCATTGGGCATAAACACTGTCAAGGACGCTGGTTGTGCTCTGGGAACCGGCTGCTGAGTAGACTGTGCTTTGCGGTCATTGTGCCCCTAATGCAATGGACATTTAAATGATGTCAATGCTAGCTTTTGACTTCTGGTGGTTTTAAAATGTTGTCAAGTGTTTGGTTCCATTTATTCATTGTTTCACTTGAACTTTTAAAGTGTGGTGAAAATCAAGGTTTTAATATTGTTTATATGTCTTTGTGGTGTTTTTAATATGATTTTTATGACAAACCATGTGCAAATTCATAAGTCAACACCATTGTTGAATATTTTCTCTTTAAAACTGCAGTGAACCAAAGAAAGTCCCCAAAAAACGGTTTGAAATTGCTTGTGTTTCTGATGTCACAAACTGCCTTGTAACCAATCAGGTCAACGTGTGATCATCAACGAGTGGATCTCTGAGCTGGTGTGAGTGAGTGAGTGGAGGCGGGACTCATTTGCATATTCATATAACCGTGTACTAAATGAGGCAATGGTGTAGAGTCAAATTCAAGCTATTTTAGGCATGAAGATTTTTATTTATTTATTTAACAGTTATCAGTTACAAGCTAAGAAATTCAAAGTTTAAGAAGAACTTGCAGATTATTTTGCACTCATACATTTCAATTACTCTAAACATATTTAAGTAAGATAATTCCTACATTTAACTTAAAATTATCTTGTAATATCAATTTAAATATTTTTAGTAGTGGAAACTTGGCAAGCATTAACTAGCTAATTCAGTAAATGCTAACTTGCTAATTGGGAACACAATTCTTTGATTGCATTAGCATAGCATAGCAATTGCTGAACGAGGGAATATATAACTTTTATGGGTACAATATATCTGGTACAATATACCAAGCTCATGCACCACTTGCCACCATGATGGTAACCCCCATAAAAAACCCAACATAACGGAAACTCTTCTAAACTAGCATAACAAATCATTAAATTAAACACTATTAAATATCCCACTTAACATTATTCTTGCATAAAAAAACCCATGATGTAAGACTTTTAATACGTAATTTTGTAATGTATAATGTAATATTAGCATTTACTAACCCTTTTGAGTGTCATGGCAAAGCACGCTGCATAGGAAAAAAGTAGTCCAGTTTCAGTTAAATTTAAGTTTGTCTAAATTAAAATAATTCAGTTAATTAAACTCAAAACAATGAAAACATTCAGATTACTTAAAAAGTGTCAGTTTTGTGAACTCAAAAGAAAAAGAACGTTCTACATACTCATAAAGGTTCATTTGATTTAACTAATTTGTTCATACTGTTCATACCAATTAATTATTTTGAGCATTAGGGATTAGTTCAAACCCACAGGGCTTGTAAATTATTCAAAAAGTGTTCTTATTGTTTGTGATATATTAAATCAAACATGACTGGAAGGTAATTTGTTGTGTCGTTCAAGAGGAACCTGAGACCTCTTGTTAGTCTCTTCTGGATCATTTTGCTTTGTTTTCCAGTAGCATGAGATGGAGGGTTTAACTCCAAGTATAGTGACCCAGACTTATGCAGATCCAGTCCTTCCCGAGAACTGTATGATCTTTCTCCTGTGCCCTGCACTCCATGATAGGCCTTTGTAGAGAATCTAAAAGGACCTCAATTAGCGGGCCGAGAAAGCGTATGATGGAATGAGAGTGCCGTCCGTGAACTCACTCTGCATGCGTCCGCTAATGCAGGCTGCGTTCGGGTCCGTGCCCTCAGCTCTAATGTGAGCCACGTTGCTCTTTGAGTGACACACCGTATGCAAAAAAAAAAAAAAAAAAGAGAGCGAGACCAGACTGGTCTGGGCTTTTTAATGTGACCACTTCCTTGAGACCGGGACCTGAGTGGTAATTGCAGACTGACGGAGAGGAGGTGGCAGGTGTGACTGTCAGCTCTAATCAAGCCCTCGTGCCCAAGACCCATGATCCTTTAGGAGCAGGAAGAAAAAAATGAGCGCTCACTTTCCACCGCCACATCCATTTCCTCTCACCCCACCTTCGCTCGTCCCCTGACTCTGTTTTCACCTTTCTCTTCTCTACCTTAGCCTGTGCTCTTTCACCCCTTTCCACACCTGTCGACTCGATTATGGAAATTAGCGTTTGTGACGGGGCTCTAAAAAGCAGATTAGCAGGAGGAAAGGCTTTTTATTGTGACATGACTATTCCATTGGGGGACCAGAGGGTGGAATTTGCACATCATTTGGAGAGGGTCCCTTATGTTTGCTTATTCTCGTTGGGAAAGTGAAGTGGATTGTGAATATTGTTTTGTGTTTTTTTTTCCCCCAAGGGGGCAGGGCATGGGTGCACAACAGGACGTCCCGTGGAAGGAGTCTTGTTTCAGCAATATCCTGTCAGATGTCTCTGACCTGCATAACCTCCAACATGAACACAATCATTAAATGTCACAAAACAAGTCTTCTGATATGCATTTTTTTTAATGTTATTTTAGGAATATTCCCGGTTCAATGCAAGTTCAGGTTAATTGACAGCATTTTTTGCCTAATGTCGAATATTGCGAACTATAAATTTGACTCATTCAAGATTATGCTTCTTAACATCTGAGGCTTGAGTTCTCTTCTTCATCTTTTTGAAGGCAGTCACTCAGAAGGAGGGCTCTGATCCGCTGGTGAACGCAAACTGTGCGTCAAGCACACAGTTTAACTCCTGATCTGACGTCAGTATTCATGGCGGTCATAGCCTTATATAGGATTTTAGTTTCATGTAGTATCATGTATTCATGGCCGATTCCAATTCTTATTGTTTTTTTTACAAGCAAATTGGCCAATTCCGATATTGGTTGGGAATTTTTTTTTTTTTTTAAGCAAATTTATTTGTTGTTTATTTGCTCTAACAGGTAAACTGGCCTTAAACAAAAAATATCTGTAGCCTTTAGAAATTAGAGGCAACCACTGCATTTAATCACGATCCAAACAAAGATGCTACACACATGTAGCATGAGCTGTTGTGTTTTATTTAAATTACATTGTATAGTACGCTCTGTATTTCCAACGCTATCTCACAACCAATTTGTACGAATTTGTAGAGTGATTAAAAGGTGGCTAATTTGTCTAAACCCATGTGATGGGTAGGTTTAGGGGCGGGGTCAGGGGTAGGTCATTTGTACGAATTCATAGGAATATGGCAACTCGTAAAATATCTACGAGTTAGCAAAAATCGTACAAATTCGTACGAGTGCGGTCGTATGAATTGGTACGAATTAGCCACCTCGTTATATTCGTACGAATTGGCGTAAGATCGGGTTGGTATTTCTCAGTAAGTTTAATTATTTATATGTTTTATTTTATCTTCAACATTAGCCTTTAATACATCGTTTTGTTGATTCAATGAAATTGAAGTATTTTTATGGTAACACTTTAAAGGGATAGTTCACTTTGAAATTAATTTTTGATATGTTTTAGCTTACCTCAAGGGCATCCAAGATGTAGGTGTCTTTGTTTCCACAGTATTTTCAATTTTGATATTTTTAGGTCAAAGCGTTGTTATCTGACAGTCATATCATGCAGGTCTATGGGGTCCACCTCAAAGAGCATGCACGGAGAAGTCCAAATTAAACATGACTTAATGACTCGTAAATGTAAGTGCACATTGATGGCCTAAGACACGAAACGAGCGGTTTGTGTGAGAAAACGAACAGTATTTATGTCGTTTTTACCTCTTGTAATACAGGCACGTCCAAGTACTCTGAGGGCGCGGGCGCTTCCTTCTGTGTGACGTGTACGCAGACTGGTGCATAGATATATATACACTAGATGTCGCATTGTCTCGCATTCGTTCCAATGAACTGCCGTAGCCAAGGCGACTTCTAGTGTATACATCTATGCACCAGTCTGCGCACACGTCACACACCAGGATGCGCTCGCGCCCTCAGATCACTTTGGACGTGGCTGTGTTACAAGAGGTAAAAACTATATAAATTCTGTTCGTTTTCTCACACAAACCGCTCGTTTCGTGTCTTAGGCCATCAATGTGTACTTACATTTACGAGTCATTAAGTCATGTTTAATTTGGACTTCTCCGTGCATGCTCTTTGAGGTGGACCCCATAGACCTGCATGATATGACTGTCAGACAACAACGGTTTGACCTAAAAATATCAAAATTGAAAATACTGTGGATGCCGACCGAGAATGAGCTTAGAAGTAATATGTTTACTTCTAAGCTAAAACATATCAAAAATTAATTTCAAAGTGAACTATCCCTTTAAGGTTAATTTGTTATCATTGGTTGACTACCTTAGTTATGAACTAAGAATGAGCAATACTTCCACAGCATTTATTAATCTTAGTTAATATTAATTTCAACATTTACTAATACATTATTAAAATCAGGTTGTATTTGTTAACATTAGTTAACTGTGAACTAACATGAACAAACAATGAACAGCTGTATTTCTATTAACTAACATTAACTAAGATTAACCAATACACTCTCAAATGTATTTCACTCTTACACTCTCATAGTTAGTTTATGTAAGTTAATACATTAACTAATGTTAACTAATGAACCTTATTGTAAAGTGTTACCATTTTTATTTTATTTAACCTTTTTGACACGCAGTGGGGAAATAATGAAGGAACAGAGTCAGAAAGTCTCACAAATGATATTCAAACTCGGGTGCCCATATGACAGGCAGCTACTCATTTTAGAAATCTGAGAAAGCCCATATTTGAGCCATTAAGATGATTTATAACTAGGCTATAACATTGCAGGAAGGAGTGTTTCAGTGCCTAATTTTATATCTATAGCTTTCTATTGTATTAAATCTCTCTCCTTCACACTGTCACAGGATCATTCCTGAAGGGTTTGGGTGTCTGATTGGCCAGGCTGGTCATGTCTGGTGCTTCGTTGAACAACATGTGGAGGAAAGCCAGTATTGTGTAGAATATTTTATTTTTCTGCTGAGGAAGCCAGAAGGTCAATATCTCACGTCTTTGAAGATGAGGAAGTGGAGTTGTTGCTGTTTTGAATTGGTAAAGTTTTGTTCAGTTACATTCCTGTCTTAACTTTAATTTAAAAAATGAAAGACTTTTTCACTATACGCATTTACTGTAAGCGCTATTTATTTAAGACAAACATACATCAGTGTATTCCTAAACATTTTATGCCATTTTTAATGTTTGTTGTGTGCAAGTCTAGGTCTTTGGCTATGCATATAGTCTGCAAAAACATTGTTTCGGATCATTCAAGCAGGTATCATAGTGGAAGTTTGGTGTTTAATAAAAATAGAAATATTGATCAAAGTTAGAGATGTACAGTAACAATGCTAACACAAAATTTTAATTTGGCTCCCAATATTTCCAATTTATTTCCAATATGTTACAATCCTGTTCCTCTCGCTTATACTTTACAATCATATTTTTGAAACTCACAAAAATATTAAAATAGAATAAAAACCTTATCTTAGTTAAGTAAGAATGATCCATACATGTACTAAGTGTGTTTCAAGAGGACGAAATAAAAATGTCCCCTCCCACCCCACACACATTTTGTCTGCATCACATGTCAGACCTGCACATCCACAGCGGCAGAAGTTTGAGAATGAATAAACCCTGTGAAAACGCATGAGAAGAAAGACGGCTGGGAGGAGGAGAGGGGAACGACACGGCTGCTAATTTGCTGACATGGGGGCGATGGGGAGGTTGGCCTCTGATAATATTGTTTTTTTTGAAGGAGCAGCACAAGTAGTGAGAGGAACAAAAGTAACTGTGCCCCACAAATCCTGTAGCCAATTAGTCTGTATCAATAATTAATAGGCATTGTCTGTATGGGCCACAGCAGATTGAGTTTCTCTCTGCCTGCCTAGATTGTTATGACAAGTAGTGACTACATAATGATATTAGCGATTAATAATTCAGCGCAAGCAGTGTTGCTTCAGGTGACTGGGCTGGTCGTGCCTCCACTCCAGACCACACGTGCGGGGTGGTCAAAAATAGTATGCGTTTGTTTATATGTGTGTGTGGTTGAGGAAAGCATGTTGACGGACAAAGTAAATCTAGCAGTAAATAGACATACGTAAGTAAAACTGAAAGCAACACAAGAGTTGACCCTGAAAGGTAACTGTGACCAAGGGACTTCTCATATTGAACACAACCTCTCACATTTATTATCATTTAAAGGTGAACGTTTTTTTTATATATATATATTTCACTGGCTGACATTGCAGTCTTATATTTATAGTGACACCTAGTGGTGTGGATGCAAGAGATGTGTCTGAAGAGACACGATCGCTGGTTTAATTTAGGCTTTTATTCACATATGGGACAGACTTCTGAGATTTCCTTTAAAATATCTTCAATTGTTTGGAAAGACGTGAGTGTGAGGTTAGGGTTAGGTTTAAGTAAACTAACCCTTTAAAATATAAAATAAATCCAATTCAAAATGTAGTTACACTTTATTTTGAGTTGGTCTACTAACTATAACTCTGCAACTACATGTCAACTAACTCTTATTAGAGTATTAGTTGACTTTTAGGTGTTAGGGTTCGGGTTAGCAGAATAAGTTGACGTAGTTGCAAAGTTGCTATGTCTAAAGTGGACCCAGAATATTAATACAAACTATATAAATACTATATAAAATGAAGATAAACTATACATGTGAGTGTATGTAACTTAAAAACATATCTTCCAAAACGGTTTAAAAAGGAAAGACTACCTTTAATGTGTGAAGAAGTGCAGTAATAATATTAGTTTACTCTTTGAAGCCAGTGGCCGCTGCGCTCCTGCCCATAAAGCCCACACTAATGGATTCAGAGCATCAGAGCTGTCTGCTCAGCCCACAGGGGGAGGATCTGGGACTTGCCTTGTTGAACCCACTTATGTGCTCTACTGTCAATGTGACAGATTGGTGTGTGGTCGCCGTCCCAGCGGTGCAGCTCCACATCTGGACCATTTCTGGCTATTCTGAAATGCTTTAAGTGCTTTACGAGGTTGCCCAAGTGACAACCCTTAGATCAGTTTTGTTTGGTAGGACTGATTTCAGATTAGCATTTGATTTAGAGCATCTTTCTGGAAGTCTGCTGCCATGCTGATCGAATGATGTCAGTCCAGTGTCTCAGCGTTTGAACATGCCTTTTTCTAGCGCTGGATTGTTATAATTATATGTGAAAATCTGTGCCGGAGGAGGTTGAAATGGCTTGGTTTTTCAACATCACTCTTGGAGAGAGAGAGATGGACCGGGAGCCCTTATTAAAAGATGTGGTGGTTTATTCAAAATTCTTCTTTTTTTTTACAGTTTTAAAAGCACAGAATCCTAAAGTTTTGCAACATGTTCTTGAGTCATCACATTATTTCGCTCTATAAAAATGAACATTTCTGAAATTTGCTTGCTCCCCACCATGTTAAAATCTTTATGAAGTGTGCATTTTGTAGGAAGAAATCAGTCACATATTCTATAGCGTACAATATAACATTACAATCACATATATGCTCAGTCAATTTTTTGTGCATTACTTTTTTTTCTATGATCATATACTATATATTCTCTTTATAAGCATTCCTGCAAAAAAAAAAACCCAAAGTTTATTTAACTTGGATGCATGTAATTAACATTTCCCTAGCAGATTTGGTAGGTTTGCTCCGACGGTTTATTTCCGTAATAAATTAATGACTTCCTCTGATGTGCTAGTGAGGGCCTCTGATATTGTCTGATTGACGTTTAACCCTCTCCATTATTACACAGGGGGTAATCAATAAATAAATGAGTCATCAATGTGAATTAATTGCTTTGCAATGCATTATTCATCTGCAGAGTTCATTTACGAAGAGAAGATCCCAGTGCTGTTTATCAAGTTGAAGGAAGAGAGTAGCAAAGAAAATCTTCTGCATTGAAGTTACAAGAAGACTTCTACTTTTCCAGGTACCCTGTGCATTTATTATACTACATATAGGTCGAACTGACTCTGTGAGAGTTTATTTTAGTTATTCACTATAGATTCAACAGCTCAAAGTAGATTACTTACTTTCCAAGTCAAGTCACCTTTATTTATATAACGCTTTTTACAATACATATTGTTTCAAAGCAGGTTTACAGTGATAACAAAAAAATAAAGCAACAAAGTTTGTTTCTAAAAGAAAATAGCACACTCCAGCTTAAGCAAGTTCAGTGATGGTTCATTTTTGTTGCAAAAAAGTTAGTAATTTAGTTAATTTATAGCTAATTTATATATATATTGTAATTATAGCCGTTATTGTTGAATATTAAATGTCCCCAACTAAGCAAGCCAAAGGTGAAAAAGGTGAAAATGGCGACAGTGCCAGGGAACCAAAACTCCATCAGGTGGCAGAATGGAGAAAAAAAACTTTGGGAGACAACAGGCTCAGTCTTGTTCTCTTCTGGCCAACAAAGAAACTGTGTATGATTCAGGCAGCATTATAGGTCAGAAGTCAGATTGGATTAGAACATTCAGAATATTATCCAGTTCCATCTGGTTGGAGATCGGAGTCATCACGCCGGTATGAAGACGGGCAGAGGTGGGTAGAGTATCCAAAAACTGTACTCAAGTAAAAGTACAAGTACTTCTAGAAATATTTACTCAAAGTAAAAGTAAAAGTAACAATCTTAATAGTTACTTGAGTAAGAGTAAAAAAGTATACAATGAGAAAACTACTCAAGTAGTTAGTTACTAGTTACTTCGGATCATAGGCCGATATATATGATATATATATAAAACATGATATGATTTAGATATTTTTTATTTAAATGACTATTATTATCATAATTAGTATCCAATGAGAAAAGTATCCAATGAGAAAACTACTCAAGTTATAGTTAGTTACTTCGGATCATAGGCCTATATATGATATATATATATATATAAAACATGATATTATTTAGATATTTTTTATTTAAATGACTATTATTATCATAATTAGATAGGCTATCTTTGCCACAAAACAGAAGAGACAAGCATTATTTCTGCCATCTGTAGCCCGAAAATCATTGCCTGTCCTTTGGTTTGTATAATAGTAACTTATACAACTACAGTTGGATTATTAGACAATGTCGAAATATAGTGAATCTGCAGAGTTTTGCATTTAAAGGCATGTAAAGGGAAACATTGACACCGAGAAGAAAGAGTTAAAACTCTTCACATGTGCTCGCGCTGACCGCTACTGAACATCTGAACACAAACGACGATCAAACGCACATCGACGGATCATCTTCTGTCTGTTCTCCAAAATGTAGCTAATCAAATGTATATTTCTGCATGCATGTTTAAACTGGTCAACAGTGTCTAAGGCAGGCAAAGGCATTCGTTTTCAAGTTGAGTTCGCACGCCACTGCGCAATACACACACATTACCGCGGGATGGCGGGTGTTCATTTCATATGTGGACAATGGTAGCTTATTTATTGTATAAAGTAATGTATAGGCCTATGTCCAAAAAAAACGGGTAATGTCATACTTTGAAGTAGTGCTATCATATTGTAATACTCTGTTTGGTTGTAAAATGTATTACCTGAATGAAATTAAATCGAATATCGTCCTCAGCATACGAAGATAATAGAGATCTTCATCGCTGGCAAAAATTATGCATTTGCAGATTTGCTTTCACTTGACTGTACTGTAGGTCCACAGCCACTTCATCCAGCTTTCTTGATGTTCTTAAATCTTCCTGTTACGACTCCGAGTCGAGTGTGAATTGAAAGCGCTTCAGACGATTCAGTGCGTGCAGGAAACTGAACAGATCATACAAACTGATTCGCGAACCGATTTAGACAGATCTGCCCACTTGTTTGATGAAGTCTTTGAACAGAATCGACTCAAAAGAGTGATTCATTTGTGAATTGAGCATCGCTCATGCCCAGAAAAAAGATACAGCGCGCTTGGAATAAACTACGCATTTAACAACACTTACTGCATTAAAATAAAGTAACGAGAGGAACGTCGCTCAACGTAACGAAGTAAAAGTACCGTTTTTTTATTAGAAATGTACTCGAGTAAAAGTATAAAGTACCCACATTTAAATTTACTCTTAAAAGTAAAATTTTCCCCAAAAAATACTCAAGTAAATGTAACGAAGTAAATGTACTTCGTTACTACCCACCTCTGAAGACGGGTTTGTTGAGGATCAGTGCCGATGGCTCTCGTGTCGATGAGGCCTTCACAGGGGAGAGTCTGGTTGACACAATCTCTGCTGACACTTCAGGGATGCGTTGTGGACGTGTCTAGGCACAGGTCCTCCATCTGATCTGGATATGGCCCGGATCCGGCTCACTACATCATGTGTTGTTGTTGTGTCTAGGCGCAGGTCCTCCATCTGATCTGGATATGGCCCGGATCCGGCTCACTACATCATGCGTTGTGGTCGTGTCTAGGCGCAGGTCCTCCATCAGATCTGGATATGGCCCGGATCCGGCTCACTACATCATGCGTTGTTGTTGTGTCTAGGCGCAGGTCCTCCATCTGATCTGGATATGGCCCGGATCCGGCTCACTACATCATGCGTTGTCTTGTCTAGGCGCAGGTCCTCCATCTGATCTGTATACGGCCTGGATCCGGCTGACTACATCATGCGTTGTGGTCGTGTCTAGGCGCATGTCCTCCATCTGATCTGGATATGGCCCGGATCCGGCTGACTACATCATGCGTTGTTGTCGTGTCTAGGCGCAGGTCCTCCATCTGATCTGGATATGGCCCGGATCCGGCTGACTACATCATGCGTTGTGGTCGTGTCTAGGTGCATGTCCTCCATCTGATCTGGATATGGCCCGGATCCGGCTGACTACATCATGCGTTGTGGTCGTGTCTAGGTGCATGTCCTCCATCTGATCTGGATATGGCCCGGATCCGGCTGACTACATCATGCGTTGTGGTCGTGTCTAGGCACAGGTCAGGTCCTCCATCTGATCTGTATACGGCCTGGATCCGGCTGACTACATCATGCGTTGTGGTCGTGTCTAGGCGCAGGTCCTCCATCTGATCTGGATATGGCCCGGATCCGGCTGACTACATCATGCGTTGTTGTCGTGTCTAGGCGCATGTCCTCCATCTGATCTGGATACGGCCTGGATCCGGCTGACTACATCACGCGTTGTGGTCATGTCTAGGCGCATGTCCTCCATCTGATCTGGATATGGCCCAGATCCGGCTGACTACATCATGCGTTGTGGTCGTGTCTAGGCACAGGTCCTCCATCTGATCTGGATACGGCCTGGATCCGGCTGACTACATCATGCTTTGTGGTCGTGTCTAGGCGCATGTCCTCCATCTGATCTGGATATGTCCCGGATCCGATTGACTACATCATGCGTTGTGGTCGTGTCTAGGCACAGGTTCTCCATCTGATCTGGATCCGACCCGGATCCGGCTGACTACATCATGCGTTGTGGTCGTGTCTAGGCGCAGGTCCTCCATCTGATCTGGATATGGCCCAGATCTGGTTGACTACATCATGCGTTGTGGTCGTGTCTAGGCGCAGGTACACCATCTAAACTGGACACGGCCCAGATCCGCCTAGGAATCCACTTGCTCAAAAGAATGTTGCAGGTTAAATACTACTATTCCTATTGATAGCCCTAATAATGGCATCTGTGTCATTCTGTTGATTATTTAACCTGTTCCTTGAAACTAATTCTTATTTTTTTTAAAGCATTTGTCATATCCGGCATCAACATTTTCATTGAGCACCTATAACTGGTGCTAGCCTGTTGTGGTGTCAGGTAACTTTATCTGTGTGATTAGTTTTGATAGTTGACTCCTGTTGAGGAGTTCAGGTCTATGTTTTGTATGTTGACCTCTGATTGTAACGGAAACGTCACAGATACAGGGTTTGTACCATCATACAGGTTGGCTTGATTATAACAATTAGATAATCCGCTTGCAATATCAGTGTCAGCTACCAGGATCAAGCCTGAAGTGTCATAACCAGAAGTATGTATCAAAGTTGAATAGTGTAATTTTTTCATAACATGTCACAAGCAATCATGTCTCTGGAATGTGGTTTTAGCGAACAACACTGCGTAGCCTCTAGTGGTGCTAAAAAAACACACAAAAAAACATTACCCACCTAAATGGGCCTGTCAGAGTTTCCAAACCGCAAAATCAAAGAAACAAGTTTCAGGTCTCCCCTGTTCTGGCATTATTCATTCGCGAGATGCATTATATCCTTTTAGGCACAGCATGTTTACTTAGACCTCACACTACTTTTCTGTGTAGCCGATACTCAGCAGCTGTTGCATAACATGAATCGAGTCATATCACAGACGTGTACAATGCGCACAGTTGCAAAATCAGACTAAAGCGCTTCCCCCTGCTGTTGTTGATTTCGTTTGATTCATTCAGTGAGCGTATTTACTCCCTCCGAAGCGAACGGGGTATAGAGAAGTGAATCAGATGTGTTGTGCTCAAGCCTCCTCTAATTGCCATGGACCTCTCCCTCCACTGGCTTTCTTCTGTCCTGCGTAGAGAGAGAGAAAAAACACTACGTTTGTACCTCACTGTTCAGCTTTTATCTATATTTTAAGCCACACACAAGGTGTAGAGTTGAGCTGGAGCTTGTTACAGGGGCCTGCGACTGCATAATTCATGAGCGGAGCGGGTTGCAGCAGCAGCTAAATAAAAGATCTTTCTTTCCGTGGCAGGACAGCAGCAGATACCTGTCCGTGCTGCTAGCTAGTGTCGTGGAACATGCAGGAAGATCAATACGCATTTGTGCGACACAAATCGCTCAGTCGACTGTGTGCCTTGAAAGTGATCAGTCCCCCAATGCTTGTCCCTAATGTTGATCCACTAGGATGCCAAAAATACTCACGTTTCAAGCACAGCAGGCCTCCTTTACCTGACGTTCGGCAGCCGAGGCGAAGGAAACTAATTAGTCTTGTTTATAACTTACACTGTAAAAAATGATCGTGATTTTAACGGTAAAAGTGCTAAGAAAGTTCGACAGTGAAAAAAAAGTTAATTTGTTAACAGAATGTTTCTGTACTACATACGGTAAATAACTATGATAGTTCTAACCATACATCTAATGTAATTTTACAGTGAAATACCGTAAAATTTTCAGTTTTTGGAAGTGAAAAAGAACAAGTCATTGTATAATTTACATTGAAAATCCATAATTCCCTGCGTGACAACTTCATCACATTTTATGTATTATTGTTGAAATAATAACATTTTTGTTCAAAGTTTTTCTTTGTTTTCTCTAATCAGTTATGCACATTAGGGTTTTATGTTACATTTAATGTTGTTAATTTAATGTTTATTGCATTTTTAAAATTTCATGTGTTACCATATTTAGTGTTTGTGTGAATGACACTGTGCAGCTTCTATTGTATTAACCTTTTTGTAGAAAAGCTGCTTGTGATTGTGAGTCATCATGTGACACTCACCACCACTGTGATTGGCTGTTTGTGTATTTTAAACAGAATAATCGAACTTCAATAGGTAAGTAAATTAACATTATATCAAATAATGAAATGCATTGTTTTTTTTACTGTAAATTTAGTAAGTTAAGTCTGTAAAACCTAAAATGTTGCTACTGTATTTTTTACGGTATATTTCTGGCAACCACAGCTGCCGTTTTTTTACCGTAAATTTACAGGATTATTTTTTTTACAGTGTACAAATGAAGCCAATAACAGGTTATGTGATTGATTTTGAATGTAATTTCCAGTCTTGAAAGTTATTCAACAACTAATGAATGTGAAGGAGTCAGTGCAGGTTAGGAAGTTCTTTAATTTAAGGCAGCACTGAGCCACTGTTCCACTTTATTAGCCATCATCGGCACTGAGCCCATTACAGAACACTCCAGTTTGCAGGACTCAAACTCTCAAACTCCCTCTGCCTAGATTGCAGTGGATGGTGGATAAGGCAAGATTAAAAAATCATGTCAGGAGAAAAGACTTGATGTGCAGGCGGAGGCATAAAACCGCATACGGAAGGCGCCAGCTTCAAATTGGACAGCAGACTGCGCTGTATCTTTACAAAATGCATGAATCCACTGAAGACCCGAGATCAACCCCCCGACTGGCTGTCTTGGTTTCTCTTTTTGGACAAAGCAGCCGTGGTTCTGATAAAGGGCTTCGAAGGAGCATCTCAGGGAGCGACTGATCACGTTCTGAATGTGAGCAGGAGTGAGGGTACGAGTTGGTCAGAACAGGGGGTGCGGGTTCACATCTAAAGGCACGTGCGATGCAGACTGAAGCGTGCGGAGCTCCACGAACAGATTCTGGCTATGACGGGGTGGAGATGGGGGGGGTGATCTTTTAAAAGCCTTCATTCTCCACCAGTGAAATTATTACCAGTATGTGAAAACAAGGCTGGCTTCAGGCTAGCCACCCAGGAGAGTGCTCAGCCTCAGGGTGATTTCAGAAGAAAGTAACTCAGGAGAAATAATGGGGCTGGGAGTACAAGAGGAAGGTAAAGGGAATTTTTATTCGGTTCACTCATAGTCTCGCTCTTCGTTTTCTCTGAAGCATTCACGACTTGCTCACCGCCTTCTCTGAGGCTCGCAGTCCTCGCTTTCTTCTCCGCTCCTGTACACCCCATCTCGGCCGTTGTTGTGGAGTAACAAAGCTTAAAAAAAAAGCCTGACGTGTGTTCACGGGGGCAGACTCTTTCGTTGCTTGGCGGTTCACCCACTTTCAGACCTGCAGGGTCTTTTTTCTTCTTCTTCAGTGTGTCTAGGGCCAGTGTTTACATGCTATACAAATGAGAAATGTAAAGCAGACCATTCACACCGCAACACATGCATGGATTCATTATATTAACTTTAATATTCAAATTTGGACCAGAAACTAAATCTAGTAACATTTCGACTGCTTTGATTGAATCTGAATAAGCATTTTGTTAAAAAAGGATCACTCCAGAAAAGAGACCTTAAATATTTACTGAAAATGTAGCTGACTCTCAGCAAATATAAATCTTGCATAACATCATGAAGCAGAAGGAAATCTATCCCTTCTTCCCCTCATTTTCTGAATGAGCGCTGCCTGTCTTTGACCTCATACAGATGGATTTTTTACAACAAAATATTACATTTAACAGAGACATATCTGTTAAAGCAGAGTAAAATCAATTTAAAAATTCATTGTATAATCCAGATCATGATATGTATCGCTCCCGTTCCATCAGGATTTTCGTGCACTTGTAAAATGGGCCTTCCTCAGTATGGGAGCTTGTGAAGTGTACAGTGCCCACACACTCAAACTTGTATAGCAGGGCCAGCTCTGACTGTTATCAGTTTTGACATGTCAAAGGCAAGGCAGGGCGTTAGCCTGTGGCGTCCGGGAAAACATGCTAATAGTCAGATGCATTAGTGCACTCAGGGGCTCATGATGATCAAAAAGGATGTGTGTTTTTCAGCAGCCCCATCTCATAGCCTAGCAAAGGTACAACTCGTGAAGACAGCTCCTGCTCTCCGTCCACATCCTGTACATTTCCAGAAACCTTTACCTTAGTCTTAGGTTGAGAGCAAAATAAACTAGGGGATTGTTGTTGTTGTTTTTAATTAAACAAATTAAAACGGATGGACTGATGGATGGATGGATGGATATAAATATTAGACAGACAGACAGACAGACAGACAGACAGACAGACAGACAGACAGATAGATACTGTAGATAGATAGATAGATAGATAGATAGATAGATAGATAGATAGATAGATAGATAGATAGATAGATAGATAGTGGATGGACAAGTAAATAGATAGATAGATAGATAGATAGATAGATAGATAGATAGATAGATAGATAGATAGATAGATAGATAGATAGATAAGATAGATAGATAGATGGACTAACACGAAACAGCATTGACTCAACATTAGCCAATGAAATATATGGCGATTCCATCTATCATTACTGTCACTGAGCATTAGTTCTCGTTTTTTTTTTATTCCATTAGAAGACTCTCATGAATATGCTAGTGTCAAGCTAATAAAATCCATTAATATTAAATCCACCATAATACGCACCCTCTGCTCTCGTAATGGAGGTCCTGCTTTCACTGATAATTTAAAGCCACTGTGACCAGCAGTATTCCAAGGTTTAATTGGGGCGATTCATTTCAGTACAAGGAATTTTGCTTATACCAGCATGATGTTCCAGTTAATATCTCAAGTATTCCACTATTTAAAAAAAAATTAACATTACTTTTACCTGATTCTGTTGGCACGTGTATTTTTATAGGTGTCGGGATCAATAGAGACTGTTGGGGAGATTAGGAGTGACAACCTGTAAAACAAGGAGTATAACACGGGTGAAGTGTAATGCTATCATTATAAACAATTAAGAATGAGTTAAAGGGGTGAAATCACTATCATACATCACCTCCACCTTAGGTGACAGTACAAGTTACAAGTCTCAGTGTCAAATTATAAATTAATTACAGGACAATAAATCTATTAAAAAATATATTTGAGGAAGGAAAGTAAAATTTGACTTTGTTTATAATTTAAACATGGATGTTAAATGACAGAACGGGAGGGTTGTTATGTTCTCTTTTGTAGCTTTTTTATTGCATTAACAATAACAATAACAACAGGGGAATACATAGTCATACAAAACACTTGAATCTGTAAAAAAATGAAGAGGCCAATTTTGCATTTTGTATCAAAAATCAATCATACATCTAATACACTAAGTAGCCTGTCCTTTTCAACAGCTGAGATGTCTTAACAGCTTTACTATTGTTCTGTATTGACGTCAGAGAGTTTAATTAAGTGGAAAATAGTCTACCATTGGATATAGTTAATATACATTTTGATTTCCCAAATAAAATTAAGTTTTTAGTTATATTATCCTTTTCCAGTAAACCGGTTCATAAACAAGACACTGATGTCAGTTATAGTGATAAATTTGTAAAACACCTCAAAAATAAACATAGAAACTTTGGACCAACCTCTAAAGAAGTTTATCCTGCGCGTTCGAACCCGGGAATATAAAACAGGGTCCAGATGTCGTTTTGTAACCAGGTAACCATGGCAGAGGTGTGCTACTGACATTTGTTATGAATCAGTATCAGGCGATAAATCGACAAAATGTATATTGTCATAGTTTATCATTCTATTATTAAAGTAGCCTACTATACTGTTAGCTCATTTTCCAGAGGCGCTAAAATGGACAATTTGTGTATATCAAGATAATAATTAAAAAAACCTGACAGATATTCCATGAAAAGTCAGCTTCCATACAAGACATCAACAGTGTCGGCCCAGATCCGGCCCACATCTGCTACGTGTGGAATCCAATGTTGCTGTCTGGGTTGTCTGGCAATGCGCGTTTATTGAGTCTATTACACGTTTAATATAGCGTTTTTCAAATCTATTACCTATTAAATTATTACGAATGCTCTTGGAGGCAAGCTGGTTGAGAACCCAAATACAACTTTACTTAACAAACGTAATCAAACACAAAACAAAGGCATGACAAGACATGACAACTGAAAACAAGGACATGGACAAGAAACATTCGATACTAGACAAAGGCTACGTTTACACGTGGACGGCTATTTTCATAAACGGACATTTCACCCTTTACCTTTCTCAAAAGTGTTCGTATACCCATGTATATGCCGTCTAGAGCATGCCAAACCTGTAGGTGGCAGTGTAACGAGAAGCTCAAGCCCACGTTAGCCAATCAGAATCCAGAAAATAGTCACATACAGAGACATCGGTTTTTCTCAGTTTACATGCAAACGTGTAAACAAAGTTTTCCAAAATCTCCACTCTGGCCGGAGTTTTTAGAAAGGATCGTTTTCAGAGGCGAATTCTCCGTTTGTGTGTAAACGAAGGGAACAAACGAAGGGAACAAACGAAGGGAACAAACGAAGGGTAATGTCTCCGTTTTTCAAAATAAACATGTACGTGTAAACGGGGCCAAAGACACAGGGCAAACATGAGGGCATAAATACACAGACTAATTACAAAACAAGGAACACCTGTGAACAATAATAAGACATTAACAAATGACAAGACACATGGCAGGATCACATGACAAACAGGGAATCACATGACAATTCACAGAAACATGACAATGACAATGAACAAAACCCAAACCGTGACATAAATAGGCTACATTTGAAGGAGGGTTTCCTCACATGTCTGATAGCCTACCCATCATGCATTTAGGGAATTTGGCACGCCTAAACCTGGTGTTTTGAAAAGGGTGAATTTTATCAGTGC
This sequence comes from Phoxinus phoxinus, assembly GCF_949152265.1. NCBI lineage: Eukaryota > Metazoa > Chordata > Actinopteri > Cypriniformes > Leuciscidae > Phoxinus > Phoxinus phoxinus. The sequence goes on along the minus strand of NC_136892.1, from coordinate 9,982,231 downwards.
CCAAAAAACCCGGGAAAGGTGTGCCAAGGGCTGTTTAAATTTTCATGGCAAACCAACAGACTCCGCGGCCTGAACAGGTCGTTGAGTAAATCTCCAGTGGCTGTTCAAGCAAATACACTTAGCTACTGAAATGAACTGAATCCTGTCCAGTCAAATCTTTAAAGGGTCGGCACGTCAACCCCTCGTCATGACTGCCATCGGCACAGATGCTCAGCAATGGCCACAAGAACCATGCGTCCAGCTTCGTCTCCATACGTGATGAATCTGATCTTCAAGCAAAACGAACTGGATGAATATTTGAATGCTATCAATGTTTTTTTCTCCATTCTGTCACCTGATGGAGTTTGGGTTCCTTTCCACTGGCTTGCTTTATTGGGGACACTTAACATTCAACAATATTATTGATCTGACTGTACTGACACTGTTGTATGAGAACTGAACTGGACAATGACATAATTTTGTGTAAGTTGTTGTAGCAGAACTGCTTTATAGATGACATGAACTAATTTAATTATTGATGATCTCTTTATGACGGACCAGCATCAACTTCAGCAGAACAACAGGTGACAACTTGACTTGACTTATCAGATTTGATATCCACATTGCGTCCTTCCTTAATTCTCAAATTTTGAAAACTTTCTCCCTTGGAGTATAAAGACCATTTTTTTCTGTTTAAAATCTGGTGTAAAATCTATCTGTCAGGACTAACTGTGTACACATAGGCCCTACTTTTTTTCTTTCTTTTTTTTACAAACATTGAAGGCATTGCTCCTGATTTCCTCTCCAAACACGCCCAGAGCTCGAGTAATTACAGAGATCGTCAAATCCTTTAGTCATCGCTGATTTTCATTAATAGACAGCGTGCTCATTAATCTGACTGTTGAGGCACTTATTAGCGCTCATCAATTCATTATTCATGGCCTGAGTGAATACAAAGAGAGCGAGTGTCTGTACGGGACAAGGCGGCCAACAGCGAAGCGTCCTCCTGAAACACCAGCACCGCCGGAGCTGGACGGAACCCCTCGTTATTACTGCATATTGTCCTCACACACCGACAGGTATAAAGCACACACTGGCCCCACAATGCCGCGGGTAAAATGTGAATTCATTGTGGAACGCTTGTTGGTAATTCTGTTAACAAAAGGTATCCTTAGAAGGAATTAAATATTTATTCGTTCTATGAATAACAATTGGTTAGGGAGGACTGACTGTGTTTACTCTGTATGGCACATTGGGCTGCGCCTATCTGTCGAGCGAGAGATACAGTATACGTGCGAAAGAGTGGAGCATCTATCTATCTATCTATCTATCTATCTATCTATCTATCTATCTATCTATCTATCTATCTATCTATCTATCTATCTATCTATCTATCTATCTATCTAAATAAATACTTGTTTTTAAACTTGAACAGTTTGAAGCAAACGTTTTCCCAAATGTTACGAGTTACCTTCCATTGTATTTTTACAGTAACATACTGTAAAAAAGGAGAGCTGTATAATAACGGTAAAGGGCTGTAAATTAACAGTACTTTGCTGGCACCCCAGCTGCCACTAAATTACTGTTATTTTACAGCGCAATTTTTTACAGTGTATCTATCTATCTATTTACTTGTCCGTCCGTCCGTCTATCTATCTATCTATCTATCTATCTATCTATCTATCTATCTATCTATCTATCTATCTATCTATCTATCTATCTATCTATCTATCTATCTATCTATCTATCCAACCCGATCTCACGGCAATTCGTACGAATTTTACGAGGTGGCTAATTCGTACCAATTCATATGACCTCACTCGTACGAATTTGTACGTTTTTGCTAAAACGTACATATTTTACGATTTGCCAAAATCGTATTAATTCATACGAATGACCTACCCCTGACTCCGCCCCTAAACCCAACCGTCACGTGGGTTTAGACAAATCGTACAAATTCGTACGAGTGAGGTCGTACAAATTCGTACGAATTAGCCACCTTTTAATCACTCGTACAAATTCGTACGAATTGGTCGTGAGATAGCGTTGATCTATCTATTTACTTGTCCATCTATCTATCTATCTATCTATCTATCTATCTATCTATCTATCTATCTATCTATCTATCTATCTATCTATCTATCTATCTATCTATCTATCTCTATCTTCTCCATCAGGCTATCTATATCTATCTATCCATCCATCCATCCATCCATCCATCCATCCATCCATCCATCCATCCATCCATCCATCCATCCATCTATCTATCTATCTATCTATCTATCTATCTATCTATCTATCTATCTATCTATCTATCTATCTATCTATCTATATCTTCTCCATCAGGCTATCTATATCTATCTATCTATCTATCTATCTATCTATCTATCTATCTATCTATCTATCTATCTATCTATCTATCTATCTATCTATCTATCTATCTATCTATATCTCTATCTTCTCCATCAGGCCTCATTGCTTGACAGTGTTTAAGAACGGTTGGGTATCTGTATTTATAGTAGTACAATTTATTCTATGCTCACACTGTACATTATGATTCATAAGTTATGACAACATGTGTTTTTACTTAAATAAGTTGAGCAATATTCAACTTTGTTATGTTATATAAGATTTTACCCTTATTTTTATGTCAGTTGAATGTAATTTAAGGTGAAATTACTTAAACTTTCACGTTCATTGTGCTTAAAAATTTAAGGTAGCAACATTTTTTTTATTATTTTTTTTTACGATTAGTCATAGACTTTTCCCAGTACATTAATGTTTTTTTTTATTGATGCAAATGAGAAGGGTTGTTACAGTCAAATACTGACCATCAACTGTTAAATGTGCTGTTTAATGTGCTTAAAATGAATGACATTTTTAATCGTCACTGTCACTTTGCCTGAAAGAGGGGCTCCTCTGTTACTGTATTTTTCCATCATAACATATTTATTTATTTATTTCGTTTGTTTTCTTTTTTTTTCTCCCCCCAAAAAAGTGGGTTACACTTTATTTTAAGGTGTCATTGTTACAGTGTAATTATATATTTAAGTACTGAGTAATAAGCAACTACATGTAGGGTTAGGGTAGGATTATAATTTGGTTAAGGGTTAGTTGCATGTCATTATGCATAATTTACTGTTATTACTATGGTAAGTACATGTTATATGTAACAAGGACACTGTAAAATAAAGTAGGCCTATTACCAATTGTTGCTACGTACAGTATACGAATACGCGTAGAATTGAATTTTCCACATTTCGCCACTTTAAAGGTCCCGTTATGAATCCATAACAAAAGTTTGGAATGCAATCAAATTTGAAGGAAATGATATGCTTTATAACACGATTGCAGGTCACAAACAAGCTGCTGCTCTTCTGAGAACACTTCTTGCGCTATAAGCAAACGCGATTGCGTGAATGATCATATTCCTCTAGTTAAGGTGTTTGCCTTCCTCGCTGTTAATTACCAGCACGAACTCCCCATGACTGGGCTGAGTGGAGCTGGCGGAGGGTGAAAACACTGGTTAAGCAAATTGGTATTTAAATGTATACTCGCTGGCCTTCATGCCTTGCATTATTCATTGCCGATACAAAAAAAAAAAAAAACGTTGCACTTCAAGCCGGGGTTCTGCAGCAGGCGGACATGAGGCCTGTCTACTGGGAAGTGCGAAATGTAGGGCAGATAATTGTGGTCCGTGCACTCAGCACTCACTCCTCGTCTGTCTGTGAAGACTGAGCAAGTTTTTTTTATATATATATTTTTTTTATATACACTATAACTATAGACAACTATAGCACAAGTCAAAGTTTATGTTAAATGTCAATATTGTATTTGATATTTCGTGTATTTCAAATTAAAATACTGACTGATTTTTTAAACTCTTTATTTTGCTGACTTTTCTGGTTTTGGTTATTGACCGTGTATTTGATGAATGAATTGCGAAGCATGTACTTGAGGTGCATCTTCAAAATCTACCCACCGTCAGTGTATTTAATTTCATTAATTTTGTACCTCAGCTAAACGAATCTATTTAACTGGTGTCCGGCTACAAACGGGATTTTATTTTGTAGTACCGGACCGTGTTAGGGTATCTTGTCAGTTTAGAATAAATTATGTATGGGACATGATTAGAAGCTTATACGCATTACTTTGAACATATTTCTTTGAATTAAATGTGAGAAACTCATTTCATCTGTTTTGATTTACATATGAAGTGGAATTATTTCATCAGCATGGACGTATAGATCTAATAACTGATCTCCTTTTGATTTTGTGACATTTGGGAAAACACATACTTTTGAACAGAAGGCCCAATAATACACATACCAGCATTATCTTAAATATGTTTTTTTAATCATTATTTGTAGGCTATACGTTCTAGACCTTTTCGTTGTCACTGTCTATTGTTTATATCAGTGTGTGTGTGTGTGTGTGTGTGTGTGTGTGTGTGTGTGTGTGTGTGTGTGTGTGTGTGTTGTTTCTGTAATTTTGCAGACATTTTCATATTTCTGATTTGATATTTATTAGGAACACAACATGCGTCTTTTTTTTTTTTTTTTTTTTTTAAATATAAAAATACATTAGGCTAACCTATATGTGCAAAGTATGTATAGAATAGAGAAATGTTGCCTTGAGATGTTTTTGACATTAAAAAAAAACGTTATAATTGAGACATTTCCAGCACTGCGTTGTACAATTAACTTTTGTTAGTTGCTGTCCGTGGTCCTGAAGGTCCTGAATACGTTACGTTTTATACTTACATTTGTAATTTGTAATGGTGGCATTACAGTTTCGTTAAAGTTAACGAACAAGTAAAATCATAGTAGCCTATCTTTACCATTATTTTATTATTATGTTGTACTTTTCTTCTCTGTTGATTGCCGCATTTGACCGAATTAAAACAACACAATTCTACCTTCAATTGTCCTTCAATTTATTGACTCTTTTATTGAAGAAGAAAAAAACATAGGCTAAACACTTTAGGTACACATTTTAGGAATTAAAATATGCCGATTTCACTTCAAAACTAAACAATAGCATTGTTCTGTATTTTTCTCTCTGTGACAGACAAAATGCACAGCCTCCCTCATTGTTTTCTGCGCGTGTTGGAATGAGCACGCGCCCGCGCTCGCGCTCGAGGAGAAGCGTCCTGCACGCGGAAGAGTCGCATATATCGTCATTAAAAAGTCATGCTTCCCACGCTTTAACTTTTCAGCACTCGCATAATGCGGGCTTTCGGATTTTAGAGTGTGCTCGTGGAAGATCTCAAATCTCCATCATGGGTCAGTGAAGACATAAACGTACATTTTAACCAATTTTATTACATTACTTTAAAAAAAAAAACACATTTGTCTCAAATGGATTTCTTTTTGTTAGATTTTTTTTCCTTTTGTTTAGCCTTATGCAGTAAATTTGTCTTTCGTTTTCATATTTTTGTGAATTAAAACGTCCCGCCACATCATATTCAAAGAAAACAGTTAATGGGTTTAGGTTTATACAGATTAATAGGGATTGATCCTTCATTGGCTCAGAATATGTGATTTGCATTCCATTTAGCAGAGCGAAGACTAACATAAAAATCAAAATAGTTTTTGCATGAATGAAGATTGATACAAAGTCCTCAGCCGAAAAAGTCACGACATTCTTAAGACTGTTTTATAAATCTTATCATGACCGATCAAAATCCAATAAAACATTTACAAGAGTCTCACATTTCGGCCTCTACACCAAGGGATGAATAGAATATCCCCTACAGTAAATGTGTTTAATATGTAATTGTTTTTGAGGTTTAAGTATTTCATTTTACAGTGTCCTGTACTTACCATAACGGTAAATTATGCATAATTACCTGCCCTCAACCAAACCCTAATCCTATATCCCTATAGTAAGTAGGCTACATGTTTTATTTTTGTATAATTTTGTATAATTATAAATAATGAATATACTTAAATATATAATTACACTGTATGATCTTAAAATAAAGTGTAACCCTTTTTACTTTAGTGTTCATAAATAATCATTACAATAATAATAGAACAAAACAAAGTGTGTTTAGAAGACGTGCAACTAAATTTAATGTAAATGAAATAGGCTGACGACACACGTCAGGTCAGGTGTGACCTTTAATATATTTTAAATGAAGACTTTTACATCTTAATAGCATGAAGCTGATAATTCATTTTGACCAGTGACATCATCCTTATGCAAGCTGGACATGAGCCAAATTACATGATAGTTTATTACTGTGCTTCGATTGTTTTTGATGGTCTATCAGACAGTTTGTCTCAGTGCCAAATATTCAGATCTGTCTTTTGATCATCCCCGGCTGCTTCTGTCATTCATTAGGCTTGATTAAGTATACAAGATTCTTAATTACAACAGCCATGTTTTAATACTCGTCGAATATGCATAATTCCAGTCTGTGATGTGGCGTGCTCGTGAGTGATCATATTACACAGTTATATGTATATATTTATTCTAATCCGCTGTTAAAGACAGCAAGTGTTACACAGATTCCCTTGTTCACCTTGTCAGGATCAATTTGAGTTGCTCTCCCTTCCACCTTCATTTAGGACTTTTGTCTTTCAGTTTCGCATGTTGGTTATTTTTAAGTACACATCCACAATGATTGGCAGTCAACAACCAGCTCAGACTTCAGGCTAGGCGCTTTCGTAAGCTTGCGCTTCTCTCAGTTTGAGAACTGTGATATCTTGAACGCTGTATTGGGCTTATATATTAACGCGCTTGATAAATATTGCATTGTACTGATTTAGAGCTTCCAGTGCCGGAGGTGTGATCTGACCGTAAAGCGCGCACACGCGGATCAAAACATAGGGAGCGCGCAACGCGGATGGAAACACTGAGGGAAGTTTATTTGCCTCGCTCGAAGTCGGCTGTACGGCTGGGCTGAAATAAATGAAATGTTGCTGCAGTAATTCTCAATTTTCCTTTTTTCGCGACTGCTACTCTCGACGAGCAATGGACTGAGCCGGTCGAACGGGCCTTGTTGCTGCAATGTTTGTGAGGAAAGAGGGAGCCATAGTCATGTACCAGAGAGCTGATTCTCCAAGGCCCTCAGTCGAGCAGCACTCAAGACTCTGGCTTCATTAAAATTTTATACGCAGCGCTTGGCCAAGGTCTATTTATGAAAATGCGCTTTCCGCTCCATGGAAAACACAAGACTGTAAGGAACCATGGGGAGGAATGTAAATCTAAGAGCGGAATTATATACACTTACACATATTTTTCACTCCAGCTGCATTTTACAAAATAAAGTAACCACTGCTCAGTGAAAATATTGCCTCGCATTTGACGTCTATATGTTGCGTGGCTTCAACGGTTGATGAATTATGTAGATGATTTGGTGAGAGATATGCAAATCCTCAATTGTGGGCACATTTGAGCACGATAGGCTATACCAATTTGAGTATATTGTCTCGCATATTTCAAGATATTGATGCAAACAACTGTAGCTTGGTTTCCTTTCACTATAGACAAACTGTGATTTGTGCTGACGAGAACACTAAATATAATAGCGTCACGATATTGGGTTACACATTTTTGGTAACACTTACCATTGTAATAACAGTAAACTATGCACAATTACATGCAACTAACCCTCAACCAAATCATAATCCTACTCTAACCCTATACATGTAGTTGCTTAATATTACTCTGTACTTAAATATATAATTACACTGTAATACGGACACCTTATTGTCATTGTTACAGTGTAATTGAGTAATGGTAAATAATACTATAGGGTTAGGAGTAAATAAGGTTAGTTGTAGGCCTATTTAAGTATGCACAATTTATTGTAATGTAACATGTGTAACAAGGACACTGTAAGAATAAATAGTTACCCAATATTAGTCACAATCGCTCTCATATGCATGCGTTTTATCTCAAATAAGTTTTCCACTGCCTTCAGTCTTTAAAGACATGGGTCTGAACGATTCGGTTTTGCGTAACTTGTCTCTTGCCTTTTGTATTCAGCAGGAAAAGAAAAAGAAACGATAACCTCCAGTATGTGAATTATTCAAATCAAACAATTGACGCAGAGTGTCGTGGGAATATGCTTTACCTCGTGCGTCTACTCAGCCGCACTGTTTTTTTGTGAACGACCTTACTAAACCGAGCCTCATGGCATAAATTGTCGTTTGATAAGAATCTTAAATCTTTTTAGGTGTCTTATTATACAGATGAATAATTTAATATCTACTCGAAATCTTCGTTTATATTTTTATTTATTTATAGTAGTAGCCTATACTTACTTTTCATTTATTATGGTGCGTTCAGGTCATGTCGGAAAATCGCAGTTACGAGTTGATACGTGAACGCCACCACAATGTTGTTAAAAACGAGTGGGAAGCTCGGGGTTTTCTTTAAGCCCACGAGTTGGGGGCGTGTCAGTGAGAAACGTGGCGAAATACTTGGGTAGCCTATTTATTTGCAACAAAATAAGCTAACCACCTGCACAAAACATGATTGCAATATGAACATGAATGTAACGACGAAGTTCACAGTCGCTTCATAAATTACCGGTAATAAAAAACAACAAAAAGCAAAAAAACACTTGATGCACATTTTTGTTCTTCATTTTAGAAATAGAGTTTAAAAAACATGCTGTTTGTGTGTGTGCAAATATACCGACATCTTGCTCCGACTTCCCAAATCGAAAAACACTCCCAACTCGTAAAAATGAACTTCGCAGGAGTATTTGCGTGTGTGTGTGTGTTGTTATAATATAATATTTTATATAGGCTATGACAAATAATTCTAAAGTCTTTGGTTGTTCTTCGCCACATTTTTTGTTTAAGACTTTTTTTTATATATATTTATATAATAATTGTTTGTAGGAATTCACCTCCTGTTTATTTGAGGATAATGAATGAGTTTAGGCTACTGAACTCCACGGGGGAAAGGACGACAACTCTTGTTGTACATCCGTTCAGCAATAGGATATCTTCCTCTTAACAAACACTTGCAAAATCGATAGTATCATAACACTTCATATTTATTATTCATAAATAACTAGATTTACGGACTCAAAACCACCTGATGAACACCAAAGAGAGTCCGAACTTGACAACTCCTAAAATAACCGAACTTTTCCTTTTACAATGACCAATTTAAATAGCGTAACGTGTTATAAAAGAAACACATTCGGAGTTTCCTCATACATAAATGATGGATTTAATTGGGCTTGTGGAAATGTATATGGACGTGATTTCAAGGGTTTGTTTTAATTCGAATCAGCTCGGATAATATTGTGGAGAAACTAGGAACCTCACATATTTGAGGAAACTACAGACATGTCACTGTTCAAATGAGTTTATTCGTTCGTTATTAATGCGACATAATCGATTGCTTACTTTAGCTTGGTCTTTGTATTCGATAATACAATACACACCAAATAATCGCGTGTTTATGAGGCATAATGACAGCAACAACTGAAACGATAATAATAATCATCATCATGAAGGTCGAAGATTCTGATTTAAAATAAACCTGAAATGATTAAGGGACGAAATAGTAAATCATTGCATGTGTGTCCTCTTATTTAGAGAACGACATACCTAATAATTATTGTTATACTAAGCACAATAAATGAAGAAGACTCAACAATAAAGCAAGTTCAGGGTCATAAACACACTGCAGTAACTGAGGTAAGACGTGCATGGTTTATTGAAAATTCTGTCGCGTACACAGACACAGTTAAGCACACTTTCACAAATGAACCATGTGTGGTATTCAAAATAAATTAAGCTCAAATAAATAAGTAAACGACAATATCAACGAAGTAGAAATATAAATAGGCAAAACAAATAAGAAAAATCGGAATCATATCTACAAAGTGCAATGAATCTCTGAATATGTAATGAAATGTTCCCATCTACAAACTTAGTGTAATAATAATAATAATAATAATTTAGATTAAGACGTACAGTAGAGGGGGGTAGTCACAAAATAATTATTAAATAATTTGATTGTCAAAGCATCGTTGAAGTGAAATTAGTTGCAACACACAACGCTTCGTGTTTTCTATCTAATTTTACCCAAAATGTGTCCAAACTGAAAACTATTGTTTAAAAAAAATCTAGTTTTATGCCCTATCTCCAAAATGACCATGAATGTGTCAAGACGTCAGGAATCATGAGGTAGACACAGAAACGTATAAGGATGTCCGTGTGTACGTGCGTTCGCCTGTGCGTGTTCTCTCTTATTGCAATACATCAAAATGAATGGAATTTTCAAACGGTAAATGAACACTTAACGCCTTGTAAACCATGCAAAGGATCACAGCAGAACCTTCATGAATTTCTTCAGGAGCATATAGAATAACACTATGGTTTCTAGAATGGGACATCTTTTGCACAACAGCGTTTTTAGCTTTCTTTCTTTTCATCCTTAAAAAAAACAGAATTTTGATGCGTTCTTCACACAAAGAGGTGCAGTGTATTCACAGATATGTACACAGATGAATATAAAAAGAGTTGTTTTGAGTTAAGAGAATAATCATTATTATTCAATTCTCGATTTTTGTACAATAATTGCAACGTTTAGTTGATGTTGGTTGTCCTCTCGGTCGTCTTCCAGAGCGCGTTGTTCTTGACATAATGCCATGACAAACTTTTAGGGACAGTTTCTGTCTCTGGGATGTTGACGCCCAGCTCCCAATTCCTGCGTGGGACGCGTTTCGCCTCACCATTGAAGAGTTTTATCATCTCTGTTCACTTTTATTTCAATTTTAAGTTTATTTAAATGCGTTATTTCTGGCCTAGTGCGTAGCCGAAAACTTCATCCGTTTCTGCTTTTGCCTTTGATTACAAAACCACACGCGGACCACGTTTTTTTTCAGGTCCAGTTTCTCGGCGATGGCAGCGATTTTCTCCGACGACGGTCTCGGCTGGACGGCAAAGTAAGCCTCCAGCGATCGCTTCTCTGGAGCAGCGATCGAAGTGCGTTTTCTTTTTTTGTCCCCGCCGTTAAAAATCTCCGGTTTGGCCATTTTCTCTCTCTGAGCCCGTTCTGCCTCCTCTAACCACGCTTCCAGGATAGGCTTGAGGGCGACCATGTTATTGTGGGACAAAGTGAGAGACTCGAACCGACAGATAGTGCTCTGGCTCAGGCAGCCGACCCCGGGGATTTTAAGGTTGGCTAACGCCGAACCCACATCGGCCTGCGTGACCCCGAGTTTGATCCGCCTCTGCTTGAAGCGCTCGGCGAAAGACTCGAGCTCCCGGGGATCAGGTTCGGAGTCTCCAACGCCGCCCAGAGAGGTGTGCGAGCCCAGGCTGTGGTGGTGCATGTTCATACTTTGCTGGTGGTGATGCTGCATGTGGTTAATTGCTGACATGTGTGAGTGCGGGTGGGAAGCGGTGGAGCAAACGTCGGAGCCCATGCCTCCGATGGAGATGCCCGGGGTGAGGTGGTCGAGCAGGTCACCCTCCAGGCCCTGCGTCGACTGGTGGTGGGGATGATGGTGGTGAGAGGTCAGCACTGACGGGTGATGAAGGTGCCCAGAAGAGGACGTAGGAGTGCAGGTCATGCTCGTCATGGTGGTCATGGTGTGGTAGGTGGCATCTGGCTTGAACGGGTGACTTTTTTGAGCCATGTCCACCGCCGCCAGCGCCTCGGCTCTCTGGAGAAGGGTCTCATCAAAGCCGGCAAAGATGTTACCCTGCAACTATGGGACAGAGAGCAAGCATAAGTAGGCTATCAATGGCAAATTCAGTTTCCAAATAATTTTTTTTTTTTTTAGGAAAACTTAACCAGATTGTGCAACCAGCATTTATTTATTTGTTTTGGTAAACAGTGTTATACAAAGTTTATGGGAACAAATTGGGTCACTTTTAGCAAATCATCTAAAACGGCATTCAAACTGCTATTAATTAAACGATAATTTTTGTAACTTCTATGATTCTATGTTACAAATAAACGCAGTAAAAAAAAAAAAAAAAAAAAAAAAAAAACAGCCATAAGTGCAAGACTTATTTAGGCGACATAATTTAAATCGCACTTCGATTTTTTTTTGTCACGCGGAGAAAAGTTTAGACCACTTATAATGCAAATGACTACGGTGATCATGAATCACAAACATCAGAATAAAATATTAAACTTACCGAGGGCGTGGGCAAGCATGCTCGCCGGATAGCTTCAGAGCTGGAATGTAGAGGTGTGTATTTAGGCTCGTGCAAAATCGGATGCATACTAAAAGGCTGTTTGCTATTCATGGACATCATTTTGGCAGAGGTGTGAGGGGGTCGCTTCTCGTCTTCCTCGTTTATCTCCGGTTTACCCCAGTACAGTGTCTAATCTGGATGATAAAAACTGAAAAGGTATGCCTGAGAAAGTCTTCTTTTCTGGCTGAGCTGTAGCCAGGCGCGAGCTGTCAATGTCTGTGATACAGTAGGAATTTACGCAGGCACCTAAAATATAACGCTGTCTCCTTTAGCCCCGCCCAGATAGGTACAGGTCCCGCCCAACTACTATTACTGTACCCTCAACTGTTATTGGTAAGTTTGGGATGTGAACACGCCTCCGGGTTGTTTGGTCCCATTCCCCATCATGTGCGCTGGAGCAAAGAAGGCGTGGCTCTGACTCTGAGACTCTCATGGTGCGTTTTCATTGGTGATGTGATTTTGATAGGTCGCCCTAGATTGGTTGTTGTGAACACTGCGATCTTTATGTTCACACATGCTTGGTTTAAATGTCTGTCACCATATGAATTGTTATGGTCCTCATAAAACATACTTTAAAGATTCAAATGAAAATAACGGCTAATTAGTCATTTTAAAAGTACATTTCAACCCCTTTTTATAAATTTTTACTGACATTTTATCATTTTTTGTCATTTATGATCAGGGAACACAAACTAATGTCATTCTTAAATGCACTTTTTGGGTAGTCATTTTGGAAGAAAAAAAAATACCTGCCAAATAAATAAATATAGTTGGATTTGAAATATGAAACTCAAATTTGATCATATCATTAAAAAACGAATTAATGACTGAATATATACATTTGCTAAATATTTCTCTTAATTATGATCAGTTTTGTTGTGTTGTGGAAGCAAGTGATGTTTTTTTTTTTTTCCTTAATGTGGCCAGCCTTAACAATTTGGTACATGAATTAATCATTGTTCATTTACTTTGTGGTAGGCCCTATGCACCACAATATGGATTCTCAAATAGAGCATAAATAGGCTGGGATGATAAGAGCCCATGTACAATTAAATATTGATAATAAAAAAACAAAGGTCAAACAAATGAGAGCAGTCAATCAAATACCTCAGTCTGACAAATGAAATGCTGGTACCACCATCCATTTGCATGAATGAGTGATTTAATTAATTTCATAAGCACTTTTTGTTATATTGGTTGGAACTATTTTAACGCCCTGATACCGTAGCAATCAATAACAGAAGTGGTCTAAATATAATGTTTTAGAACCAAAAAAAAATTTGTCCAATCATTGCATTCGGTCCAAATGCATTGATTGGATGTCTTACCTGCTTGTCAACCTATGTATTGACATCACACATCATCAAGGCGTTCCATGATGAGGCAATGCAGAGTTGTAGACAGACAGTCACAGAGCGCCGCAAAGAAACATAGCGCCATTTTGCAGTTCCTCCTGAACCAAAACTTATGCTGCTTTCATGCCATGTGGTAATTACCATAATTAAGAGATGTCAAAAAGTCTTGGTTCAGTGAATAGATCACATTACCCTTCATGCAGTGAAGCTGCTAAAATGGGAACTTCATTACTGGACCTTGACTGTTTGATCAGCACCTCTTCAAAGTGGGTTGTGTGTTGGGTTTTGTAGTGCATGCAAGCTGCTCTGGATTGGCTTGTATAGAGCCTATATCTATCACTCTAATTGGTGCTGAAACCCCAGACATGGACAATAAAGTCCCACAATGGGAGAAGGAGTCTCTGCGAGTGTGACTCAGAAACCTGAGATGCAGACGCAGATAGCAACATCGTCCCCTCGTGCCTTGCTCTCCGGCAAGGCCTTGGCACCCGCTCATCAAATATGCATCAATGCTGCCATCTCTCCCCCAGCAACCACTGTCACTGGGGACTCCAAATGCTGTGGGACGGACAGAGAGGCACAGCAAAAGTGACAGAACAGAGAGAGAGGCAGTCTGGAAAAGAGAAGAGGGCTCAAAGAGTGAGCTTATACATGTAGATAGAGAGACAGACATGCATCCGAGATGATACACAAGCCATACTTGTTGAATCTATTGAGTCGTTCCCTCTTTTCACGTCACTCCTTCTTTCTCTTTCAGACTGCCGACACGGAGTCACAGTCATTTTCCTGATGAGTTTTCTGCAAACAAGCCTGGGGAAGTGCTTGATTATTGCTAATGGAACATTTTCCTCAATGAATATTAATGCTGAAATGGGGAATTGGGGGTATTGGCTGTTAGGATTCCTACTGCAGATCATAAGTTGAGGTGTTGAGACTGTTATTTTCTATAGTTCACAGAAAACAGGAAAAGCGTCCATGTCATACTAAGATGTCGAGAGCTGTAGTTCCAACTAGACAATGCTGTTTACGAATGTTCATTGGAACTACGACTAACAACAGAATGTGTGACCTTAGTTGACTAATGATGCTTTTGGGAAACGCACATCTGTTGGACTAAATTGTGGATATTTGTGTTTCACAGTATAAATAAAAACACGTAGTGGAATATATTCGACAGAATTCCATATGTATGCAGACTTTTGTCTTTACACTTTAAAATGGTTAATCTCATTTATTTGTTGTTCTGCTTCCCCTGACTAATCGCTCAAGTTTTACTGTACACCAACCATCTGAGTACAGCCAGACTTTTTGTTTGCGCAAATGCAATGGGAGTGTGGGTGTGATGCCGGAGCTCCGAAGAGAGAGCGAAAGCAAGACGTCAACACAAGTAAATATTTCTGGTACGTTAAGCAAATGGACATGCACATGAGCGCGTGTACCTCGCTTTTTCTTTTTTTCTCCTCACTTTCTTTTTTCCATTCTTGCCCCCTCAAGCCTCCCCCCATTTCGTGATTGGTGAATTATTGATAGCGTGTAAAATCTAACATTGTAGATATGTGACCATTCACCAAATCAGCGGGTTCACACTGTGGGGCTGCCGAAGGGAAGGGGTGTCTAAGCACACACTTTAATGTAATTGCCTTTAGGGTTCCTGGTAAATATTTTATTGTCTGCCAGCACAAATTAAAGGTACAAAGTTACCGAAACGGGGTGATTCCTCACTCCGAAGCTCTGCGGAAGATGTCCTCGTGCTTGTCATTTGACTTGACTTTTTGGATACTTGTCTTATAGTAAGTTTTATATTCAAAGGATCGTGCAAGATGTTCACCTGGGAAATAAAAGAAAATAGAAGCAAGCATGCGCCTCGGAGAGCTGTGTGTGGTGGTTGTTGGGGTTTGCTGTTTGGTTCCGTTCACTGAGGCTGAAAGAGCTCTTGATTTAAGTGATTTTGGTGGAAAGGAAAGGAAAGAAAAGAAAAAGAGGGGTGGGCAGGGGGGGGGGTGGGGGGTGGGGGATTCGTACATTGCCAGTCCGAGAGGAAAGTAAGCAGAAAGATGGGAACAGGAAAACTTCATTACCTGATGGGGCAGTGGCCAAAAAGACATTAAAAATGAATGGCAGCCGACACAGATGGTAAGCTGACCTGGATGGGATGTGAAGCGTCGATGGGAAGATTTGTATTTTTCTGTTCCACACTTAGAGAACAAATTCTCAGGTCCTGGTTGTTTTTCTCCTCTGGGATTTATGTCTGTTATCGCTGTTCTAAATTAAATGAAACTATTTACCCTTCACCACTGATCCCTGTTTTTACTTTCGATTCCTTAAAGATACAATCAGTGTGTCTCGCTAACCTTTTCTAGGCCTTGTCAAGTTGTTTGGTGTAGTCGCTTTTCATGCCTCGTTTCTATCTCCTTTCCCCGATTTCTTTCTCGGAATCCCTCCTGTGTGCACATATACTACGATCCGCATAGTTTCCTTGGCACCCCGTAATTCTCTTTGCACCATTCCGCTGTTACCTGCCGTTCGCCGTCCAAACGGGATGGGCTGCACTAAGTCTGGATCAATAGATTAACTGAGTGGTTATGAATTATGCAGAAGAGCCCTACAGCAGTTGAACGTAAAGAGCTTGTGCTCTTGAATTGGCGTGTAAAAGCTAAGTACAGGCCTGTTTACTTGTTCCCCGGTATGCTGGGTGCTGTGCTTCAAGACCCCCCCACCCCCACCCCCCTTAGCCAAGGCCCCTGGGACCTTAGTCAGGTAAAAACAATGCGATGGTATTGATGGGGATGACTTGAAATCAATTGGAAAAATGTTTTTTTCTTCTTTTTTTTACTAGTTATAGGTTGGTTTGCTCTAACATGCATGTGTTATGATGGCAACGATTGAAAGGCAGCGCAGAGAGTTTGCTCACAGTGTCTTGTCGATCTCTTCTGAATCAAACCTCCGAGGACACAGCTACAGCAATAGCATTAGCTTAATATTCCACCGCGCATGTAATTTTACATTTGCATACAATCAAACTTGGTGTCACTCATGTTTTTTTTTTTGTTCTACAACAGTAAAACAAAGGAGGGAAAAGAATAAACAAGCAAAATGCTGTAAATATGATGGTGAAGGCATATTCATGATATGTAAATCTCAGTGTAGTTTTTAGAGCAGTACAAAGAAAGAAAAGGATCTTTTTATGCGTATAGGAACTGTTTTCCAGAAGACGTGTGGCATATTGAATGCGTTGTGTGACTTTTACATAACCGTCAGCCGCTCGCTAGTGCCAAATAAGAAGCTATGAAAAGAGGAAGAAGGCCCAAAGCTGAAACATTTGTCTTGGATCTCCTTTCTTCTTTATTTATTAAAATATTAATGTCTTTGCTTGAGGCCAAGTGTGTTTATGCATGCCGCTCAGAGCGTTGACCGAAATGCCGACTGATGCTCTCTCATTGATTTTTTTTATTGTGGGTGTATCTGTCTAAGTAGAGGCTGCCAGTCACCCTACCACCCTCCCTGTTCTCCTGCTCCCTCTGCTTAAGCATGCGTTCCTCTAAGTCCTGGCCCCATTCCTCTGCTTCATCTGCCCTTATTAGACTCTTCAAATGGAGCTGCTGCTTTAACTCTGTGTGTCGGACACTTCAAAGGACGGCTGTGTTAATTGTTGGTTTGTTTGGAGATGCTTGTAGCGGAGGGTGTGTAAGGGATGTTGCAGACATGCTGGAATCTTTATGATGTGAGTAATGAGCTGAGAAATGAGAAAATAAAGAGAGCAGAAAAGGGCAAATGAGTACTTTCAAAAGCTTTTGGTGGATGCGGGATGACATACGCATTTGTTTATCTATGCATGTCATGTAATTTTTTCCCATTAGAGAACAGGATTCCCTTTATAAGTTTAGGGACTTTTTCTTTTGGGGCAAGCAGGCAAGTTCTCCTTCTGATTCTCACGAGTGTTTTGCAGTATTGTAATACTACATGGTGTTAGTGTTTATCCAATACTTTAAATACAAAGTTGTTCCATCAAAACATTATTTGCTCACAGATTGTTGGCCAAACTCTTGGGAAACTCAATTAATTATATTATGATTATTATATATGAAGAATGGCCAACAATATTGTTGGTGATCCTAATCATGTCCTGAGTAATGAACTGCTACCATCAAACGGTAGATTTGAAAATCCATGATTTAATAAGGTGTGTTGAAGGACTTGTTTGTAAGGGCTCCCATAGACTCACGGCGAAGGTCTTCTTCGTTCTTCGTTTTGAAGTTCGAAATGCGTGAGCAGTTGTTAGCTACTGTTAGCCAGAGGTGTAAAGTCCAGGGGTCAGAAAGTAAAAGTCCTGCCATATGTTTATTCCAACCATGAACTCAGCCAGCTGAACTCAGCAGCCACACACTGTTACGTAATCGCCACAGAACAATCGTAGTACAAAGGTGTTTAGCAGCTGTAGCAAACTTTTCCTGAAGTTCGCTTTGGCAAGCTGTTTCGAACTCCCGAAAAACTCCAAACGAAGTTCGTTTTGGCCTGATTTTGTTCAAAATGACGTCACATTAGTTTGTTCTTCGATAAAAAAAAAAAGTAAGTTAGGAGTAAGAATATTGCAGTAAGATTTGAATTGATGTCTTTGTAACCCTGACCCAGTGGCATAGGTTTGATTTTGAAATTGGTGGGGACGGGGACATCAATATATAGTTTTGATCGAAATTATTGCTAGGGATATATCAGTGTCACTGGATATTGGTAGGGACACGTCCCTAGCGTCCCTACTAAATTATATGCCCCTGCCCTGACCCCTCTTGTACTTGACCTTTATGGTGTCTAGATGTAATTTGGGTTCTTTAGCAGACACATACACTTCTTTACTGATATGGGCAGTTGATGCCTTATCGTCCTAGTCCACTGAGTAGAGGTAATGGTATTGAGGGTCTTTGCAGGTGGCCTGGTGAGCAGCGCAACACCATGAGGAACATTGAAGAGCAGATTTTGAAAGCCTCTGGGGAACAGGGGGTGGGTTTGCATCGGGTAGGAGCGCTCGGGACCCCAGCTGGTGCAGGACGGGGTCCCATTGTGCTCCCCACCCTCCTCCTCGCAGTGCTAACAGGATTAGGCGACGGAGAGCACCCTCTCCTCAAAACCCCAGGCTTTTGCTTGCATGTCCTTTCTGATCTGGGGTTTTAAGGGTCCCCTTGTCATGCTTTAATAAACCAGAAACCTCTCCCACAGGGAGAGTTTGAGATTCAATCTTCAAGACTCCATCTGAAGCACAAGTTAACAGCACATATGAAGACGGCTTTTGGATGTTTTGGCTCCTCAACATGGTTTGGCTTTCATTATGATTCTGAAGAAACACACATAAACCAGCCTAAGGTGGTTTGCTGATCTAAGCTGGTTTAAGGGTTCCAACCTGGGGTGCGTTTCCCGTTCAACAACGTAACTTGCTGCTTAAGTACCATAGTACGATGCATCGTTGAAGAAATCAAGTAGCTAGTCACGACTAGCTAGTCCTGAAACCATATTGTCGCAAAGTGGTCGTTCAACCATTATTTTGCTTTATTTCCAGATGCAATCATAGGCTCGTTCTTATGTACTAGAGCACGTATGCACATGCGCACTCTTCAAAAACGGTGCTTTAAATACTATTTTGACAAACTAAAAGACTTAAATGACATTTGTATGTATTCTAAATAAAAGATACAGATTGTACTGCATGTCAGCTTGATCATTTTGCTCAAGATAAGGATTTATTGAGTCCACATATCATGAAAACAAGAAACTATGCTTCTAACCACAGGTCGAGAGCTGTCGTTCCAACCACACAACTTTGCTAAGCTTGCGAATGTTCATTGGAACGATGGTTTCGAGAAACGCCAACTCGTTGAACTATGCTGATCACGACGGAACTTGCGACCATAGTTGGGTAACGGTGCTTTCGGTAAATTCACCCCTGGCTAGGCTGATACAATAAGTCTAAAACTAGTCTAACCAAACTAGGAAAACAACTAAGACCAGAAAACGAGTTTAACCTTAGAATGCACTATCTAAAAAACCTACATGAATACATAAAATGGGTCAAAACTTGATTTAAAAAAAACTGACATTGTCATAAACCATATTTTTTAATAATTCATGTATTTACAAAGATGTGGGGTAGTGATAAAGAAGGTTAATTTTTTTATTTAATGTATATCAAAATCATCTGAAAACCATACCCTATCGGGTCAGTTTGGTCCTTTAAACATCCTAAGATTAAGATGTCATTGTCAGCACGAAATAAAAACTTCTCCAAGGCTCCAAGGTTGGTGCACACTTGTCTTCATGAATTGAAAGGAAAATGGATGCACACGAGTGTCCTGACCTTCTTTTCCAAGACCCTCCCCTGTGGACTTGAGCCTGACTTTACAATGAATCCCAAGCAGTCTGGCATTCATATCACCACAGTACAAAAACTCCCCATATCACTTTCTCACACCAGATACCACACACGTTCCAGAGGTTCCTTCAGCTTTCACCCTTTAACCCCAACCCACACCCAACACATGCTGTGGTTGGCAGCATTTACCTTTAGTCTGTCTTTTTTTTTAGTGTCTTTACTCTGTTTTTAACCTATTCTTGATATCAGAGTGAACAGGTCCGGTGTAAATGCAGCAGTAATCCTGATGGAGGCACAGCGCTCGTACCTGACAGTGCAGCGGGACACCGCTCTCATTACCACAACAATGAAATAATTATGAATGCCGCAGCGAGACTTCATCAGAGGAATATCTATTGTATTATTTATTCAGTCCCCTGGTTCAGGGAGAACACATATAAACTTCCAGCCATGCTCTACCCCATGCACACACTCTCCTGTCTGCCTTTCAAAGCGGTGGCTTGCTCCTGCCCCTGTTTTATACTTCATTTCTCCAGGCCCTGGGATGCTTTGCTTGGACATTGCCTCGTATATGTATTCATGGCTGACCCTAACCGTCTCAAAGGACTATTACAGTCTGCACAGTGCCAGTTGGAGGATGTTCATTCATCAGTAAGCGGTCAATACTCTGATGGGTTCATGGCTACGAGCGATTACTCGACGTGGAACCAGCTGCCTTCGGATGGAAGGCCAAAGAACAGGCCCAGTCCATCCATGAAGGGCGATGCCTGGAGAATCGGCTCTATTGAAGACAACACTGCAGCAAGACCAGCCACGCGAACACACAAAACAGGTGAGCGCTGTCTTCTAGCTTGCCGGAAGGGTTTGACTGATGTCTCTCATCTTGCATGTGGTGAAATTTTTAACTCGGGCAACACACGCGTGTGGGGTACGTTCATGCCCCTGTGTTTTTTTGCTCCTGTGTCCGTCCTTTGCAGTGAGGTTGCACGATGGTTGTGAGAGAGCAACACAGCATCATAAATAATGCAGCGCCTGCCTGGCAACGCCATTGCTGGTGCTTGGCAACTTCTAAAATGCCGTAGCGTCGTGGGGAAAGTGGATGCAGTGGGCGGAGTCCTGCAGGTGCTCGGCTCCTCTTTCTCATCTTTCTCATCCGTTCATCCGATCCCGGCTTGGGAGATCACTAGCGTACCAAGCAGATGCACCTCCTGCTCACTCAGCTGAAACAGAGGAGGCCTTTGTTACTTTGCACTGTAATACGTCACATATGAATACGTCGACGACACACTCCTCTCAGCCCGCAGTGAAAATCACCATATTATGAATGGCTTTTTATCACCATAAATGGCTTGTTATCATATAGTAATGAATGCACATATGATTCAAGCCAAAACATTGACGAATGTCTTGTGCAGTGCATACACTTACAGAGGCCTGGTAAAAGATTCAGTTGTATTACATCATAAGAGATAAAGTTAGAAAAACAGTCGATATAGAGATATTTTTTGGACATTGAAGATCAGCACATGCCAAGCAAATGTTGCCTATGCATTATGAATCATGGTCATAATAATTCTAATTGTAAAAATGAAAAGATGAAATGAAACTATTTTCACCGATCTGATAAGTAATTATATTTTGAAGCCAATAACTGATATATTGGCCAGTACTAGATATAATTTTTACACTTATCTTCAAAACCAAACGTCTTGTGGAAATTGGTTTTTAAAATTTTAAATCGATCTTTCAAGTTCAAGTTATTTTATTTATATAGCACATTTTTAAAACAGACTCAAGATTGACCAAAGTGCTGTACAAAAGGCCACAGTAAAAAAAAAATCTAAATTATAAACACTTAAAGGACATAGTATAGGTCCACAATAAAAATCCAACTATAAGAACACAAAAGACACCAGTTAAAACGTTTTTAAATCGACGGAGAATGCCAATCTGACCTCTAATCTCTATAAAAGAAGTTTCTGATTGTATGTATAAGGATGCCGCGGTTCAGCTATAGTTGGGAGCTTGGTTTTGTACACAAAAAATAGAATTTTAAAATCAATTCTATATATGAACAGGCAGTTAAGTTAAGAGCACTCAGAATGGGAGTCATGTGGCCACTTTTATAGCTTTTCTGTAGAAATCTAGCAGTGGCATTCTGGACCAATTGAAGGCGAGCAATATGTGACTCAGATGTACCAGAGTTTAAGTAATCTAAACAAGTATAATAAATGCATGGACTCTCTAAAGTTATTGTATTGTATTCCCAGTTATGTAACTAAGTTAAGCCGACCATGTACGACCAATATTTTGTTGTGCTATCTTTTTTTTCTGCCAAATGATTGGCATGAAATAAAGTAAATGAAGATTATCTTTACATTTTTGTTTGCTCTCCTAAAGATAAACGATCAGAAAAAAACAACTTAAGCATACATTTATGTTTGCATATGTGATTCTTAGAATTGATAAGTTCAGTGATGTGTGACACAGTTCCCTTTTGATGGTTGTCAGATACTCTGGATTCCAGTTAGTGTGAATATCTGTGGCTTATCGTGGTGTGTTTTCAACAAGTGTGGTTCAACCGTTTGTCTGTATTGGAAATACGGGGTCTCCTATACCCTCCGGCCTTGGGCCTGGCCCTCGCACTGTGCTCCGTTTTCAGGAAACATCGGCCCGTCGGGCTAAGGTGTGCAGCTGAAAGATTAATAACTTACCACCTTCTCTGATTTGTTCATGTAAATTATTAACCATCACCTCATTATCAATTATTTAAATATCAGACTTTGTTCTTTTTTCCCATCCTCTCATTCACAGAAAGAATTGCAGTCCCTTTCTCTGTTTTGGACACATTTTTCTCAGTGGCTCGTGAGAAGTGGGGGTAACTTGTCTATAGTTCTGTTCCATCGTTTCTGTCTCCTAAAACATGGTTAATACTTCATGATGAGACAGCGGATATGGTAACAGGGTAAGTAATGCTCTCGGGGCAGAAATATGCCACTGTTCAACGGCTTGATGAATTCCAGCACAATATCCACAGAAAGTGCTGATGCAAGCATTTATTATGGAGAACATTACGCAACATAAGTTTGCAAATACTTCAGAATAAAAGTGAATGATTTGAATTAAAAAAACGAGAAAGTACCATATTATTGTATCATTTATTTAAATCTGTTTTGGCCTTTGTTAATTAACGTTTTCTTAAAATAATAATTTATAAATGAATACAATTATTACATAACATGATAAATCTAATACAATCATTAGATTAGCAATAATATTGATATAAAATGATTATAAATACTTTTTAACTACTTATACCAATATATATTAATATAATCATAAAGTAGTTATCTAAAAAATAATTTCTGAAATAAATGTAAAATAATTAATAAAAATGTGATTCAGTGTCAATTTCAGGAATTGAATACAAATGCCAGTCAGAATCTTCATCAGACAAGCAATTATTCTGTGTGTGTGTGTGTGTGTGTGTGTGTGTGTGTGTGTGTGTGTGTGTGTGTGTGTGTGTGTGTGTAAATTTTGACCTTGTGGAGATTTTTTAAGTTTTGTGGGTCCCCATGATGAAACAAGCTTATAAATCATGCAGAATTAACTTTTTTTGAACATCTAAAATAGCAGAACGTTTTCTGTGATGGGTAGGTTTAGATGTATAGGGTAGGTGTAGTATACAGAATATACAGTTTGTACAGTATACAAATCATTATGTCTATGGAAAATCCCCATAAATCACATGGAAACCCAATGTATATGTTTTTGTGTACACATGCCTCATGTGAAATTTCCCAGAACAAGACGGAAAGTATAAATATCTCAGTTAAAATCTTACTTAAACAACCCTGTTTAACATTTGAATGTTATGTTTCAACATTTGTCTATGTAAATTTGACTGAAAAATCTAAGTGTTGTACCTTCCACCAACTACCTGTTTGAAAGGTCAGAGGTCAGACATGTATGCCACCCTACCTGCTTTTCTCATAATTTCCCAATGAATTTCACCAGAGGCAAATAGCGCTCTTGTTCATCCCTGTCAAAATCAAAAGCACTGTAAGTCAATGTGCGCAGTTAACCGATGCCGAACCTCTCCGCTCAGCGTTGCCGCCAATTTGATGTGTTTATGATGTCAAGAAGAAGCCTCATATATTTTGCATGACATTTGCTGTTTCCTGTGATGGTGCCTCTTAGGTGAAGACAGACACACGGAGGTATAACAAGCCACCACTTTTGCTCTCATTACGTCTCAGAGGCGAGATGGAGGGAGATAGAAGAAAAGAGAAGTTTAGCGGCACACCCCACTCTCTCCCTCTCTCTCCCTGCTCCTCTGCATTAAGAGCTGCCTGGGGGCATGCGAGCAGGGCTTGGGGGGGGGGGGGGGGCGGGGGCGGGGGTGGTGGTCGGTTAAGAGCTGTCATTTAAATAAGCGTTTACAGAGAGAGGAAGAGAGCTGGGGGAGGAGTACAGAGTCATGGAAGGCAGAGAGAGAGAGAGAGAGCGAGGGGGAAGGGGTGGGAAACAGTCGCTTTAATGTGTCTCTGATCTCTCGCACCAGTCCACAGCTGCTGCAGCAGCAGGCCGTCCTGCTCGGCCATATGTTCCCTGCGCTGCTCCAATTATCCTCCCTGGAGCAAGGGCCCACTCACAGCCTGTGTGGCTGGCCCGCCAGGGTCGGCTACTGTTTCAGCACAGCTCTCACTGCTGTCACCGCGCTCGCACCCAGAGCACTCACCCCCCCCTCACCCCCCTCACGCGCCCAATAGCCCGACACACACACACGCATCTCTATCTCTGTCTTTTCCTTTCCACCCCAGGCTTGTTGTATTGAACGTGGACTTTATTTTTGGCTTCGCCCCGTTTTAGAAACCAGTTAGACGCAAATAGTAAAAATTTAATTAGCCCACACTGTAAAAAGTGATCAGTTGACTTAACTTCAAAAAATTGTAGGAAACCCGTTGCCTTAAAATTATGAAGTAAAAAACTTCATAACTTTTTCATAAAAATTATTAAAAAAATTAAGTAATGTAGAATTGTCAAGTTCACATAACTTAATTTAAGTAAGTGAACTGAAGTCATCCTAGGTGTATATGACTTTCTTCTTTCAGACGAATACAATCGGAGTTCGTCTGAAAGTCCTGTCCTGAAAATGTCCTGGCTCTTCCAAGCTTTATAATAGCAGTGAATTGCTGTTTCTGTTTTGAAGTCCATAAAAGTGCATCTATCCATGATAAAAGTGCTCCACAAGGCTCCAGGGGTTAATAAAGGCCTTCTGAAGTGAAGCGATGTGTTTGAGTAAGAAAAATATTCATATTTATCAAAGTAAAATTCTAGCTTATGACATCAGAAGTAGCGTAGAGCGTCATGGCGTAGCGTAAATGTCAGCAGTACGTCAAATTACTCGTATATATTCATTACTCCATAGTCATAAGTTGTGCTTTAGACTCAAGTCGAATCCTTATGTTCGTTTGGCCGAAAGCTTTTACTTTATTAAGTTTTAAATAAAGTTTGCTTCCGAAGGCCTTTATTAACCCCCCGGAGCCGTGTGGAGCACTTTTATGATGGATAGATGCACTTGTATGGACTTCAAAACAGAAATAGCCATTATAAAGCTTGGAAGAGCCAGGACATTTTTAATATAACTATATAAAATAATGTCATATACACCTAGGATGACTTGAGGGTGAGTAAATACATTTTTAATTGGGGTGGCCAGAAGCCATTTTAAAGGCATCTTTTAAAAATAGGTTATTTGCAGTTTTTGGTAATTAAGTTAAAATATTATTGAAGTAAAAATGTTTTTGGTTATGTAGAAATCATCAGTTTCTATCGCTAAATTCATCCAGATCAATACAGTTGCAATTTGATTACTGTACGCACTCACATGTCACTCATAACTCATTTGGCAATTTTTCCCAAGAAACACAGCAGGAGTTTTTATTAAAATATCAACTCTGTTCTTTTCCATACGCAAACATTCATGCTGATCACTGGCTGTCGAGTTCAGTTGCATTTTTCTTAGATAATTAAATGAATTATAAATTAGGGTGGGATTTGAACCCAGGTCCCCCAGCAATGCTGAACAACAAGTGCATGACTAACCTAACGCGTCGGTCGCTGACATAAAGAATTCTAGTTGTTAAAAGTTGTTTTTCTTTCTTTGGTCATGTCATATTTTGCCTAGGGCACCGAGTGAGCCAGAACTGCAACTCCAACCCCCTTTAAAAAAAATAGATATGAGGATATTATGATTACTATTATCCATGTTACTGTTTTTATTGTTATAATAATAAGCATTCTTCTTATTATTATTATTTTGGCAACACTTTACAATGAGGTTCATTAGTTAAGATTATTTAACTAGTTAGCATGAACTAATAATGAACTGCACTTATACAGCATTTATTACAGTAATCTTTGTTAATGTTAATTTCAATAAAATCTTGTTAACATTAGTTAATGCACTGTGAACTAACATGAACAAACAATATATTGTTATCCTCATTACTATTTTATTGTTTTAAAAATAATCATCGTAGTCAGTATCATATTTACTATTTTGTATTATTATTATTATCATCATCATCATCATAACCATTATTATCATTAGCATTATTATTTAGCATTATCTATAGTATTTTTAATATTTACCAATATTCATCAACATTGTCAAATATTAGTTGCAGTAGCATTATTAAACTCATTGTAATGTGCTGAACATAATTAGTTTATTTCACTGAATGAATGCATTCATTGTCAGATTTACATGGCATTTTATAGGATGGAATGCTATTTTATATTTGGATAAAGCACATATTTACACAGATGCAAACCTCTGAATGTGTTATATTAGCGTTTGCATGAAATAAAACCACAGGAAACTAAACTAAGCAAGTAATGACCTGGGTCCACCAGGAGTTCAGCTTCTAAAGAAAAACCGGAGCTAAACCCCTTCAGAAAGGCAGAACAGAAGCTTCTATGAGGAGTTTTCATTAAGGCCCTGTGCCTTTGATCATCTCATTAGACAGAAGACGGATGGTGAAGCATGTTGACATATTCATTTTCATCCAACTGAACAAACAAAAAAAGAGAATTTCTACTACTGGTGAATAAAGGAGTAACAATAATTCAGTTTTTCAGTTAAACCAGAAATGCGCTCACCATAAAGCCTCACTCGAGATTTAAAATGAAGTTCCTTCTGTATCAAAACAGAGAATATGAGTGACAGGTGATGCTGCTGGGACAGAATGGAGGTTGTATCTTACTATAGTGTTTCCCAAGCATCTAATGGTGCCACAGAGGCCGACCCACGCGCCGAAACCGGTCCTCAGGGCGACTCTGTTCTCTCTCCAGCAACTCACACCCCTTCATGACTCTGTTTACTGAACTTTCCACCTGTGAAATATTTATTAGAGACGGAAGCATGGTTGAACTTAGGAGCAAGAGAGAGATGTGGGATAGAGGGGCACGTTACAAGACGAGGGGCAGAGTTTCTTTTTAGATTTCTGTCTTCTGTCTGACAGTGGTGGTTACAAGGACCGGGTGCGGTTTAGCTTGAAGAAATTACGTTTATAACTCCACACACGGACAAAATGTTTGAGTTCCTGGTTTCATAACTTCTCTCTGTGACGCGTTCACTGCCACTTCATATCTGTGTGAGGTCATGGGGTCGCGGAAAGCACCATGTGCTGTAATCCAAGATGGAGGAGCGAGACGGGGGTCATAGGTCAGAGAGCAGGAACAATATTGCAACTCTCTCTGTCCAGCTCTTATTCCATGTCTTTTATTTAGCTGTTAGTCTACACGCAAAAAAAAATCAGTTTTTCTGTGTGTTATTTTGCCGAAAAACAGCATCCTTCAGTTCCTCGCAATGTTTGCATTGGACAAAAGAATAGGAAGTAAGCCAAGCTGGCTCCTCATGAATCTTTAACCGGGAGTTTGTTTTGTCTTATGAATGTAATTAATGCATAATTAATATTTAAAGATTGCCTCATTTATCAAATTTAACCACTTTACCCACTCACCACAACAGAGTTGACTCATAAAACTCCGAGAATAAACAGCAGAGAGAGATTTTTGGAGTCGGCGAAGACGAGGAAAGCAAAGACTAATGAGGTTGGTGTTTAATTAGTGGCAGGTTGCAGCGGTTTCTTTTATTGAATGCGGATTCCCCTGGACCGCCAGGAAACGGGTCAGTAGACCGGGGTTCTGTTCAGATCGGAGTCTGGCACATGAGAAGCCCGAGCCGGGTCTCCAGCGACCCTCTTGTTCTGCCTCCCCTGTGACAAAACTGATGATACTGACACATTTATTGTCCCCTTTCATTTGTGGCCCTCACGCAAATATATAAGAGATCGTTTTTTTTGCTGTTATGAAAACTGACACGTTTTTGTGGTGGAATACATGGGCTGAATGCTATACTGTAAATGTAAAATATTAAATCAATGATTCGTCATTAAAGATGTACCGTGCAATTTCTGCAACACCAAAAAGAATCGCAAACAGGGTTATCTGATACCCATCCTTTGTTTAGATTGACAGTTAGTCTCACCCTAAACTCATGCTATTAGTTGAGCCAGATGTTGACAAGTCAAAGACACAGTGGTGCACTTTTGGGGGGAAATTACATATGAATGGTTTACTTATAGTTATTTAACCAGCAGATTTAACCCTTAAATGGGCAACAACATAAGCTGTTTGTGAATGTAAAAGGTCTGCAAAATTATTATTGTTATGTTATTGTCTCCCAAAAGAAAGACCCGATTCGGAACTGCCTGAAACAAGTCATCAGTAATTCCCGGTCTTACTTCCTCCACAAACCTACAGAGGTTTGTAACAAATTTGCATAATGTCCACCTATGGTCTTCATTGGCTGCCCGAGAAAAACATCTTTGACCCGCCCTCAAACACTGCTGGTGCAGCTGAAGCCTTCAACCCTTGAGGAGTTTGGTTGGGGGTTTGGGGTTTAGAAAGACTGAATCCTTTATCGAACCGTTTCAGACACTGTGAGAAATGAGGCGATGCTGCAATGCATTTTATGAGAAAAGTGTTTTTTGACCTTGGATGCATGTTACTAACGTATTTTAGAAGACCTTCGAAACAAAATTAGAACATTTTAAGTGTAGGCGCACTAATGTTCTCTTTAAAGGTGCTATGTGGAGTTTTTCTACTAAAATTAATAAAAATTGTATTGCCTGTGTGTGAAGGGGTTGTAATCTCACAATAAAATGATCCACTTGGCGGGTTTTGCTATTACGTCTGAAAACGAGTAATAGCAATAATAACGTTTTTTAGATTACGTCTGAAAACGAGTGCCTCGTCTACTGACTTCGCACTCAACAGCGACGACACTGCAACTTTATGACATGGAGTCTGCTAATACTAAGAAACGACCAGCACAATACAGACTCCAACACCAACTCCACTTAACAATAATACAAAAAAAATTAAAAAGCACGCCCACGAGCACTCGCTTGTAAACGTATTGGTTGCAATCTGAAACATAACCGCTAGTTGCCGCTGAAAACTCCACATATCCCCTTTAATGAAACCAAATATATTTCTCATCAAGTTAGTACCTAATAAGATTTATTTTTTATTCCAATAACTAGAAGAACACAGGAATGGTCACAGACACGATCAAGCTGATTGCTCACTAAAATACCCTCACAGGTCATCTTTTCAAGCCATTTCACGATTGATTTTGACGTGACATAAAGGGATGATATCTTGGGGGATTTGTTTACCTACTTTTTAACACCATTATTTGTCCATTCAGATTGATTTGCAGACTCAGAAAACTTGTGATGTGCTGTTGTGAACAGTGTAATTGGAATTATATTGCAATGGTAAAAGTACTGTAACACACATAGACAGGTTACTGCAATGCTAACATAGATTTTCTCAATTGCTAACACACTGTAAGTGATTCAGCTGGCACAATTTCCCAAACGTTTTCATTCAGTTCTGAAAACAAAGACACATTTATCAAAACACACTTTATGTATTTAATCTCACTTTATTATCCAATGTCTTTGCTGCTGACCTTCGATGATCCAATTCAACTCTATTAATAATCAAAAATAACTTTAGATAAACATCACATTTGTTCCTTTTTGTTTGTTTTTATTGCAGAAGTAAGAGCGTTGAACTTTCTTTCCTGCGTCCTATTCTTCTGTAATTCAAAATGGCAGCACAGCTGAAAGGTTTGCTTGAGCTGCGCCATCTACTGTACAGGAGTGAATGTGCATCTCCTTCAGCCCGAGGCTTGTTCATCTCACTTTTGGTGTGAAAAGGCCATTACATTTGCCAAAAATAGTATTATTTTTGTTGTATTAAAAAACAATCAAGCAAGCCGCCCGGGTGAGAAAAGGGTTAACATAACACATTTTTTTGCATGACTTTTTAGGGAATAATTTAGTATTGGTAATACATTACTTTTAAAAGTAACTCTGCTCATTGCTGTATTTTACTGTATCTGCACTCTTATGTTACGGTAATAGACATTGAGCTTCCATATTATTCCTGAATCCTAGAGGTTTTCATTAGAGTTCTATGAATTGACTAAAATATTATAGACACTTTGAGGTTTGTAAAAGTTTGTGTGTGGTTCTGAGATTGTGTTTATAGTTGTGAGAAAATGGTGAATTGTTTCATGAATTGTGTTAGCGATCACGAAAAACTGTAATGTCAAGTATTTTGTTGTTGTTTTCAATAGATGTTTATATTGAATTATTTATTACACAATTAATGAAGAACATATAGCAGCTACTTTAGGAAAAGCACAGCTATATCCGGTCTCCGTATATATGCGGTATCTGTGCGTACTCACATCGGCCCTGCAGTGACTCATGAGATGGTTTTGTCTCAGTCCTCTTTATCTGGTCACTTGAGACCAACGTAAGACTTCTTCCATCAGGCTGGCTAAAGTGGGGATTAAGTAGGGCATTTCTCCCTGTCAATATATAATCATTGAGCTCAGCTGGGATGACATAGATCTGTTTCCTCAGTGAGTGAGTGATTGTAGTCTATCAAAGGCTGTGATGCACCAAACCACTGATTTATGCCCCCACTTCTGTCACTGTTGTTGTTCTTTTCTCTGCGTGTTGATGTCGAGGGAGTTGCAGTGGAACAGTGGCATGCTGTCTCGTTTAATAATCACTGACAATAAACTTAGGCTGCAATTGAAAAAGCTCACTGAATTCCCAAGCTGGGGGGACACATTGGGGTGCTTGGATATGACCCAGTTTACATGTATCTAACTGAACATGACAGAAAACATCATAAATGTCTGATTTTCTACGGACTTACAGTGATAGTTCACTCAAAATAATAATGTCTTTTGAAAAATGTCGCAATCCAAAATGTTGTTGGACACAATGGATGAAACATTCTTCAAGGTTTGGCACGACATTAATGTGAGTAAATGACTGCAATAAGGTGAGTAATCGGAAATTACTACAGCAAGGGAAAAAAAACAAAACAAAATGCAAGTAATCAAATTGATATAAACATCCTCAATAAGAATCTTTCAAAAGTGAGGAGAAAAAAACACTCTCCTTTTATTTGAAACTCTTTGGAAATGTTAAACAAGCAAATGAATGAGAGGGAGGGAGAGAAAAATATGCTTATGAACCAACTAGGTTCCTTGAACTAATGGAGACAGCAGCTAATGGGTTAATTTAATTCCGCTAGGCAGCACACTCTGTCTTGTTGCTAACAATTAGCTGGGAATGGAGTTTTTAATTTTTAATGATGAGCAAGGTAAAGGGAGAAAACAGAGGGAAAGCCTTCTGCACTTAACAGAACTACCAGAGGCCAGTGTGGCACTTGCCTTCTGCTTTTTGTACACAAAATACAATGAAAAATGTTTACCTCTTGCTTTGGCTTCTTTTTTAAAGTTTAGAATATGTTAAAACAATGGGACTCACCTGATTTCACGGCAATTCGTACGTATTTTACGAGGTGGCTAATTCGTACAAATTCATACGACCTCATTTATACGAATTCAGAAATATTTAGCTAAATCGTACATATTGTACAAGTTGCCCAATTCGTATGAGTTCGTACGAATGACCTACATCTGACCCCGCGCCTAAACCTACCCACCACTGGGATTTAGACAAATCGTATGAATTCGTACGAGTGAGCTCGAACGAATTCGTACAAATTAGCCACCTAGTACTCACTCGTATACGAATTCGTAAGAAATGGTCGTGAGATAGCGTTGATCTATCTATCTATCTATCTATCTATCTATCTATCTATCTATCTATCTATCTATCTATCTATCTGAAATTTATCTATAATTGCTGCCTATGTTAATGGTCTCTATCTCTGTGGTAGCTCACAAACTCAATATTGTTGATTTTTATAACATCCACAGTGATGCTCAAGCCCTTTCACTCACTCGCACATTAAAATGCTGTTATTGTAGATACTGTATCAGCACTTCAGAGACCATTAAGAGGGAAGGCATTGACAGAAGCAGAGGGGAAGACAGGAACAGAGGGACTCTAGTGTCTCCGTCCTCACTGTTTATTCACAAAAGCATGAGTTTTTTTCTTCTCCAGTTTATTTTTCTTCTACAACAGTTTATAAAATGATCAGATGCCTGAAAAGATAAGGAAGGATCAACAGCGGTAACATTAGAGTAACCAAACACATGCGGCACAACGGTCTGTATTTGTACAAGGGTTCTAATGCAAATTTGGATTGATATTCAAACATGTGTGTGCCGTGGGAGATTATTTGTGGAACAATGACATGAAAGCATTTAAGATGAAAACATTTTTTTGCGATTTTTCCCTTAATCATTTGATAGTCTTGGCAACAGTTTGGACAAAAACAGATGTCTTGTAATTTCTTGTAACTTTCCTTAATTCTTCATTCTAATTTTGAATACTGATTTTCAACAGTTTTCTTTGCTACATCAGTGATACTTTTCATTGGTTTTTCTTCTGCCACCTTGCATTCAGAAACAACACCTTATGGATACAGAATGCCATTGAACAAAACCTTTTTATTGTTAAGGCAGAAATGGGGTTCCATACCTACAGCACGTGTGAGGTTATGTGCATTAAAATAAAACAGTTTCCGTTTTGAGTAAACTGTTTTGACTGGTTATTGAATATATAATTAATTATTAACAGTGCTATAGAAATATTGAGCATCTGTAAAAGGGATCCAATGGAGGCAAGTGTAAATGAGAACCCAAGTGCAGTTTATAATAAACAAAACCAAACAAAACTCAAAAGGAAGACATGAACAGAAACTTACTAAAATAACAGTGGTTACAGATAACAATACTTGAGACACATGGCAAACATGAGGGCTTAAATACACTGACTAATGATAAGACAAGGGACACCTGTGAATAATGATCAGACAATTAACCAATGACAAGGCACATGGCAGGATCACATGACAAGACAGAAACATGACATGAACAAAACCAAAACGTGACAGCATTATTGACAATTTTTTTTTATGTTACAGTAAAACAATTAACCAGAAAAAAACTGAGGTGCTGTCATTACAACGGCTAAGTTCCTTTACAAGAGAACAAATCATTCATGTTCAGTCATTCATGATAGCGCACTTTAAGCAAGCTGTATCTATTACCAGTTTGCGGGATAATCCGAGGATAAGCTCGCATAAGCTTCCATGGATTTGACCGGGCAGCGCTGGCAGTGGACTAACCTGCCAATGCAGTTCCCTAAAAATGACTGAGATTCCCACTCATCCGACCATTTAACCCTGTTATCTCCAGTATGTCCTATTCCAAACAACTAGCAAGGCAAGGGCACATACATCGGGCAATGCTATTCAACTTAAACAGTAAACAAACAATGACTTTATTGTTGTGTCTAAATAATTAATGGCACTAACTCCAAGACTTTATCTTGGCAAGCACAAATATCTGTTGAAGAAGATGCTGACAACATATTGAACCATCTGTAGCTCAAACAATACAACAGACATTTAACAAAATGTGTATAACACAGTGTGAATTCACTCACTTTCTCTCTCTCACACACACACACACACACACACACACACACACACACACACACACACACACACACACACACACACACACACGCACACACACACACACACACACACACAGGTTAGGCCTGTGTCGATCAGAGGCTGTTGAAGTGTTTACAGACAGACAGGGCAGATGAATAAGTGATGCCGTTGATGTATAATAAATGGCACTGCTTCGTTACACATTCTCACAATCAGGAGGGCATTCCAGAGGGCAGTCAGGGATGGACGCCGTGAGCTCCAGCATGCTAACATCATCAACAAGCGCCTAACAAGAGCTCTGCCTAAATGTGGGCTGCTGGGCCGAGAAACCTTGTTGTTGTGTCCCGCACTGGGATATGGAACTAGTATATGTCTAAAGGAGATGACTGTGTAAATACATCGCCAATACGACTATGCTGCTAAAATGAGGGTGTGGGGAAGGGGAAGAATAGTGTAAAGACTGGATTAACTGATTACGTGTTTTACCAACGCTATCTCACCACCAACCACCAACGAGGAGGCAAATTCGTACGAATTCGTACGATATGTCTAAACCCCAATGATGGGTAGGTTTAGGGCCGGGGTCAGGGGTAGGTAATTTGTACGAATTCATACGAATAGGGCAACTCGTAAAATATGAACGATTTAGCAAAAATCGTACGAGTGAGGTCATATGAATTCATACGAATTAGCCACCTTGTAAAATACATACAAATTGCCGTGAGATCGGGTTAGTTTTACCTTCACGGTATTAAAGTGATTTGCTTGACATGAACACCCTAGTGCCACATTTATAAAATCTTTATCAGTGCTTTGTTTTAATACGTTTTGTTTTCTAGTTACATCTCCAAAACCTTGAAACAAGATGCATGTGCTCCAAAAGCAACACTAAGGAATTAAGACTTAATTCATTTTATTAGATTGATTTGCTGGACATGAACACCCCAGTGCAACATTTAGGCATTAGTTCATAGCATAAGTCTTTACATGCAAACTGGTTGAACAAGTTGTCATAATATGTCATAATATATGACATAATATAGAAAATATTCGTTGGGATGTGGATGAGAGTTTGTGGCCCAACGGACAGGAACGTCAGGAGGAAGACTACACGGTAATTCCTACAGCACTGCATGTACAGTTTTTTTTTCTCTGTGTGTTTTTTCCTTGTTTCCCAAAAGTGTCTTTTCCTTTCTGTATCGCAATGGCATGGTCTGTCAACAAATTACAGTACAAACAGTAAAAGCGTAAATGTGAATCTTGTCCAGTCTCTTGCAATCAAACTCCCACATACACTAAGGTGTAACCTACAATTTACAATACAGTAACTGTCATCAAAACTTTGGCCATAGTTTACATCAGAACATCCTTCCAGAGTACACTGTTATATTGACAACATGACTAAGCAATTTGACTGTCTTATCCGTACACAATGACACAAGGACTTGTCATTCTGATGGCACTGACATGTTCATTGACACAGATGTCTGCTTTTGAGAGATGAACTAAGGATTTTGAGCATGAGTCTGGCTTTGGCAAGTAATGGTGTTTTGCTATTTGCACGAATTGTTTTGAGAAATGCACTTACTGTTTTGCAAATGTCGAGGATGATTCGAGAAATGTACCAAAGCGACTGAGAAAAACTGTAAAAGATCCATTGAATCTTTTTCACAGTGCTTGCTTTGTGGTGTATTAAATTTTATTATGGCTATCAAACATGTCACTTTAAAATCCTATTAAAAAAAAATCCTATTTTATTTAATTCCTAGTTAAAAACTATCTAAAAATCCTTGAAACAAGATGCATGTACTTGAGAAGCAACACTGCATAAGATATTAAGACTTGTTTTTCAGGGAATTTATTTATCTGTTTTATTTCTATTTGTGAATTTTCTTTTTTTACACTTGTTTTATAAACAATTTAAAAACGAGTGAACAAATCTGCCAGTGCTGCAAGACAAAATACGCTTATATTCATGATACTGTATATTCTAATCTATGAACACAAGCCTTGATATCTTATGCAGAGTTGCTTCTCAAGAAAATGTATCTTGTTTCAAGCATTTTTTAGCTATTTTACCTGAAAATCTTTATACACAAATTAAATTAAAGTATATTAAATTAAAGTAAATAAACCTAAAACAAAATATTTATTAATTTATTAATGTATCTATTCCGCTAGCATATATGAAATGCTTCCGTCTCCTTCTGAATAACTGTCCTGCAGACTCTCTTCAGGGTGTTTGTGTTGTGGAATGCTCTTCTCTAAGAGCCGGTCATTCTGTCGCTCTTATGTCTTTAATCTCTCCACCTCCTGCTCTCATCCTTTCCTAATCCTCCTCACTGAGACAAAAGAGGAAACTGATATTCTCTTCCCATCTGTCTGTAGTTTGGAACTTCTGTAAAGCCTGGGCAACCACCCAGCCTTTTCTAACTGAAGAGATCCAATACAAGGTTGCAAATCTGCAAGAAAAAAAAAGAAAAAAAACATTGCCAACGTCAACAAATAAATGTGTTTCACACCGGCTCAACGACTGTGCGTGCCTGTGTTTGCTGAGGAAAATGATTTCGATTTGCATGTTGGAAAGTCACTTGAAGTATTTGTGTAGCAGCTCAAATAGTGTTTGATTTGGTCATTTCTTCCTCTGGAGAACAAGAACGAGCTGTTGTCTTTTCATGCGGCTGTATTAGTGTGCATCTGAAGGACGAGGCCTGTGTTATCTGGGGTAAACTTCATCTAATTCATAAAAGAATTTCAGGGGAGCTGAAATTCTTGCATCAAACCTGTTTTATCCGTGAGCACCAGCGATGTGATTTTGTGCTGTTATCTCTGTCTGAAAGCATTTTCACATCCTTTTGTAGAGCGTGCACCTGTGCAGAATGTTTAAATGCTATTGAATGCTCAAGGCTTTTTGGAATGAATATACACATTTTTTTTTTTTTTTTTAGGTAAAAAGATGGTTCTTTAAAGGTTCTTTACACATAGTTCCAATTATTTTTAGTACCTTATCATCCTGAAAAACCCTTGCATGCTGAAGTTCAGTGTTCTTTATTCCCGCCCTTTTGTTGTTTGAATCTGTCAAAACAGTTATTTCAAAACCTGCTCATTATTGATTTCCAGAAGCTCAACGATCCAACTATACTTTACACACGTAATCCTTCTTAAAATGTATATACATATTAACTTTTAAATTGATAATTGCAGTCCTACTGTCCTTTTTTTCTTTTTAGTTTATTTTTTTTAACCCTCTGGGGGCCAAGGTGTTTTTGGGGTCCTTGAGATGTTTTGACATGCCCTGACATTTGTGCTTTTTTTAGTTGCTTATAAACATATTAACCCGTTTAATCCCAAATTTTTTCTTGCAATTTGAATACATGCATTTTACTCCTTAGACCTCCCTAACACACAAACTTTATGCCCTTATTGATTTTATTTTGGTTAAGTTAGTGAAATATTAGGTTTTATACTCGGTCACAATAGTGACCGGTGGGAAACAACATAGTCAGAATTCATACAAATTCTTCAATTAGGCCTATTTACGCAACACATTCCAAGACATCCATAACTTCGCTTTGTCATTTCACGAAGGAGGTTTAGTGAGATGAAAAGGTTGTCAGGGACAAAGTTACACCCTGGATGAACTTCCGCTTGTTCGGCTAGACCTCTATGGGCAAGAGTAGACCAAGGACTACACTTGGGCCCTGCCTATAGGCCAGTTTCAGGGAGATGTGTGTACACTCATTCAGTGCACTAAAGATGGGCCGTACATTGTAGAAAGGGTTGTTTGTGGTGATGTGTGGCGCACACCAATTGGTTCTCATGAACATCTGCCTCATCCTCCAGATGTTTCACCTCTGCATCGCCATTCAATAATCTACCTGGCAAATAGGCCGTTTCACCCTGGTACTCCCTATCTGATCCATCACTATCAGGCACTTTTAATTGCGTCTGTTTGCTGCACACAGCACTTGGGGGGGGTCACGTACGTCTAGAAGGTCCAACACATCTGATAGTTTTAAACTGTGTAATAATAAACAATTGATAACTAGGATTAACAGCCAAAACCTGTGTTTTCAACTGAAACACTGTGTTATACTACCGGTCACAATTGTGACCGTTAACAAATTTACGTGTCTTACGAGCAAAATATATATGCAGGAGTATAATTCTCAAAATATATCAGTAGTAGACCCTTTAAAGAATATATGTACACAATTTGATAGTTCTATCTGTTAATTAAGATGTTTTATATACTACTTTTTGTAGTAGTGTGAGGAAGACATCTTCTTCTAGATGTGCAAGCAGGAAATAAACTGATCTAGTCATGTGACCTTTCACACCAGTCACATGACATTTATAAATTTTAATCAAAACAATCAATTTTTTCTTTTAAACGTTGAATTTCTTGCCCAAAGCCGATAACAACACTTTTAGAGCTTCCAGAAATAAGAAAAAATATGCGGTCACAATTGTGACCGGTGGGATTAAACGGGTTAATGGCAAAGGTGTAATTTCACTCTATTTATCACAAACAGGGCTACCATAATACGTGAGCAACATGCATGTACATGTTTGTATTTTTGAGAGAATAATGTTTATGCATGGTTATTCAAAAAACAAAAAATTAAAGTGTCTGAAATTACGCCACAAAACACATAGTAAATATGTGTTAGCAGAACTTTTGAGTAATGGATGTTGTCGCCTAGAGTTTTTCCTTCAAAATTATCTGAAAATCATCCTGCCTAATCATTCACATAAAACAATATATTGATTTACATTTTGTAAAACACTTTTTGTTTGGGAAGGCAATATGCGCAGGGGCGTGACTGATCCAACACATCATTAATAGTAAGTGCTTCACACCTGAGAAGACAATGACCCGCATAATGACCCTGCATAATGACCCCGCATAGTGAGCCTTTCATTCAGGTGTGTCACACAAGAAAGAATGTGAGGTAAAAATAAATGACTTGACTTCAAATTAGTTCTTATTTGGCTCCTTTAACTGTGTGTTTATAAGACACATTTGTTGTGGTAGAAGCAAAGCCAACAAAAATGAGATCAGGTGTTCCTGGCTATGTTTTGAAAGTTATGTCATCACATAATGTTCAGCTCACCGATTTCATCCAGAGTCTGATCCTTTATAAAAAATATGTCTTTTAATACAGCTTAATTTAATATTACTACACTGTGAAACTAAAGCAAAATATCAAGCAGCCGACACAATAATTTAAGAAGGATTTTTAAACTCATCATTCACTAAATAAATATCTAACTACGATTTCAGTTAGACATCAAGACTCAGCCAATGAATCTCAACAATGGTGACAATCAACAAAAAAGATATAAAATCGGAACATCATAAAACGCGCTACTAAAAGTCAACACAAAACCAACAGCGAAAATAAAAGCAGATAAGACAATAAGAAAATAACCAGACAATGCTGCTGCACAATTTATTCATGCTGCAATGCATGCAGGGAGTAATTGACGATTATTTTTTTTACTATGCTGGTACCCAACATGCATTGCAGCATGAAACTTTAATTGTCACCATTGTTGAGATTCATACGCCGATTATTGATGTCTTATGTGTCTGGCTGATATAGACATTCAAAACGTTTTTCAAATCCATTATGTTTTTTGGTTGTCAAAACGGATTTACAGATAGTACTTATCTGTAAAATTCCAGTGATTCCATGATCAAAAATACAAAATATCACCCATATAAATGCTGTATACGATAAAAAAGATCAGTAAATTGAGCCACTAGATGACGATGATTGTGACCATAAGCAAATAGTCACTGTCATCTAATCATGTTTTCTTTCAGCTTTTTTTGCCATAGCAAATGTATTTTGAAGACACAGCTACGGCAGTCAAAGATAGAGTAATGTTCAAAAGTTAAGGGTCAAGAGCACAACTAAAGCAAACACTGAAAACCATCATGGTAACATCAAATGAAAATAAAATTACATCTACACCTCTGTCACCTTTTAATAAGAACTTCTGTAGACGTCTGACAGAAATAAAGTAAATCTGCAATAAGTGAAGCTGGTAATGCTGTTTGTGGAGTTGTTTAATCCTCCTCTGCTGAGATCTTCAGATATTTAATATATTTTATCTTCAGTTGATTTCATCTTGTTTTCTGTTCCTCTTGTTCCTCTTTCCTTCAGTGATTCTGCTTGTTAACAGCAGGTGTTCACCAGTGTCTAAATTAACTTAGAAAATTACCTGAATTAACTATGTAATTATTCATTCAGTCAAGTGAACTATATTAGTGAACTAATGTAGGGAATAGTGAATTAGGGTATAGGGTGTGATTTTGAACACAGCCTCTGAGTGTCGACTTTGAGTGCTGTTAATTCACAGTATATTCCTGTAGGCTACTTTCTCGAAAAGTACAAATATCACCCAGAATGCATTTTTCTACGGTTTATTGCTGTTTTAATAGAAAACAGCATGTTACTGTCAAAATTTGGCCGGTTTTTTTTACAGCAATTTTTACAGTGGTTGAGGGCATTTCTCTCCTCTTCTCCACCAATCAACCAAGTTACAGAGATACTAAATTTATAATCCATATTGTTAGGGTTCTCAAATATAACTTGGGTTTATGCATAACCACGCCCAGTCACAAAAACATTAAAGCTATACCATTTATATGACTTTATATAACTTTTTCCTTAACATTGTGAAGGGCTCATATAGTCAATTCACAACAGCTACGTTTGGTCTTTCAAAGCATGGTTCTTTTTAAGGATTCTGTTTAGCACCAAAAAGAGTTCTATAGACTTTATGTAGCCCCACCCCTATTCAGCACTGCACTCGTTGTGTTCTGTCTTCCGGTTTGTATTGATTTGCATTTCCACAGCATGAAGGTAAGATCTTACGATTTTATGAATGAACCGCTCGTTTTAATATCTACCCGGTCTACTGACATTTGTTAAAACGTGGGCTTTGAGCCCATTTATGCTCATAATAACTTTCGTTAACTCTACAATAGGTAAATCCACTTCACTAGCTAATTATTCTTCGACACCGATGCCATAGAAAATATACAGAGCTATCACAAAAATAGAAGTTCAAATCCAAAAATTCTAAAGATGGCTGCGCACTTGTTTCTCTCGCTCATAAAGCCACACCAAGACACACCAAGCTGACGATTTGCCATCGGGCAACGGTGGGCCGTTTTTGAGCGTTGGCCGACATAGTTTTCTAGTCAGCATGTAGAATCAGCGTCGTGCCGTCAGTGAGAGAGAGAACTCTGATTGGCTGTTCAGCTTAGTAAATGAGTCAGTGCATGAGAATAATAGCAAAACAGCAAGCAAAAAAGTCAAAACGGTCTGAAGGCTGTTCTAATTTTATGTCATCTTACCTGAGTGTTCCTTTCAATATTAACATGAGCGGAGTGGAATAAAGAAAGTGATTAGCAGGATTGATATTCAAAACGGTAAGCACGTGCTGCTTTGTTTACGATTTGTGTATCTGAAGCCTGCAGTGTCGGTTTCCCTTTTTGAATGACGAATATAGACAAATATATCTGCGGAAATAGATGCAGTACTCGCATGCTAGTTGATGGTGTGTTCAAGCGCAGCTTTTTTGACAACACAGTCGGCTTTCATCAGCGATAGATCTTTGGCATCGGTTTGATGTGTCCTTACTTTAAGATCTATTGTTACAAGCCGAAGAACCCAAAGCTATCTCACGACCAAGGGTTGGAGGAACCCTAATCTTGTACTTTTTAGAACCATTTTTTGGTAACGCTTTATTTCAAAAGTCCCCACTTTAGACATTCTTCCTCTACGAGTAACTGATCAACATATGAGCTACTATTAGAATGTCTGCCTAATATCTGCTAACACTTTATTTTGATGCTTCCCCAACAGACATCTGACTAGTAACTTTGCAAGAATGTCAACCTATTCTACTTACCATAGCCTAAGAGTTTACTAAGGAGAGTTAGTTGACATGTTTGCAAATTAATGAGAGAACATGTAGTTGCAAAGTTACTTATAGTCAGTAGAATGTCTAAAGTTGACTTTCTAAATAACACTTTTTTAAGAGTGTACTATGTTGCCTAGTAGCACAGCTGGACACAGACCTAAAATGGTACCTCAAAATGGAGCGAGTGCTGTAAAAGAGGGCTAGATGATCAAAAAAGCTGCCCGAGGGGAAGTGGAGGACAGGGTCTGACTGTAACTATCTCTATTAGTTTTATTGCCTTGCCCCTGTAGTAACCACCTCCTCCTCTCCCCTCAGGCCTGCCATATGATGGGTGTCCAGGGGGCCTCTACCCCCACGGCCATTCATAAAGGGTCACGTGGGGCCCTGTCAGCTGGGAAGCCTGACACCAGTTGCCCGGACGAATTGAGGAAACATAGACCATATTGGGGTGGTGTTTCTCCCCATCTAATTAGATGCTTAGCCTAGTCATTAAACTACAGTTGAGCTGACACAGAACAAAGTGTGTTGCTGTGTTTTGGGTCTCCACTGAAAAGAACCTGTGTGAGAAGGGTAAAAAGGGTCAGCTGTGGAACAACGAGTTTTTTTGGCAAGTCCCGTTTCAACTTTGACCCCAGGCTCTCGCTTCTCAGCGGTGAGAACAGAGAGACAATAGGACCCATGGGCCGCTGTCAGCAACTACAAGTGCAGAACAAATCTGCCACTGCAGGAGTCCATGTGGAGTTGTTATTCACGTTCACTGCACCGAAGCCTTTTATAGAGACATTTTATGTTAATCTGTCATCAGTATTTATAATTATGCATGCATATTTTTAGGTTTTGGTAGATGCACACAAAATTGCTTACCCTCATGAACGGAGCTTCTAAAATGTAAACTTTTTAGAGTCATGAATATTGGCTAAAGAGAGAGAATTTGCAAGATAACAAACAGATACATATTCATAGTTGTAATATCCCATAATGAAGCATGCTTTAAGGTTTAGAAGCTGTCCAATACACTGATTTTT
Organism: Phoxinus phoxinus; assembly: GCF_949152265.1. Taxonomy (NCBI): domain Eukaryota; kingdom Metazoa; phylum Chordata; class Actinopteri; order Cypriniformes; family Leuciscidae; genus Phoxinus; species Phoxinus phoxinus. Next base: position 9,939,342 of record NC_136892.1, on the reverse strand, counting down.
ATACATTATAACAACAATGCACAGTATGTGTTCCAGAACTACACTTTGCACACTTAACTGCAGCCATGTACAAATTCTTACAGATATTAATACAGGTCACGTTGAATGTAGTAGTAACTTTATATTGCATTCCTTTCACGGGGTGGATCAGATACACTTTTATTTCTATTTATTTTTTATATTTATTTAGCCATAATATAAACCATCTAAATTTACTTTACTTTGCAGACCCTCAAACCAAACAATACAACAAAAACATTTGTTTTGTTTCTTTTTATTTGAAATGTTTCACTAATACATTTGTTGTACGACATAAACTAGACGGAGGCATCTCTTTGATTTACGTCATACAGTGTATTCAATAACTCCCAAAGTTCAATAGTCTTGATCACCAACCCTTGAGTAGATCCGCAATATTTTTCTTCTCTATTCAGATTTCATATTTAACTTGCCTCGGGCAACTGCTTTCAAACACTGTGGACAAAACAGTAAGAGTGCCACAATTAGAGAGAATGGCAAATCGACGAGAAGACATAAATTGAAGAGCTCAGAAATGCCTAATCTCTCTGTGCGTGCCGGTCAAGCAGCTGTTGCAGATGCATGAGCACTTTGAAGCCTGACAGAGAATGAAGAGAGTCATCTCCCTTGTCCTGCTGTTCTCGTTCTCTTTCTGTGTTTCTGTCACTCTTTGTGTGGGCAAACGGACAGTGTGCAATGTTACACCCTCTGTCTTGCTGCGCGTGGCTTGCAGCATTGTCTTGGGTTTTCTTTTGTGAGGTATAGGCAAATCACTGACTGAAGCGTTGGTGGGCAATTTAAACTGCACTTTTCAAGGAATTGCCCTCTGTCTGTTTGCTTGTAAAGTCAGTCACATGCATTGTTCCACTATTGTTGGGCCCTCAGGGTGGTCAACAGAAATAATGCTTTGGCGGACAAGACCATATGACTCATGCTTCTCTTGAAGACACTAATTTTTTAAGGACTATCCTTTCATAGTTTTAGTACCAGGTTGTAAATGCCCTTCTACTGTAGATTTACACCACCGGTCAAACGGTAAGTAGAATAAAAAAATATATTTTTAAACATTCTCCTGGAGTCAATAATTGTATCCCTTAAAACTCATCCTTGATCACCAAAATTACACATTTAAATGTTTTTTCTTTGAAAGAAAGTTTCTTCACGCCTTAAAATAGCTTGAATGTAACTCTTTACCCTTGCCTCATTTAGTATACGCGGCTCTATGAATATGCAAATTAGCCCCGCCTCCACTCACTCACACCAGCTCAGAGATCCACTAGTAAACGATCACTCATTTACCTGATTGGTTACAAGGTAGTTTGTGACATCGGAAACACCAGCGATTTCAAACCTGAGGCTACGTTTACACGTGGACGGCTATTTTCATAAATGGACATTTCAGCCCTCTCCGTTTTCAAAAATAACATCGTTGCACACCTGTCAGTTTTCAGAAAAGTGTTTGTTTACATGAACCCGTGTATATGCCAAACCTGTAGGTGGCAGTGTAACGAGAAGCTCAAGCCCACGTTAGCCAATCAGAATCCCGAAAATAGTCACATACTGTGATGTCGGCTGCCTAAAACTCACTCAAAGTTTACATGCAAACTAATTTTTCCAAAATCTCCACTCTGGCCGGAGTTTTTAGAAAGGATCGTTTTCAGAGGCGAATTCTCCGTTTGCTTGTAAACGAAGGGGACAAACGAAGGGAAATGTCTCAGTTTTTCAAAATAACTATGTACGTGTAACAGGGCCTGAGACTTCTCAAATTTGAGACGGTCTTTGGTTCACTGCAGTTTTAAGGAGAAAATACTCAGCAATGGTGTTGACTTATGAATTTGTACATGGTTTGTCTTTAAGCATATGAGAAACAACACATAGACATATAAAGTCTTGATTTTCACCACAGGGGGAACTGATGTTTTTGAAAGAAGTACCTTATGCTCACCAAGGCTGCATTTATTTGATCAAAAATACAGTAAAAACTACTATTGTGAAATATTATTACAATTTAAAAGAACTGTTTACAATTTTAAAATGTCATGTATTTCTGTGATGCAAAACTGAATTTTCAGCATCATTACTCCAGTCTTCAGTGCCACATGATCTTTCAGAAATCATTCTAATATGATGAAAATAAAATAATATATATATATATCAAAAAGATTCCAAACTTTTGACTGTTATTGTATGTACAGTTTACAATACAATAAATACAATACAATACATTTTATTGCCAGCATAAACATAATAATTTAAGAATTAATTAGCATGTGGTTTGTCTCCCCTGTGCTTCAATGAAAGCAGGGCTCAAAGCTAACTTTTGCACACTGGAATTCACATGATCAATAATATTATAACATTTGTTTGATTGTATTTGATCAATAGACTATAAATAAAAACATTTCTTCATTTTTTTAAATTGATCAAAATGCTAAAACTTTGTTTGTTTTCAAGTTTAAATAAAAAAAAGTCAAATTTTAATGTGGACGGATCCACGGATCAAGTCTCAGACTTTTGTCGGATTGTCTTGTATGAGTTTATAGAACATGTATATTAAAAAAAAACCAAATTGATCTCATATTGTGATGGCCTCTTTATATTGCAGATTGTTTCGGCCCTATTCCCAAATGCCCAGAGCTGTTGCCAGATTGGTTTAAATGCATCAAACTGTTAGCTAATGCATGGCTGATTAGCCACAAACAAATGTGGTACCCTGCGGTCCATATCCGAAAGTGATTATTCATGTCATCCAGAGATTCAGCCAGTCAGTCTTTGATAGTAAGAAAGACTGGCACTGGTCCTAACCTGTGGTTAGTGATAAAGCGTGCTGATTAATGGCGGTATTTTATTTAAATCCACTCATGCAGGTTTATTGAAGCTTGTGTCAATAAGTACTTGTGCATCTAGATTATTTGTGACCGCTATCGACTGGCCACGTGTAATTTGTCCACTTTACTTGGAAGGAATCCTGAGTCCTGACATGGGAAGAACATCCAGAAACCTTCCCCCAAGTGGCACGGCATTCCGCTTCGTCTCTGGGACAAGGAGAGACATCTCCAGAGCCTTGTCGCCACGTGCTCTCGGTAAGAAATCCGTCAAGGAACAGCTTTCATGGGAGTTGCGCCTTTGCCGGATCAATACGTCTGTGGAGCACTTCCCAAGATGGATGACACAGTCCCCTCTTGTTAGCGAGGCCCCGTCATCCAGCCGTGATCCGGCATTACCTGGATCACAGAGCAAGATCCTTAGGGACCCTGATCCGACTCCATCACATAGCAGTCATTTAAGGCGTCTAATGAATGTTAGTGTTGACAATGATAGATCTAAACAACGCTGATTTGAGCAATATATGGGGGGAGGGGGGTGGAAGTGGGGAAGTTCATATTGCGGGTTAATGGGTCATAAAGGAATTCATGATTAAAATCGTGTCAGATTACTCTGAACCCCGTGTTTTAATCAGGGACGTTTTTTGGGCGGTGCAACTGGTGCGACGGCACCGGACCCCGCGGCAAACGCGCACGGACCGAGCGGGACACCCCATAATACTTTCAATTCCAAATACTTCCCAATTCTTTCTTGCTTTCTTTCTTAAAAATAATAATCAACAACAGTCATACTTTAGGTTAGGGTCCAATTCTATTAACTAACTATTAACTTTTTCTTCAATAAACTCCTGATTACTGCTTCATAGCCTTAAGCTTTGCATTGCACAAACTTGAGTTGTTTTGTGTTGTTTTTAATTGTATTATATTTCATTTATAAAAGGTAAGATACAAAATACACTGCCGTTCAAAAGTTTTTCGTTAAGATTTTTAATGTTTTTAAAGAAGTCTCTTCTGCTTACCAAGACCGCATCCAACAACAAAAAAACTGTAATATTGTTAAATATTATGACATTTTAAAATAACTGTTTTATATTTTAATATATATTTGATCTGTGATCAAAGCTGAATTTTCAGCATCATTACTCCAGTGTTCAGTGTCAGAAATCATTCCAATATGATGATTTGATGCTCAAAAAAAACATTCATTATTATTATCAATGTTAAAAACAGTTGTGTACAATTTTTTTCAGGATTCTTTGAAGAATAGAAAGTTCAAAAGAACAGCATTTATTTGAAATAGAATATTTTGTAACATTTAAATGTTTTTAATGTAACTTTTGACCAATTTAATCAATACTTGATAAATAAAAAGTATTGATTTCTTTTTTTTTCTTTCCCCCAAAAAATGTAATTACAATTCTGACTGACCGCAAAAGTTTGAACGGTAGTGTTTAATGTTAAAAGCTTTCTATTTCAGATAAATGCTGTTCTTTTGAACTTGCTATTTATCAAAGAATCCTGAAATAAAAATTTAAATAATTGTTTTCAACATTGATAATAATGAGAAATGTTTGTTGAGCATTAAATTGTCATATTATAATGATTTCTCAAGGATGTGACACTGAAGACTGGAGTAATGATGCTGAAAATTCAGCTTTGATCACAGGAAGAATAAATTACACTTTACTATATATTCACATAAAGACAGATATTTTAAATTGTAATAATATTTCACAATATTACAGTTTTTTATTTGTATTTTAATCTAACAAATACAGCCTTGATGAGCAGAAGAGACTTATTTTAAAAACATAAAAAATCTTACCGGTCCAAAACTTTTGAACGGCAGTGTATATTAAAATGAAGTAAAAATTAATTATTGATTTCGGGACTAGTTGGACGAGGTATGTAGATTCGTGCAGGTATATTTTACTTTTTTTTTTTGTAATCATCTTGCTTTGCGCCGCATGAACAAGCCATTGTATTCAGTGTGGCTTCATATTTTAAAAAAAACTACCTTATAATAGACCAGTGACAGATTTTAAATGGGAGCTGTAATCTTATTGTTGTGCCTCACTGGAAAAGAAAACAACATGCCACATTTTCATTGTCATTCCCACCACAGCAGATGTGGAATATAAAGTGAGTTCAGGGTGGCATGTTTAGGCCCTGAAGCCAGTCAATCCCTACAGCACAACAACAGCGTGAGAGCTGCACGGTTCATATGGCCATGTTAACTTAAGTTGGACAATGCTTGATAAAAAGTTGAGATTAATCTTGCAGAGGAACAAAAAGAGGAACTGCAACCACAAACCTGTCATTCCCCGGAACACCCTGACGGTTCAATGAGAGTCCTCATGCAAATATGTTGGCCACGAACGGTTTTTGGGTTAAAATTTGTTTTGTCGTAGTTTGTTGAGGTGAAGCATATCTGATGTTTGAATTTTCAATTCCAAGTAAATCATCTGTGGAAGGTGCAACTTAACTGAGCAAAAAAAAAAAAAAATATATATATATATATATATATATATATATATATATATATATATATATATATATATATATATATATATATATATATATATATATATATTTATTTATTTGGGAGCTAAATAAATAGGAATGGAAGTGCAAGAATTATTTATTTTATTAAGCATTCTTTTTTAACATCATTTCTGCCAAACGCTAATTTTCAGCTCCAAACATCTAGAAAATATTTGTATTTAAAACCCTATTCTCTTCCACAGAGACAATGAGAATGAGCGCTAGCCGTCGGCACGGTTCATTTATTGATCATCTGATGGTTGGGTAACGACACTAGTGGCTTAATAATGAGGGATTGATGGAGAGCCCTACTGAGTGTGTTCAAAGGGAACAGAATGGGGTAAAGTACGCAAATCGTGGGAGGCTGATGACTTCAGTGAACGCTACAGTTTGGGGCCAATGGAACATATGCTGAGCTGCTGTCTGTCAGCTTTGTGTGGTTATCTGACACACCTTTTATTCATGCCTGTCCTTCTTTTCGCCAGTAACCGTTCCACCTCCGCCCAAACGCTCTATTATCGGTGTCAACAGTGTGTTCTGGCATAATGATGGAAAACAACATTTAATCATTTGAAATCTCTGATGTCCTGAAAATTCATGTCTGGTTTCATATGAAAAGATGGGCACTGAAACACAGTTTCAACAAATTCAAGTTATTTCTTTATTTTACCTTAGGTGGATGTTATATTTAATTTAGGCTTACCAGAAGTGATATTTGAAAGATATACAGCACAAAACCAATGAAGCATTAGCTAGAACACATATAAGAAAGACACAACAGGCAAAAACATTTATTTCATGCAGTGGTACATTTTTTAATTTTGGACGGTTAGGCTTTTAATAATATGTTAATTTAGTGGAAACCAATGTTCCCAATATTGTATTTTATCTTTTTGCGTCTGTAGATTTAAACAATAATGAATATATTCAAAGACTATTTTCTCGAAATTAGTTTTTTCCTTTTACTGGGCCATAAATCTCCATATATTTGTATTTTTTTTTTTTACAGAGGAGTTTGTTAATATATAATTTGTCTGATTTTATGCAACATTTTATTCCTAAAAAAATGTTTCTGTCTGTTGATAGTATTTTCTGAATCATGAAGTGATGAGATTCCCTCTGCAAAACCTTTAACTCAAATACCGGTATGTCTGTAAAATATTCTAACCTCCCCAACTCAAAATTCTCTAGTGACTGGTCACATCTAAATTTTTCAATTGGCCCAAGTGAAATTCTGCAAACTGATAAAATTAAATTGGCAGAATTCGACTTGGGCCAATTGAAAAATTTAGATGTGACCAGTCACTAGAAATGTTTGAGTTGGGGAGGTTAGAATCTTTTTACAGTGAAGAGATAGATATATTAGATAGATAGATAGATAGATAGATAGATAGATAGATAGATAGATAGATAGATAGATAGATAGATAGATAGATAGATAGATAGATAGATAGATAGATAGATAGATAGATAGATAGATACAATTGGGGAATTGGGGAAGTACTGTGATATTAGTAAATTGGTTTACCTTATTTACCTGGCCTGTCTTGCCTTCATTTCATTAAATTTCCATATTTAGTGTTAATCGAAGTATTAGTAACAATAACAAATAAAAAAATTAATATTAATTACTGTATTCCACTCTCGTCTTCCACTTGTCGGAAAAACTGCTGTGATAGACGAAGGCTTAACATTGACAAAAACAATCACTTCTTTAAGAGACAAACTGATTTGTAATAAATATCTTTATTAGAAAAAAAAAAAGTATTATAGAGGTCAGGTTTGGCCTTCTAACGAGACCTGAGACCTGTGGACCTGTGTGTGTGTTAATCGCGGGGCACACTGCCGAGAGAGTGAGGTGGAAATGATTCACTCTGCTGTCTATGCAATATTTAAGGCCCTTAGCCTGGGTCCCATTAATGGAGCCTTTCGCTGCTGTTTTCTGCCTCTCGCTCAAGTAGAAAAAAAAAAAAAAACTCTCTCTGACATGAATTACATTTACATCTCTCCAGACTGGAGGGATCAGCAGCTTTTGCAGCTTCTCTGGTAAGGCAGAAAACGATTTTAGCCGTTATTAATAGTGAAACTGCTCGTTGAATGTGTATCATAAAGATAATCCATTAATTCCCTTTTCGCCCATATGAAAAGCAGTGCACTGACTTAGGGCAAAATAAAATTCCAGTGAAAAAAGTGTAGAGGGGTGTTTTGATTACTTACTAGCTGATCTTAAGTCTCAATGGCGATTCCTACGGGATATTCGGTTGAAGTATTTTAAGTAAAAGTGGTGCTCTCCACATTATTCTGCAACGCGGAAGTAAGCTGTTTTCTGTGAATGCGCGAGACTACCGATTCATTAGCCACTATAGGTAAATAACAAATAATAAAAAAGTGCAGTAAACAGGAATTTGCAGCAAACTATTTGCACTTCCCAGACAGCAACATAGTGTCGGCTCAGATCCGGCCCACACCTGGTACGTTTTGAATCCACATGTACCAGTTGTGGCCCGGATCTGGGCCGACACTATTGGCGCTTTTCCACTGCATGGTACGGTACGGTTCGGTTCGGTACGGCTCACTTATGGCGCATTTCCACTGCATGGTACGGTACGGCTCGCTTCGGCTCGCTTTAAATGGTACCACCTCTGTTGAGGTTCCAAGCGTACCGTACCGATACTATAATGTGACGTGAAAACACTGCAGATCACTGATTGGTCAGACAGAATCGTCACTTCAGCGTCATTGTATTTGCGACACGAGACACTAAACCCGCTAGATTTAAATAGCCAGACAACAGCCAACGCGGTAGCACCTGTTTTTAGAGTATTTACTTGACAAAAAAAGTTTTAAAAAATCAAACAAGAAATGGCTGAATCGTGGTCAGTGGACGAGGTGCAGACGTTCCTCTCGTTGGTTGCCGAGGAGCGGAAGTAGTACAGCTCTTAGCCGCACACGGCTATCACCGGACCTACAACTATTAACGATCAGTCCCACCCACTTTGAAGCGGTACTAACTGCAGTGGAAAAGCAACCGAGCTAAAGCGAACCGTACCGATGCGTAACGCCATTTGTTGCTAATAGTGTGTTTACTATTTTGATAACAAATTAAAATAATATGATAACAAATACCAGTTTTCAGTATCAAGCAGCATAACTGTTTTTGTAAAAGTTCTATCATGAAACTCTAGATGGCGCATGTTAGAAAATTCTTTAACCAGCTTGCAATTACATTATTCTCTATTGCTTCTCACTGTATTGGTATCCAATGAGCTTGCTGCTTAAATTCAAATTCAAATTCTTGGCTATTGTTTGCTGTTCGCAGTGCGGTGCGGCTTTCAGTAACCCTCCACCTTCCCCAGCTCCACCTGTATAGATCTGCATACGGGGGGATTCGTGTATCTTGTACAGCTGCAGCATGTCTTATTTGCTCATAGCAGCATTTCCAACCCGATCTCACGGCAATTCGTGCAAATTTTACGAGGTGGCTAATTCGTACGAATTAATTCGACCTCACTCATACGAATTCATAAATTTTTTGCTAAATCGTACATACTTTAAGAGGTTCCCACCTACCCCTGACCCCCTAAACCTACCCATCACTGGGATTTAGACAAATCGTACGAGTGAGGTCGTACAAATTCGTACGAAAAAGCCTCGTACTCACTCAGAATTGGTCATGAGCTAGCGTTGGCAATTCATGTGTATTAGCAGTGGCAAGTTCCATACTTTGCAGCAGCAGTAACAAAAGCAGCATAGCAGATCTAAAACCCTAAAACAACTGTAAAAATATCAATAATAACTTTACAGCTCAAATAATAGTTTAACAGAGATAAATTAATATGAGTGCTTTTATAAAATTATAAGTTTCGCATTTTTGTATTTAAACCATCCAAAAAAATTGGCTCCATTTAACTTTTTTTGTGCAGTAAGTGCCTTGTTTGAAAGTGCTTTGATTATTTGTAAAGTTTGTCCAATTATTTTCGGCTGTACTCAACAAAATGCCACTGTCGGTTGAGCTTAACTTTGACTGAACCCAGAATATTCCTTGTAGAAATAGCGAGGAATAGTCTAGATTTTAGAAGTCAGTGTTGCTATGCACAACAGGCCACAGTTTGAGCCCTATAGTGTTATCGGAGTGTGTGAAGATCCATGCGTTTGTGTGGCAGCATGTCAAGCTCACGCTGCAATTCATTTTTGATGATGCTCAGTGAGTCAGCTCACTATTTTGACAGGCTGTTGTGTGTGATGTGACAAGCTACATTGGCCTCCATTTTCAATTCACCAGCATCAGCCTGACAAATTCACTACAGCAACATGTTGATCCGCTCCTTCCCAATAAGGCCTTTCGATATCCCGGTCCCGAACCGCAGAGAATAATGACATCGCAGGAGATCATTAGGCCTGGATTGACGGACAGGCCATGTGATTTTCTGCCTCCAAAGTCCACAAGGCAGTGACCCCGGCACCCACCCCTTGATCTTGGGGCTTCGGCCCCTTTCTTTTGAGACTGCCGAACAAGTGGCTCCTGGTGTTGTGGAAGAGTGAGACTTAAATATTTAATCTTTCCTTTTTTCGTCCTCCCTCTGCCCTCCCCTCATATAATCCTGTGGTTCCAATGCCCTGCAGCTGTGAGTGACAGAAAGGCACATGGTGCCCTATGAAAAATGTATCTTCAGAAGCTGACACTGTATGGGAATTTTACTACAGGGACAAGGCTTGATCTTGCAATGAAATAAATATGTTTCCTCGGCTTTGTGCCGTAGCAGGCCCTTCTTCTCGGGATGCCGGCACAGGTGTTGAGTCGGACTTATGTAACATCAGATACCCGCTGTGCTGGAACAAAGAGCCGCTCCATCTCCATCTGCGTCTGCGGCCATATATAAGACAAGCTGTTGTTTTGAAGCGTTAGATCAGAGGATGGGAAGTTTTCAAACTCAATTCAACGCTTTGGGATGAGCCAATGTTGCCGTTTAGATCCGACACAGCTATGATGTCTATCATGAAAGGGAGAACTTCTCGATAAAGGTTTTCCAAAAGAATAGACTTTTGCTTGTCGTTTCTGGTCTACAACTCTATTAAACACTACATCCAATTTGTTTGTGTCCTTCCCTCTCTAACTTTCTTCCGTCTCGTTCATTCGGATGTAAGCGTCTGACCAGAAGATGGCGCCTGCAGCTGAATCATCCATTAGGGCTGTAACAATATATCGCAATACAAAAATTCAACAATATGTAGCGTGGATAGGTCACCCAAAAGTTTTAGTGTCACTACTACATTAAACTGCTATATCTAATGTTGAATATAATGTATAATAATGCTATGGGGGAATATTTGTAGGTCCTGATAATGACAAATATCTAATGTTACCAGTAAAAATGGGCCTACATTATTTTAAATATATCTAGTCAGTGACAGAGCGCACGCATATTCGTCTAAAATAATTCTGTATTTTTAGCTTCAGAATCATGAATATTCTTATTCTGGTGTCAGTATTGTCCTGTACCGGTCAGTATACTGGAAACCCAGTATTGGCTTTCCAGCACCAAGTACAAGCCTGTTCATTTACACCCCAATGTAATATCAAATTTATAATTTTAATCAAGGGTAACATTTTTGTTCATCTTTTATCATGTCTTGATTGAAGTATCGCAATAATATCGTATTGTGTATATGTATCGAATATGTATCGTATATGTATCGAATCGTGACATGATGGTATCGTTACACCCCTCCATCCATTAATTAATTTTACAAACCGCTGGTCTAATACATACAGGTATAAATTGCTTTTTAATTGCTTATTAAATTGTTTGATTAATGTTAATACATGACAGTTTCCATGGCAGAGATTAAGATAAATCCTTTTATTACTACAGGAGCTGCCAGTTTGCTACGTTTCAAATGATTATTAAACAGCAAGCTCAAACTATGCAAAAGCGGCAGTCCTTCCGGCGCACTCAGTGTCTGAATTCACTCACTCAATTTCATTCACTCCTTCAAGTGGATATTAGTGGAGTAATGGGAATAGCGAATGAGGGCATAGGGGGTGATTTCAAATACAGCACATATTGAATACAGTTACAGATATTATTATAATGCATGTTATTTTTTTTATTTAATTTTTATAAATACTTTTTACTCAGAATTATATGCTGATATAGAAGTTGCATAGTAACTTGTGTAGTATAAATTTTTTATGAAATTAGAAAAACTGAATTTTTGGACAGACAAATGGCACGTGCAACAAAAAGAAAGCCACCCGAGCACCTGTTTGTATGCTGTGATCTGCAGTGAGTGTCTCAGAGGTGCTCTAAAGAGAGGGGTGGAGGAAGATGGAGAACGAACGAGTGCTCTAATGGATCTGTGCTAATGGTGCCGGAGCGATTAGAGCAGGAAAGACTCTGGACTTCCAGCCCTTATGAACCCTCACTGACTGTGCCATGCGTGGAGGGAATTACCGTGCATGCTCACATTTGTGTTTTTAAATGTATGATACAAAGTTTCTTTTTTTTTAAATCATACATATGTTTGACACATGTGAAGGGAGGTAAATGAGCTAGTTCTTATCTGAATTTTGGGCCATTTTTTATAAAGCACACACAGTTAAAATGTATATTCACACAACACTAATTAATTAGGACTCCCTCACCTCAAGATATCAAGCAACAAGGCAAGCAGCAATGTGACGTATTATGTGTTTGTTTATGTTTATACACGCATGTGTGTGTTGTGTATGTGTGTGGTGGGAGTTGGGGGGGGGGGGGGGTTGCTCTTCATTAAGCAGCTCAGCATAATGTTGACAATCTGTAATGTGATGCAGAGTATCTCAGTGGGACTGCTTGAGTGATCTTAATGAAGAGAACATCAGGTGCTAATTAGCACACATTTAATGTCACTAATATAAAAATGGCTGTTTGCCAAGTGCGTCTTTGACAAACAAGAAGCAACTTTCTGCTTTCGGTCCAGTCACTGAATTCTGGTCATCTACTGCCACCTGGAGACATTATTCTGGTAATGCAACAAAAGACGTTTGAATCTACACTACCGTGAAAGTTTGGGGTCAGTAAGATTGACCGACCGATTGCTTCATTCATTTATTGATTGATTCATTGATTTGAAAATTAATAGTTTTATTCAGCAAGGATGCATTAAAAATTGATTTAAAAAAGGACAGGGAAGACATTTAATGTTAGGCTACAAAACATTTGTTTTTCAAATAAATGCAAGTTCTTTTGAACTTGAAAAAGAAAATGTCCTGCACTGTAAAAAGTAATACCTAGATCTAACTTATAAAAAATGAGGCAAGTGGCTGCATTGGATGTTTTAGGTTGAGTCAACTTGCAGCCTTTTTTAAGTATATTGAACACAGTAACATTACTTAATATGAATGCAATAAAATCAAGTTGAGTTAACTAATAGTACTAGTATTACTCAGTTAGATAAACCTACTTTTCTTGGTACAGGTAATGTATTTATGGGTTGCTACAAGTAACCTCTACTCATTTTAATTAGGTTTTATGAACTTTATTTTTTTAGTCAAATTAACCTAATCATATGTGAATAAACATTTTAATTGAGTCCTGGCTATAACCTCAGAAAATAAATCTAAATGTCTATTCTAAGCACTGAATCCCTTTAGAATTTGTCAATAACAATTACAAATTCAATTGAAGAAGAAAAAGATGATGAGAAGATAGATTGAAGACAATAACATTTATTTAATGTCAACCAGTGTCACTTTTAGTACAAAACAGCAAATAAATGTGCCCGCACATTTTATAATATAAAACAAACACTGTATAAGTGCATTGAAATATCAAAACTGCTCAATCTGCAATGTTTGGATAAAGTTAAATGTGAGCCATAAAATCACATTGTATCACACTGGAACTGCAATGTCAAACATTATTACATTTTTTTGTTTATTTTGAACAAAAATAACCATGGAAATTATATTACCTGACCAACTTGTACCTGTCAATTGAGTCTTAAAGGAACATGCTTTAAGGTAAAAATCGCATGGGGTCCAATCCCACAAAAAGCCTCTGATCTCAAAAGTATACACCAATTTTGAGGGATACTTGAGGTCGAGAGCATAGGTATGTCCAAACAGGAGGCAGCATGCTTTCGACAGGTTTGACATCTCTGACCACGGGCTGTCCTTCTATGATAATACCAATCGTGTCGGGATGATGGCACATGTAAATTTGCAGTGGGCAACTGCCAAGTTCAGCATGCACCTGTTTCAGCACGATTCTATTGGAGGAGATAAAAAAAGAATCAATAGTTTGGTCAGACAAACAGGTAATGAGATGAATATAGCAGACAGGTAGAAGACACAAAGTTAAAATTGTACTTTTGTTGCTAAAGGTGGTGGATACTAGACTGATACTGTGACTAGAGCATGTGACCAGAGTGAAGTCTACCATGACAATGCCATAGAGTGTGGGTACTAAACTATCATGATCTACTGTAGCATGAGTGTTGTCTTATTCTGGTTCAAAGGATGCATTACAATAAAACAATGCAATTGTCCTTGCCTATCCCATTACTCATCACATTACTGTTTATTAAAGGGATACTCCACTTTTTTTGGAAATAGGCCAATTTTACAACTCCCCCAGAGTTAAACAGTTGAGTTTTACCGTTTTCGAATCCATTCAGCCGAACTCCGGGTCTGACGGTACCAGTTTTAGCATAGCTTAGCATAGATCATTGATTCTGATGAGTCCAGTAGCATTTCTTTCAAAATGACCAACGAGTTTCAATATTTTTCCTATTTAAAACTTGACTCTTCTATAGTTAAACCGTGTACTAAGATCGACGGAAAATGAAAAGTTGCGATTTTCCAAGCCTATATGGCTAGGAACTACTCTCATTCCGGCGTAAGAATCAAGGAACTGTGCGGCCGTACCATGGGTGCAGGCGTAATGATATGACGAAGCACCTGAAAATAGTCCCCAGCTCGGTAACTTCCAACATGACCAGGACTAAGTTTGTGTAGTTTTTAGGCGGCAAATTAGGTTTCCAAATAATTACGGTTCGGGATCAGCACCAAAGTAAATGTAATCTAAATTGTCTCTCACAAATGTCTCCATGCTACAAGGCACGCTCGTGTGCAAGCAGGTCGTCACGTTGGTTTGTTGACGGCAAGTGCTTCGTCATATCATTACGCTGCTGCACCCATGGTACGGGTGACAGAACACGTCAAAAAAAGACGTCATAACTTTCATTCTTGCTCTTCAGTGGACGTCTCTTCAACATACAACTTTTGTGACAAAGATGTTGAAAAGATGTCTTTTAGACATACCTGTGCTCAGTGAGACAGACAGACAGACAAATAGACAAGTAGCTTTAAGCCCAATACATACGTGGTGGACACTGATAAGGTCTTCCTGTCTCTCCCCCATGTACTCAATCAGGCATCTCAGGACCACTTCTCTCCTTTTCTCTATTGTCCAGGATGACTCGAAATTTTACAGCTGCCTCCATTTTGATGATGTAGCCTTAAAAAGATGACAAAACAACATATTTTTACATTCAGTCTGGCATTGTTTAGCTAGCATTCTTGCAATATGTAATTGTTTGTATTAAAATGTCAACAAAAAACAGTTATATACTTTGAGCCACATTTAATTGACTTTTTCTCCAATTAAATTTTTATGATACACATTTTAAAGCCTGGTAGTTTTTAGTCCAACAATATATTTAACTAGATTAAGGATTTTAGTCATCACATGTCAGGATCTTAAATGGTCACAGAAAAACAGTTGAGTAAATGTTAGTGGCAACTGACAGCTTACCAAACTGCCTCAGGGAAAGACTGACTGATAATAAACTGCTCTATTTGGTGATTTTTACTGTTTGTTGTGGGGAGGAGACAGAAAAGGTGATCATATCTGCCTTCTATTGGTGGTTGGTACATAAAAACGTCGAAAGAATTTTACCTATGTGTTACTTACCTGTGAATAGTTATAGCTGTATTTGTATAAATTCTGAAGTTTTTCTTACCTGGATGTGAAGCTTGAAGACCCCAGGTAACAAACGCGCTTGGGTATCTAAAGACCAGGAAAATGTTTGTTAGAATAAGATTGAAAATCAGTGGTAAATGTAACTTATTTAAGAAACGTTAAAAAAAACGTGGATCAAATAACGTTATCTAAAATCAGACAGACTAATAAGCATACATCTCTACAGTTTAATCTGTGTATCTGCTTTACTAATGCAAAAGTATAACGTTACTAACAGAATCTCTGACACACGGCTAACGTTACCTTGTTTTGCCGGCTGTCCATAAAACACCATCTTACTTTCCCTTATTTGCCCGCACAACTATTGCCTGAAGGCTCGAAATTGCGACCGTTTCGATCGCATATGATCCCAAAATTTTATGTGCAATCTAGGGCATTTGTGCAAATAATTATTACCTCAGCCTTTTTTTAAAAACAAATGTTGTTACAGTGGCGATGATGTTAGCAGGTGCTGCTAGAAACGTGCATTAAAACACATAACTAGGCATGACTACAGCACTTTTTTTAAATTTAATTTAAAATGTATAAAATGTAATTGTATATTAACACGGTCTCAACCGCTGTTGTCTGTCGATCGGCTGTGCAGCCATCTTAGCTTGCCATGTGTGCAGTATAGCTAGCTACAGTACAATTTGCAAATCTATAACCTCAGCTCCCTAATGGAGTAACGTTAATGTTAAGCGATTTCGCGTGACTTTACATCACCAGTCATTCGGCTAAATTTGCTCAACTTACCGTGTTATACAGTCCAATACAGATTCGCTGCAGCGAACAAACCGTTGAGGTGCCGAGGAAGATAGTGCATCTGCCTGGGAAAGTCCGCGCCAATCATCTTCTTCTTCTTCAAAGTGCGCGCCAATGAAAAAGGGATGCCAACTTATACA
This sequence comes from Phoxinus phoxinus, assembly GCF_949152265.1. NCBI lineage: Eukaryota > Metazoa > Chordata > Actinopteri > Cypriniformes > Leuciscidae > Phoxinus > Phoxinus phoxinus. The sequence goes on along the minus strand of NC_136892.1, from coordinate 9,923,043 downwards.
AAATGTAAAATATTTACGTTTTATGAACGCACCAGCCACATCGACAGCTGCTCAAATAAATTGTGTATGTCAACTCACTTTTATAACATTTATTGTACACAACAACCACATACAAATCACTACCTAAATAAATTGCATTGGTTTTATTTAAAATATATTGTTATATAAAAACTACTATATTTTAAGTCAAGAGGAAGTATTTTGATACTTTTTATTATAAAACTAATAAAATTAACTAGATTACAACTATTTAAAGTATATAAAACCAACTTTGTGGGTGTAGCACTTTTTACAGTGTGGTTTCCACAAAAACATTAAACAGCACAACTGTTTTCAGCATTGCTAATAATAGTAAATGTACCAAATCAGCATTTGGTACATTTACTCCCCAAATTTACTCCCAAAATGTCTAATAAAGCTGTCAGATCTGCTTGTTTATGAAAAACTTGCAGCCACGTGGACCTTTTTCACAAGTTCAGACTACACTGCAATTTTTTTATGATCAATAAGTTATGACAACGTATGTTTTTACATTGCTTTAACTAATCAAAAAAAGCTATTTTCAACCTTTTTTATAAGTTATACAAAATTCGACTAATTTTAAATCAGTTTAATGTAATTTAAGGTGAAATGACTTAAACATCCAAGTTGACTGTACTTAACAATTTAAGGCAGCAATTTTTTTATAGTGACAACATGGTGAACTTCTAGAGTCATTTACTCTTCTAGAGTAATATAATTATTGTGTTCCCGTTTGCTCAAACTGCAAAAGAAAAACTCCACTGTTGCATTCCAAACATTTTCCAATAGAGGAAAAAACTTGCGTTAATGCGTTGACGACCATTTGTCATTTTATCCTAGGGAAATATGGCGCAATATATATAGGCTATATAACTTTGCTAAATTTACAAATGTAATTATTGTGGAAATACATCATCACAGTCTGTGAAAAGGATCCATTAAGTGTGGTGGCGACTTGCCAAGGTGTTGCTATTCTGTTTTAATTTTTTTTCAAATGTATGACTAATAATAATGGTTCCCTTGACTTAGCAAGCACCACTAATAATACATTGTAGAGTTGTTATTTTTCATCTTTGTCATGCTCGATTGATGTTATAATTAGTATGGCATTATTTTGCTTAATATTATTATATTATAATCATTCTTATTTATTGGACCATCGTCATCTTGTATTTATTCCTCAGTCTAAGCTGTAAACACAAAATCCAGACAGTGATATCAGATGACAGGCTTCCTCGTCTGTCCAGACCCCCTGCTCTTTTTACCTGAACCCCATGGGGGTGAAGGGTGTCCAGAGAGGGAGGAGGCAGGTCACTGGATCTTTAGATAATCAGTGTGGGCTAATGACCCCTCCAGAGAGAATGTGTCTAATCCATTGAGCCTTAGGGAGCACTTCTCCCTACCCCCTCATTTCACTGACAACCACTGAATACTGAATCCAAAGCATGTTGGTCCCCGAGTGTGTGTGTGTGTGTGTGTGTGTGTGTGTGTGTGTGTGTGTGTGTGTGTGTGTGTGTGTGTGTGTGTGTGTGTGTGTGTGTATGGGGGGGGGGTATTTTTGTTATTTTTTGGGGGTGATTATTTCTCTTTATAACAGACATACATTTTGAAATGGTTAATTAGACTCTAAAAAATGCTAGGTTGTTTTAACCCAATTTTGGGTCAAATATGGACAAACCCAGCCATTGGGTTACATTTTTAAATTGCATTTTTGATCCAACGTTTGAGTTTTTGTCCATATTTGACCAAAAATTTCGCTAAAACAACCCAGCATTTTTTTAGAGTGTACCTTTAAGAATTATTACAAACGTTGGTCACTGTGATATTTAATCACAGAACAGAACTCGAGACTTAAAGTTTAAACTATTTAAATCGTAGTTGAAGTCAGATCTGTCACTGCGTGTGAAATTTACGTAAAGCCTCGCAACAAGCCTAAGATTATATTGATAAATAGGTTTATAGTGCATTTTCATCACATTTTAGCACATTATTGGCCGGTTTCTCAGACAAGGCTTATGTCTCAGACTAAAATGCATGTTTGAGCTGGTTTATAATGTTTTTTTGTTTTCTTCTAGCAATGTAATAAAAGCTATAAATGTCCTAATTTAACCTGGTTTAATCTAAGATCTGTCTGTGAAACCACTAGGCTATGTCTATTAAATAATCCAACCTTAATTACTGGTGACATTTTCCACTAATTTTCATGTGTGTATTTATATTTGATTAGATTTATCTACCTTAAAGCTGCAGTCCGGCACTTTTTTGGGTTTAAAAATATCAAAAAAGACATTTTTGAAAAAAAACGTAACCAGCCAGTGTTCAAAACGATCTGCTTGCCTTACCTCGATTCAAAACGGTAAGCTTGTAATAATGATTTTAATTCCAGTGGTACTGGTGGATTTCCGCGGGAATTTCGAGCATGTCTTTGCGTCATTACGTCACTTCTGTACACATAGAGAATGAGTCCCCGGCTAGTCGGCTATATAGCGTGTGTGGATGATGGTGGAGATTTAGCTTAGCACTTGGTATGGCGGATCCCGAAAGTTTAAAGCGACAATCACCAGTGACAACTGGAGATTCACCAGTTGTAAAACCCAAAGACTTAAAAATATATATATTTTTCACGTTTTGACGTGATATAAGCAATCGTTAGATTTAATCAGCATGATATAGCTACTGCAATGCTTCCCCCCACCCCCCGAATTTGGTCAGAACAAAAGTGAATGTTACTTACTTGTTCAGATGACATTTTCCGATGAAAATTCTAATGTTGACACTTTCAAAAAGTATACTCTGAGATTGCTGATGACAGTAACGTTACAGTATCCACAGCGACGCGGCAGCCTCAATACATTGTGTTCATCCGCGCTGTTTCATGCCGATTTACTACCCACGCACAGTTAATAATTCCGCGAATAACTGCAATTGCAGATTTCTAACAGAGATGGCGACAAAGAGGAAAAACGACGGACTGCAGCTTTAAATGTCACATAAAACATAAACAAACTGATGGTAGTTTCACATGTCAGAATAACAATAACTTGATACATTTGCACGTATAAGGAATATTTGTTGATGTTTGTTGATCTTAGATAACAGAACACAATCACACATTATATTGCACATGATATTGTTGTGGAAAAAGTCTTCTCCTCTTTGCAAAACACCACTCGAGTCACGGATCTGGGCCGACACTATGTTGCTGTCTGGAAAGCCGAGATGCCACCAGACCAACTACAGTAACTTTCATTCTTACACAGTCTCTGACCCATGAGCATACATTTAGGTACTTTTCAAACTCCCATTTTTCTTAAAGCCCATCTTCTTTCACTTGCCCAAATGAATTCCTGAACGTTTCAGGGATTCTTTTTAATAGTGGCGTGCCGATTGGTCTGTTTTTTTTTTTTTTAAAGAAACATTTATCAAGAGAACATATTGATGGCCATGTAAACAGAACAGCTTAATGTAATTGTACAGGTGCAAGCTCATGGCAAGTTCAACTGAAGTGAGACATACAGTGTAAATCACAGGCCAGAAATCATGCTTTCGTTCATATCATTGTCCAGGCAATTCTACAATCATATCTTAAATGTCTAATAAAATATATTATAATGTACAAGTATATCTAAAGAAACAAACAAACAAATATCCTGTATTAGTAGAAAGCGATTGGAAAGAATAAGCTGCAAATGTTGACCAGACTTGATGCCAATAGTCTAAAGTCTGGTAATGTGAGAGTAACCAAATCATGTACACACAGTAACTTGATCCTCACTTCTGACTGAACGATGGCATTGCTTCCCACTAAAATATTGCATATTAAGAGACAGCAGATTTTTCTAAATGAACTGATTAACACTGAAACAATAGCTAATCAATACTCTCAAGTGTCCATCAGCAGCACATTGTTTAGAAAATTCCACCCAGCATGAAATCCGAATTAGTACATGCTTCTTAATGTTTTTGAGATCAGTTTATCTTATCAACCTTTCTGTCTGTCTTTCCATTCATCATTACACTTTGCCTGGATGATAGATTTAGTGCCAGGTCAAAGTCCCTTCTTTAGACTTCCCGGTTCTTACCTTCAGTCATTTACATTACAGGATATGATTCCTTCCTTAACAATTTATAACAGTTTTATTTAACTGTGAGTTATGTTTCTTCATTACTAAATCACTATCCTTTGCTATTTGAAATTAATGTTTTTCTTATTTTATTTATTATTTATTTGTGAAATAAGATCTCTCGCTTATGGACAGAGTGCAGAAACTGCTGAATACATGTTCTGTATAAATTAAAACAATATTGAGAAAGGATAGAGTTAAGTGCATATTGCTTACTTCTTGCTTTGTGGGTTTTAGTATAAAAGATTAATATAATGATGAAGTGTAAAACTTGCTGAGAGATGTATGCTTTGAACCTTGGGCTGATATACAAACAAATTAAACTATTAAGCTTTTTAGATCACACAAAAATGGGCTGGAAAACCACTTTAGATATTTCAGCAATAAAGTGTTGGCTGAAGCGAAGCGAAGATATTGAGGAAGTGAATGGTTTCCTGTGATGACTGTGAATGTCTGTCAACGTTTTATAATGACTCTGACTTTTTATCTGATTGAGTCATGCACGACTTGTAGTTAGTGTTTAATGCTTTGGCACAGATCTTCATGTTGAGTGTCAGTTGATTTTGAAATTATGAAATAGATGATTTGTTTCAGCTTGCAATGTTTTGATTCAGCTTATAACAAACCAACAAAAGGTAATGTGAAAATATGTTTTCTCAGCTGTACAGCAGAGGGTAGTATCAAGCTTGAAGAACAACATCTTGGATTTTCTTTTGAGTTTTTCAGTTAAATCTTATATTTATAATGAAATATAATGACTGGATATGAATAGAGTGGCACAGCGCTATTGTAAGACATGATGTGCCCATAATGGCAAAAGTATGTGCTCTACTTTAGTAAACCATACCATTTAGTAATATGTGAATTGGGATGCAGCCAGAAGTTCAATATTAGGCAGAATTTATTCATTTAAATGAGCTTTTCTCTCTATAGTTCTGGGCTAGTTGGAAAAACAAACTGTTTGATACATTTCCTTTGCTATCAAGAAAAAATATATATTTCTGATTAAAAACTTTTAAATATAATAAAACAACAACAACAACAACAAAACTTTCAAAAATGTCTCGGTTACTGTTGTAACCTCCATTTCCTGATTAAATATAGACGGGTCCTGGGTCGGGTCCTGGGTCCTCGGGTCTCGGGTGCTCTGTGTAGACCTCTAACCAGAACACCTACCTTGCTCCGGAGGCCCGCAGTTGAGGGGGTAGATGACGGTTGAAGAAGATGTGCTTCCTTGTAGCCTGTTACACTTACATGTCTTTCTGCGCAGACCTGTTGCACCAGAACGAGACGAGGCAAAGTGCTCTTGTCCCCTCGAAGGTTCTATGTCTGGCTGTCGTGATGACGAGGACTACAAGCATCAAGTGTATGAGTTGGACCCAGGGAAAGAGGAAGCTGCTCTTTTGGTGACCATGAAAGGTGACCAAAAAAAATAAATGGAAAAGAAAATTCTCCTCCCATCCCTCTACACTGTAAAAAAAAAATTTGGTTTAAATTAAAAAAGCAAGTTACCTTGTTGCTTTAAAATTTTGAGTTCGTTGTTATAAAATTTTTTAGTTAATACAATGAAGAAGAATGGTTTAAAAAACAGAAACTCAAAATTGTATGCTATCTTCACACATTAGTTATCGAAGTTGATTTGACAAAAGATAAAAAGTTGTGATAACAAATCATGAAAATAATTTTTTACAGTGTATCGGGAGTAAGGCCCATTCCCAGTCCTGGGGCTGGCAAGAAGGTCACTGGCCTGGGTCGCCCCTCTCAGGAGCACTTCGAAGGCCACCTTGGGTGTTGGAGGCGTTGAGAAAAGCGCACTTTCTCTGCATCCCGCATCACCGCCAGGTTAAGCAACAGGTGGCGCTCCTGGACCACGAATGTGGACATAGCTCGACCCAGAGCCTGTGCCGTAACCTACGTGACGTGTAGGCCGTAGTCGTCACTCAGCCTCTGAATAGGAACTGCCCTTGTGCAGATGTTTCATTGCTTTGGCCTGGTAGACTTGCAGGATGGCCCAGGACGATTCCTCCAGGAATTGGGAGCCTCGGACGATTACTCCAGGTGGTGTCATTTTGACAAATGCACTGCAATCACACGCTCCACCTGTGGAACCACAGATTATCCCCACACCGCCCCACCATTGACAGTGGAAAAGCCAGAGTGTTTTGGCAGAAAAATGTGCTTTCCATGACTTCCATGCATTTCCGGGAAAATATATTGTGCTCCAAACCAGGAACCAATCATCCAACCATAAACTTTCAGGGCAGGGCAGAAGAGTCCACACAAGCCTGATGCTCGCGACCACCTGGCCAAGCATGGCTGCCAAATTGGCGTCAGCCTCAGACTGGGCCATCACATCCGAGAGTGGAAGTCCAGGCGAGTATTCCTCTTCCGAAGTCATAACTGTGACACAGACGGAAAGACATCTAATGCGCCATGGGGAACTCCATGCACTTATCTGTGCACGCTGAATATGCTTGTGAGCAGCGTCGTTTCCTTTTAAGGTGAATGGAAAATCGCTTCTCATAAGAGATGTGGTGCTTCGGCTCCGAAGAACAAAGCTGAATAAGTGGTGCACGCCAGCCTCCTTTCGGCAGGCATGTATTTATAAAAACTAAGCGGGGCAGCCAGTCTCGGAGCCCTCTTGGCTCTACAGCGCCCCGACACATTTCCAGTGTAAATCTGTGGTAAAAAAAAAATGCAACTGTAGCGCGCTCTCACAGCCATTGGGGCAGATTTCTGGCTGCCCCGCTTATTTTCACGTGACCTTACTTACGTAAACCTCGCTCCAGAACAAGATGCTATCAGTCCGCTTAAGCTATGTCTGCATCAGGTCAGAATCTAGTTGGCATGTCTGTTCTTCCTATGTGGAGTATAGCGTATCAAATGAATGAAAGTAGAAATCCTCCAGTTTAAACATGCTCATGTGAATAGCGTTTATATACAGTAGTTCTGTTGTGTTTGTTTTATGTTTGGAATTCCTTACTTGCAAAATTCTAAAACAACATTCGGACACACTAAATAATACATTAAGGCAATTCTAGATGGCCATATTTATATCCTCATGTTTACTTTGATTGACAGTGATGCTCATTATCTTATTCAAGTGTTTCATTATTGTCTTAACTTTGCTGACTTCTTGAGATTCTTGGGATTGAGGTTGTTATAAACTACATTATAATTGTACATTACAGTTTTTCTCGATTGTTTACACACATTTTCTGAAAGCATGCCTCATATTCTCAGAACTCTACACACAAATAAATAAAAAAAACACACACAATGGGCAAAACCCCTCAATTCTCCTGCAAAATTAAACTTTACATTCAAAACAATGTTATTTATTCTCAAAATTGTATTTTGTTTTTAAATGACACACACAAACCATCATATGAATAGACATTTATAAGAACCAGTTGAACACTGATGTGCTGAATGCAACACTGTGATGAATGGAAAACACTTCTTCTCCATTCATCATAATGACTTAGGCCTTTTTTTGTTCAGTGTTACGCTTACTACAGACAGTACATACATAAGTGTGTTGTAAAATATTTGAGAATATTGTTTCTATACTCAAAACACACAAATACACGGTAACAAATATATTTTATTTCCCTCACAAAAACAACACAGTGTACATCCCAACACAAAGTTGTACATACAGTGGTCTACATACAAAGCAACAGAAGAATTTACTGTATACAGTTACAGTAAAAACATTTTTTTTAATCCAATGTTGGCATCAATTGCTCCATTGAAGAGCTCACCTGTTGCCCTTTTATGCTAAAGCTCTGTTTGTCCATGTGATGAGTCAGTGTGCATATTTGAATGGCAGTGTGTTCCTTGTGAAAACAATACATTTTCTGAATGAAAATTGTGCCAAATGCAGAGAATCGTGTGTAGTGTTTTGAAAAAAGTGTGTTTTAGAAATGAAGCTCTAGCGCAAGTTCTGCCGGGAAGACTCAATTGTTACGTAACTTATTACCTTCTCATCCAATCATATCCTAATACTTTTGGTATAAAAGGTTGGTACTTACACACGTCTGAGTTCTCAGATGGTGTCGCCTCCACCCTCCCCACCACCTCCAAGACGGGTCCTTCCCTCCATCCTCCACATAACACCAAGATGTCTTTCTCCTCCATCCACCCCACCACCACCAGATGGCTCCTTCCCTTTCTTTGCAGGGGGTCGGCTGCGCCCCTGCCTTCGTCTTCAGGCAGGATACGCAGAGTCCGAACCCTAGGAGTGCAAGCTTCGGACGGGGCCTACGCCAAAGAACTTGATTGCTTGCTGAGCTCTTAATAAATGTTAATTGTCACAGCATTTATTCTCCCGAGTCTTTCTGATAGAACTGCAATTTGAGTGTAAAGCAGGAATTGTTCTTGTAGTTTAGCAGAATTGGTTCAGGGGGTTGGTGCATGAGTTACATGTTGTGTCTCAAGTACCAGTATTTGTGTGTAAACAATGAGAAAAACTGTAAAACACAACTTTGATAAATAACATAGGCTATTTAATAATAACTCTTGCCAGTTGCCAAATTAAATGCTATGTAGAATTGGGATAGTGTAGAATATGTAGTATTTTGACTTGGAAATATTTGTTATAGGTCTTTGTCACTATCAAGTTCCGTCCTTTTTCATATAGAAATCTTTTTTATAGTATTGGGCGTTATCAACTTTCATTAATCTGCACAATGAAACTGTTTTTAAAATGGTTGTTTTGAAAAGGTGTGGCTCTAATTTTTACTTGTTATAATACTTTATATTGTTTCGCTGAATGGAAGCAGAATTATTGTAGATGGGCACAACCCAAGGGTGTAGCAATCATGGACACGGAGTTCAGATTTTGTAGTTTTTACAAATGAGGTTATGCAACCGTGGAAACTAATCACACAGTTTGTATGTTGAAAGTAAAAATGTATAACTTTTATGTGCAATATATAATATTTACATATTTACCTCTAGATATTTACTAAACTTAAGCAGTAAAAAAAAAAAAAAAAAACTATCCATTTCAATACATTTTTAAGAATTTTTTACATTTATTTTATAAAGTAAATTTTTACTTCATATCAGACATTGAAAAGTTGACATGAATGTTAGTAACTTAAAATCATGAATATTAAATTATGATAAAATAACTAAATTAAATATATCATATAGTATATTAAAGTATAGTCAACACTATAACTATAAAACTATATTAATATTAAATTATTACATTATATTATTATATGAAAATTATAGTGTTTTCAAACATCATCATTTCTTATTACTCAAGAGAATGTTCTGAGTATTCACAGTACCGTTTTTTTCTTTCCTGTGTAATATTTAAATAGTTTTAACAAAACTTCACACACACACCACATAATTCATTTTTGCAAAAGCATATTCTTTATAATCACATTTGGCAGTGATTTATAAACTATTAGGAATGTTCACACATCTTTTTTGTCTACAGCAATGTCTTGGAGGCTCTGACTGATTTACAGCACAGCTATTTCCCTGCTGTGTTACTGTTACTGTGAAACAAAGAGAAACTGCTGAAAATCTCTGCAATTATAGAATACAGAAAATAATTTAATAACAACTATATTGTACAAGAATTGTAATGGAATGATGTCAGACTAGTATTTTGTTACTTATGTGTGTGTGTGTGTGTGTGTGTGTGTGTGTGTGTGTGTTGTCTTAGAAATTGATTGTATTTATAAGCTCCATCTTCACTGCGCATCCACCCCGAGGAGAGGCCGATGAAGGGCTGCGCTGTGAGAACGGGACATTATCAGTGTGTGTTTTTTTTTTTTTTTACTGTGCGTCTGTGTCTAGTTAATCTACATCTGTCACTGATGGAGCTTATGGCATAAAAGCATCAATATAAGTGTGCATGTCTGGACAGTCAGCACAGGGAGGAACTGAACGTGTGTGTGGGTCAGGATTAGATGAAAATGGTTTAATTCATGGAAAAAAAATATGTTAATTGAAATGTAACAAATATAATGGAAAGGTTTAGATGTTTGTTTATAGCAATTGTTAAAATACAATTATATATATACATTATAGCTGCACTGGTTTGACGAATAAAGGCCACGCTTCATACAGATGTCTTTTGTTGTTTATTTTTTATCTCTCTCTCTTTTCTGTAGACACCGTCGACACCGTGAAAACTACAAGAAATGGAAACATATATTCAAAATATGCATTTCTCAGTCCTTTACAACTCTCTCGTGACAATGTCCGATGATATGCAAATGAATGTGGCAACAGAAATACGACAAATCCAATCAACATCATGAATAGCACATCACATCGTGCACGTAAAGTAATATAAACAACATTATAAACATTATGAAACAAATATAAAGGTAAATTACCGTGTGCGCCTCTCAAACCATGCAGATTAAGCAATTATTTTCCCGACTACATGTCGTTTCTCTGCAATCATATTTGTTCTGACCCAAGAATGACGCAGACCCGCTCCAAACTGAACCATGTCATGTGACACATTACGTTCTCTACGTAAATATTAAAGAACCCCTAACTTTAAACAAAGGACATACATTATAAATATCAGCTTCTGAATGATCACAATTGTTTTTAAATTCAAAACTCAAATTGACATTCATTCATTCATAACAAAAAACATAAATACACATATCAACAAAAAACTTGTCCTTTGACAGTTACACTCCCACCAAATTACTATAATTTATGATGAACTTATGCAAAAGTTAGAATAAATTCAGTAATTTCAGAACCAAATAGAATGTTCTCTGACTCTTGACATCAAGTCTAATATTTAAACTCTTGGTACTTTAAACTCTCAACTTGTGTAAGAGTAAATAGATTAGTTCCATTGCATAGGGTTTAATTGTTTTCTACAAGTACCACTAATTTGTGAATAGGACGCTCAAGAATGGATGGATTAGTAAGTCGCTGACCCTCTTTCCCTAACTTTCTATTTCCTATTTGTATTGTGGTTTTTCGCACCAGGCCATCTTCATCTTCACAAACGTCAAGCACTCTTCCAAGTCTCCATTCATTGCGCGGAACCCCTTCCTCCTTGACGATGACGATATCCCCAATCTTCACATTGCGTCTTGGAGTATGCCACCGTTGTCTGAGAGTGATGTTTGTCAGATATTCCTTCCTCCATCTACTCCAAAATTGCTCTGTCAGATATTGTACTCTCCGCCACCTTTTTCTTCCGTACAGGTCTTCTTGAACAAATTTCCCTGGTGGAGGCAGAGGAATGGAGGATTTCATGGTGAGTAAATGGTTTGGAGTGAGTGGCTCTAGCCCCTTGGGATCATTAATTGTATCTGTGGTGAGTGGGCGGCTATTAATGATCGACATGGCTTCATAGAAGAAAGTTCTCAAGGAAGCATCATCCAATCTCCCCGAGCTCTGCGAAAGAACCCAGCTTAGAACGCTCCTAACTGTTCTGATCTGCCTTTCCCAAACCCCTCCCATGTGACTGGCATCAGGTACGTTCATTATGAAGTCGCATTGCTTCTGGGATAGGTAAGCAGTCAATCTGTCCTTGTCCAATTCTTTCAAAGCTTTTGTCAGCTCATTTTTCACCCCAACAAAATTTGTCCCTTGATCCGATCTGATCTCTCTTACAGCTCCACGGATAGCTATAAAACACCGCAAGGCATTTATGAAGGCATCAGTTGTGAGATCTTCCAGCATCTCTATGTGGATTGCTCTTGAGGAGAAACAGGTGATTATGAGACCATACCTCTTATGCTCTTTACGACCTTGCCTGATGAGAAATGGTCCGAAACAATCTATCCCACAATAAGAGAAAGGTGGAGAGGGCTCAACACGGCTAGCTGGTAGATCCGCCATCTTTTGCATCTCTGTTGACCTGCGAGCTCGTCTGCACGTAACACATTGCTTAATGTGATTTGCCACAACTTTGCTGCCGCCAACAACCCAGTAACCACTTGCTCTCAACTCATTGAGGGTCTGTCCTCTGCCTTGGTGCTGAGTTTTTTCATGGCAGTAATCCAAGATAAGACGTGTGACTACACTATCTCTCGGGAGGATTGCTGGGTGTTTCAAGTCAAGAGGTAAGGAAGCTTTCATCAATCGCCCTCCCACCCTGAGAACACCATCATGCAGTACTGGGTCAAGTTGGAACAACGGATGACAATGTGACAATTTGCCATGACTCAGTTTTTGCATCTCATCTTTGAAGGCATCCTTTTGTGCCAATCTTACAAGTACGATACTGGCCTTTCTCATGTCTTCAACATTTATGGGTTGAGCGATTTTGTATCTTGCTAATTTCTGGATTTGAGCGACAACTTTCAATGCTGTTTGCCATTTTGAAAACCGCTTAAACCTCTCCAAAAAGTTCTCATCTTCTACTACCTTTGTTTGTAGTACTTGTGTCGTTCTGATTTCAGGATCACCAACAAGCAGCTCTGGAATTGTCTTTGGTGTAATAATATCCTTTTCCCAAAGAAACTTGGGTCCCGTTAGCCAGTTTGAGTGAATCAGATCTGACACCTTGAGGCCCCTGGAGGCATGATCCGCTGGATTTTGATCCGATTTTATATAATGCCATTGCGCAGAGTCAGTTGTTTCACAAATTCTTTGAACTCGATTTGCCACAAAAACGTGAAACCTGCGGGCTTCATTGTTAATGTAGCCTAAGACTACATTTGAGTCTGTCCAGAAATATTCTTGGTCAATTTTGAGCTCCAGCTCCTCCTTACTGCTGAAGAGATCACTGCAGCTGTCAACTCAAGCCTTGGTATGGTCACAACCTTTGTGGGTGCAACTCTTGCCTTGCCAATAACAAAGGAGCAGTGCACTTTGTCTTCACTCAATACTCGGATATATGAGCACTGACCATAGCCGTAATTACTCGCATCTGAAAAGTGATGGAGTTCAATCCTCTGAACATTCCCTAGGTGTTCAGGAACAAAACATCTCATAATCTGGAGATTTTGCAGGTTTTTCAGTTCGTTCAGCCAGCTTGTCCATTGTGGCATTAACTCATTAACTCTTCAGGGCTCTTGATGGGTTCATCCCATCCAATGCCCTTTTGGCACATCTCCTGCAGTACCCTTTTACCTAATAGAAGTGTGACCAGATGAAGTGGTTTTGTTAGGATCTAGACACCTATGCAGGCTAACCTCCTTTGCTTAGTTTCCCACTCGGGTCCTATAGGGCGTGGTTGGATCTAGGAAGTGGTTAAAAGCTGCGTGCAGAGTTGAGGGATTGTTTTTAGTTGGCCTGGTTAGCGTGCGTCAAGTGCGAGCTGGTAAACGTTTGTCACATTGGAAATCAGAACTCTCATTCTTCTGCGTCAAGCACAACTTGTTAAAAGTTGGACGGGAGTAATTAATTCACACTGGTCGGCGCATCGCCTTTGTTCGCAGCTGAAAGCAGGGACGGTAAGCGTTTTATTTTATATACAAAGCATGATGCCTACCGATGTAGTTAAGTCACGTTAAAACGTCTCTCTCCTTGTTCTCAGCTGTGAGCTGGAGCAACGAGAGCTTTTTCGTCACACTGGCGACGTATTGCTGTTGTAGCGGTAAACGGGGACGGTAAGCATCTGTTGTTGACTGTTGCATGAAATTTAGAAAGCTCGTTATTTGAAGATGCACTTTAACGGAGCTATCCTCCTCATTCTCAGCCCCCTTGGTCTCAAACGGGAAGATTAGTAGCCGAGCAGAGCACTAGTAGTTAATACAACTAAGAGCGGGCATCCTTAGTGCAAGGTAATTCATTAATGTAATTATATAATGATTTAACTCATAAGTGTGGGATATACTGTGCGATTGGTTTGTGGTTTCCCTGCTTAAACGTGTTGAATTATTGCCGTGGGTAAAAATAGATTTTAGATATTTATTTGGTGTGATATTATTCCGTGTGAAATACTATGTTGTAACTCAGGGAAGGACAACATAAATAGAAAGAAACTTGTACAGTTGATTTAATAGAAAGAAACTTGTACAGTTGATTTGATGCTATGTTTGCTTGCTTATGGTATGTTTGTGTTGTGTTACAGAAACGGAGTGCTTCTGGGTGTAATTGCCGCTTTTCCCCCCCTATTGTAATCGTATCAATTATACTGTACCTCCAAGGTTTATTGTGTATTTTGTTTATTTGTTTTGTTCTTTTCTTTTTGCCTTTTTCTTTGAAGGGTCTGACGAGCATTACTGTAACATTGTGCAGCACTTGCCCTAAGCCAGTCTCTAACTTAGATGTGGTGTGGTTTCACACGTGTTTTTGAGCTTGCTGTGTACAGAGTTTTCCTATTGGGGGTGCTGTGCTAAGTGAGATTGAGGTATTTAATGCACTGTGTTTCTGTGTGATAGCGAGGCCTTGCTGTTGGCCATTTGTGTGCCTCTGGACAGTATTATTTGTCGACCTTCAATATTTTAACCACATTAGTGGTGATAATAAACTGAAATACTATTTTTGTACACCAGTCTTTCCCTCTTTTTTTGAATCCTCTAAGATACCTGTTAAAGGGAACTAAGTAATGCTATTAAAGAATCATTAACATAATGTTACAGAAGGAAGGGAGCCAGGAAGCCTAGCGGATCAAACACAGATGCCACAGTGGAGAGGATTCCTCGCCGTGTTGCTGGTTTCTCATCCAGGGACACTTTAAAGGAAAAGGTGTCACTATTTACACTGCATTTCACTCCGAGCACGGTCTGAACTGGGAGTTCATCAGAACCAAGGTCCACATCCTGAACTTCGCTGGCTCTTTCGCTGACAGGAATTGACTCTAAAACCGTTCTGTTGTTGGACATGAACTTGTGTAGACGCAATTTCCCTTTTGCACACACATTTCGGGCTTCTTTGATTAGTTTGATAGCTGCATCCACATTTTCTACACTAATGAGCCCATCATCAACATAGAAATTCTTTTTGATGAAGCTGGCTGCTGCAGGATACTCTCTTTCATTTTGAAATGCAAGGTACTTCATTCCATAATTCGCGCAGCCAGGTGAGGATGCTGCCCCGAAAAGATGGACTTTCATGCGATACTCCTTTGGCTCTAACTTTGTATCACCGTTTTCCCACCACAGGAACCGCAAGTAATCTCTATCTTCCTGGCTCACATGGAATCTGTGGAACATCCTTTCCACATCACAAATAACTGTGACTGGATGTTTGCGAAACCTGCAGAGTACCCCTGTAAGCCCATTAGTGAGATCAGGTCCAGTTAGCAAGTGATCATTTAAAGCGGTGCCATCATATTTGGCAGAGCAGTCGAACACAACTCTAATCTTCTCTGGCTTTCTAGGGTGGTATACCCCTTGGTGAGGAATATACCAGACGTTTCCTGCCTTGGGTTGATGTTCAGCTCTCTCCGCATCACCATCATTGAAGACACTTTCCATAAACTTAACATAGTCATTCTTGAATTTGGGGTTTTTCTCAAATTTTCCTTTCAAACGTTTCAGCCGCACAAGAGCCAGCCGCTTATTTTCTGGTAATTGTGGGCGTGTCTTGAAGGGGAGGGGCATCTCCAGGTGTCCCTCTGCATTCTGGTGAATTTTTTCATTCAGTAGTTGCATGAACTGTATATCGTCTTGCGATATGCTCTTTTCCTTTGGGCTTGTATCTCTAAAGTCTGATTCAAGGGCTCTGATGACAGCAACAGGAGTAAGTATTGGAAGTTCCTTAACAGATACACGATGACACAGACCTGTGACTTCTGTCGACTTTACAACCTGTGGTGAGCTACCAACAATACTCCAACCCAGGTCAGTCCTGATGGCATACGGCTCATTGTCACCTCCTGTGATGACTTGTCGAGGTGCTAAAGCTCTTGAGCAGTCATAACCGATCAGAAGTCCAACCTTACAATCCAACAGCTCTGGTATTTCCTGTGCTATGTTATTCAGATGTATCCACCTTCTTGCAGTTTCAGAGGTAGGAATGTGGGAACGTTCAAGTGGAATGAAATCTCTGGTATAGGAAGGTGGCAAATGAATTAGGCCATGAGAGGAAAACCCCCTAACTCTGAGCCCACTAACTCTTTCACTTTGAATGACAGAATCCGTTCCCATCATTGTAGTGAGCTTTAACTTGACAGGCTCTGAAACTACCCCCATCCTCTCACATAACTCTTGGTCTACAAAGGTGTTGCTACTCTGGGTATCTTGTAGGGCATAAACTAAGGCCTCTCTTTCAGGATTGTCAATTGAAGAAATCCATACAGGCACTATCATTGATGTGCTCCCACCGTTACCACTGTCTACGCAACAGGAAAGGGAAGATGTGTTTTCTTCTGTTTGCATAACATGAGAAAGTGCAGCAGAAAACGGACGGTCTTCATGAAGTGATGTTGGATGATGTTTCTTGCATATACTACAAGTAGCTTTACTCTTGCAATCCTTTGAATTGTGTCCTTTCCTAAGACAGCCAAAGCAAAGGTTATTGTCAAATATGAACTTTCTCTTGTCCTCCACAGACTTACTGGCAAACGTTTGACATTTGTGAATGGAGTGACTTTCCCCACAACATCTGCAAGTGACTAGGTATGAACCTAAAGGCGCTGCGCTTTCTTTATTGGATCTGTTTGAAACCACTGAGTTGCTTACCCCAACACTGTATGTTTTCGGCACTGTGCTTGGTTTGTCTGATGCTTTCACATTTGTGATGAATGCATTCACCTTTGAGCGCTTAACTTCTCTAGATGGCTGTTCTTCGGAGAGCTTCAAGGCGTGAAAGGATGTTACAGGGTTGCAGGCTATTTCTGCTTCTTGTGCCAGAAATTCAGCAAACTCTTTGAAATTAGGGTATTCCTCCGTTTGTCTCAACTGCATTGTAACATGGCGATTCCATCGAGATGTCACCCAATCAGGGAGTTTTTGTAGCATTTTTCTATTCTCTTCACAGTCATTTAACACTTGAAGCCCTTTGATGTGTGGCATGGCATTGCTGCAGGCAGTCAGAAAATCACTTAACTCTCTCAGTTTAACTGATTCTCTTGAGCCAATCTTTGGCCAGTTATTCAGTTTTTCTCTAAAAGCACGCTGAATTACAAATGGATGACCATACCGAGAATTCAGTGCTTCCCATGCTTGATCATAGGCTTTATCGTCCTTTCTGTAGAAGCTTCCTTCCAATACAGATCGTGCCTCACCACTGACATATTTTTGTAGATAGAACAACTTATCAGCTGAATTTGTGCATCGCTGTTCTATCAATGCCTTGAAGCTTGTTCTCCACTCTAAGAACTTAAGTGGGTTCCCTGAGAAAACTGAGGGCTCAGGTGCAGGAAGTCTGCTGAGAACCATTGTGTCATGTAGGGCTTGTACTACTGAGGCTTCCCTATCTGAATGGGTTGTTCGTTCCTCTTTAATTTCCTTAAAAGATACTGGAGGACAATTAGCTACCTCACTGCGTGCTGTTCTACTTTCGTTAATGGACTCTGAGTCAGCTTCAGAGTATGCTTTGAGCTTTGCAGCTATTACTTGAAGATCTCGCTCGTTTTCCAATATTTTAAGTTCTTGTCTTTGCGCAGCAATAGCCTGCTCCATCTTTATCTCTGCCTGCTTTGCAGCCAACTGTGAGGCAAACTCTGCTCTTTTTGCGGAGATGCTTTGCTGTTCTGATGAGCAGCTTGAATGGTGACTACGAATAGAAGACTTGGAGCTTGTAGCTGAAAAGATTGACTTAGCATACTCTTTGTCAAGCAACATACGAATCCTTGCCTCTTCTGCACTAGCATCAAATTCCTCCTGCCCCCCTTCACTCATTCGTACTTTCATCAGCCCCATCAAATCTGTTGTTACTGCTGTACAGGAATCAATTTTTCTTCTAATCTCAGTTGAAGGTACTGATTGAGATCGTATAAGTTCATACACATTTTTCACTTGAGTTTCCAGCCCTTCAACACTATCCATCATGTCACCCAAGTCTTGGTCAGAGCACTCATCCTTAAGTTTGGTACGTGTAGTTCTTACTTGTTCTTTCCAGCTTTCATACAACTTGATGAATTTACTCTCCTTCTGAGAAACTTCTTGCTCCTTAAGCTCTTGCATTTTCGGAGTTAATTTTCTCTCTCGTGAAGATTTCCTGGGTTCATCTCTTCTTGAAGTGGAAGCAGTGGGTTTTGCTATTTGAAGTGACTGTATTTTAGCATGAATATCAGCTATGAGTGACTCTAATCTTTCCTTTTCAGCATCATCAGTTTGAGATCTTAACTGTTCAGATAAGCTAGTCAACTCTGCCTGAAGGGACTCAGTTTGCTCACTTGATTCATCATATTGCGATTTTTCTCCATGAACTGACATTACAAAGGTTTTTAGCAAAACACTTTAGTGTTACTTTACTACTCTCAGATCAAAAAACCTTGTAACTATTCACCACTATGTTAATTGTAAGACATGCACACCAGTTAGGCTGTAAAATCAAACAATATAAAAAATACAAATAAATTCTCTTTACTTTCTTCCTTTTCTTTCCTTTTGTCCATAAATGTGTAAAAGTAGCACAGTCTAACCTGCTGTTAATTGCAGAGCAGCACTCTTCTGCTTGTAACAGTGATGGAGTAAACAAACACTGTTCTCTGAAGCCTGTAGAAAGGATATTTGCAAAGCTGTAGTCTACGCGGTTAAATGTCGCCCTCTACTGGTCGGGACGCGGTACTTCCCCGGCGGTGACAACTGCGTGCATAACGGCAAGCCTCGTCTCTGACGCTTTCTCTCTCCACGCGATAGTCCCGCGATCGTGCTTTCTCTTCGTATCCGACGTCTCTTCTGTACATGATGCGCCCGCGATCTCGTTTCCTCTTCTCATCCAGCCGATGCCATTCCACTCTTTAAGCTGTCGACTGCAATGGCGTCACGTTTTCACTATAGCTGCACTGGTTTGATGAATAAGGGCCACGCTTCATACAGATGTCTTTTGTTGTTTATTTTTTATCTCTCTCTCTTTTCTGTAGACACCGTCGACACCGTGAAAACTACAAGAAATGGAAACATATATTCAAAATATGCATTTCTCAGTCCTTTACAACTCTCTCGTGACAATGTCCGATGATATGCAAATGAATGTGGCAACAGAAATACGACAAATCCAATCAACATCATGAATAGCACATCACATCGTGCACGTAAAGTAATATAAACAACATTATAAACATTATGAAACAAATATAAAGGTAAATTACCGTGTGCGCCTCTCAAACCATGCAGATTAAGCAATTATTTTCCCGACTACATGTCGTTTCTCTGCAATCATATTTGTTCTGACCCAAGAATGACGCAGACCCGCTCCAAACTGAACCATGTCATGTGACACATTACGTTCTCTACGTAAATATTAAAGAACCCCTAACTTTAAACAAAGGACATACATTATAAATATCAGCTTCTGAATGATCACAATTGTTTTTAAATTCAAAACTCAAATTGACATTCATTCATTCATAACAAAAAACATAAATACACATATCAACAAAAAACTTGTCCTTTGACAGTTACATACATATATATATATATATATATATATATATATATATATATATATATATATATATATATATATAAATAATACAACAGTTTGAGTTATAGTCTTAGTTCTTTGTCGGCTATTCACATTGTTTACATATTCATTTTAGCTGCATACACACAGAACAATGTTTCCACAGAGTTTAGCACAGGTCATCTTTCTCGGACTTTCTATCAGAATTAGTATTGGCTGCAGATAAAGTACTAATTGTTGGTGACTTTAATATACACATAGATAATGAAAAAGATGCATTGGGATTGGCATTTAAAGACATTATAAACTCAATTGGAGTTAGACAACACGTGTCAGGACCGACTCATTGTCGTAATCATACTCTAGATCTAATACTATCACATGGAATAGATGTTGATGCCGTTGAAATACTGCAGCAGAGCGATGACATCTCAGATCACTATCTAGTCTCGTGTAAATTACATTTAGCCAAGGCTGCAAAGCCGACTCCGTGTTATAAATATGTTAGACCGATTACTTCTGCTACTAAAGATTGCTTTATCAATAATCTTCCTAATCAGTTTCATCATCTCAGCATCCCGGATAGCTTAGAAGAACTTGATATTGCAACAGAAACTTTTAACTCTCTCTTTTCCAGCACTTTAGACACAGTTGCTCCGCTGCGCTTAAAGAAGATTAAAAAACATAGTCCAACGCCGTGGCACAACGAGCACACTCAGGCCCTTAAGAGAGCAGCCAGAAAAATGGAGCGCAACTGGAAGAAAACAAAACTAGAGGTGTTTCGGATTTCATGGAAGGAGAGCTCGATTGCTTACAGAGAGGCTTTAAAAGCTGCTAGATCTGCTTATTTTTCAACCCTATTAGAAGAAAATAAACATAATCCTAGGTATTTATTTGAAACAGTGGCTAAACTAACGAAAAAGAAAGCTTCAAGCCCAGAAGCTTCCAAGAAACACAGCAGTAATGACTTTATGAACTTCTTCACTTATAAGATCGATAGTATCAGGGACAAAATTATAACTATGCAACCGTCTAATACAGTATCGCATCAGGAAGTGCATTGTAGTCTCCCTGAGGGAAAATTTGATTCATTCATTGCTATAGGAGAGGAAGAATTTTGCAAACTCGTCAAATCATCTAAATCCACAACGTGCATGTTAGACCCTATACCGACTAAGCTGCTGAAAGAGATGCTTCCAGATGTCATAGATCCTCTTCTTAATATCATTAATTCATCTTTGTCTCTAGGATACGTACCAAAAACCTTTAAGCTAGCTATGATTAAACCGCTTGTTAAAAAACAGCAACTTGATCCTACAAAACTAGTCAATTACAGGCCGATCTCTAATCTGCCATTCCTGTCAAAGATATTAGAAAAAGCAGTATCCTCACAACTGTTCCTTTCTTGAAAGAAATGATATCTGCGAGGATTTTCAGTCCGGATTTAGACCGTACCATAGTACCGAGACAGCTCTCGTTAGAGTCACAAATGATTTGCTCATCATCCGATCGTGGTTGTATCTCTCTATTAGTATTACTGGATCTTAGTGCTGCATTTGACACCGTTGACCACAACATCCTTTTAAATAGACTCGAACATTATGTTGGCATTAGTGGAATTGCACTAGCATGCATCATACTTATCTGACCGTTATCAGTTTGTAGCAGTAAATGAAGAGATGTCTTATCAATCACAAGTTCAGTATGGCGTACCACAAGGCTCAGTACTAGGACCGGTGCTGTTCACTCTGTATATGCTACCATTAGGAGATATCATTAGGAAACATGGAATTAGCTTTCACTGTTATGCCGACGATACTCAGCTGTATATTTCTTCAAAACCTAACGAAACCTACCAATTCACAAAATTAACGGAATGCATAGCTGATATAAAAAATTGGATGACTAGTAATTTCCTACTACTAAATTCAGAAAAAACAGAGATTCTAATTATTGGACAAAAAACTTCCACACGTAATAACCTAGAGTACTGTCTAACACTTGATGGCTGCTCTGTTAAGTCTTCATCGTCGGTTAGGAACCTGGGTGTGCTCTTTGATACCAATCTTTCATTTGAAAGTCATGTGTCTAGTATCTGTAAAACCGCTTTCTTCCATCTTAAAAATATATCTAAATTACGTCATATGCTCTCAATGAATAATGCAGAACAATTAGTTCATGCGTTTATGACCTCAAGGCTAGATTATTGTAATGCTCTACTGGGTGGCTGCCCTGCACGCTTAATAAACAAACTACAGCTAGTTCAAAACGCAGCAGCTCGAGTTCTTACTAGAACCAGTAAGTATGACCATATTAGCCCCGTTCTGTCAACACTGCATTGGCTGCCTATTAAACATCTAACACAGTCTCACCCCAAAACGTCACATACTGACGCGTCTTGACCATTCGGCAACATACGACGAAAAGGGTACCCTTTAACGTCCATATGTGACGATTCGGGAATGGTTGGGTTTAGGTATGCGGTAGGGTACCGCTAGAGGGCGCTGCTGGTGCGCTTATGTCTGCGTCTCATATGGACGTTAAAGGGTACCTTTTTCGTCGTATGTTGCCGAATGGTCAAGACGCGTCAGTATGTGACGTTTTGGGGTGAGACCGGGCTGAAACATCGTATACATTTTAAAATATTGCTGATCACTTACAAAGCACTAAATGGTTTAGCTCCGCAGTACTTGAGCGAGCTCTTCACTTATTATAGTCCTTCACGTCTACTGCGATCTCAAAATTCCGGCCAGTTAATAATACCTAGAATATCAAAATCGACTGCTGGCGGTAGATCCTTTTCCTACTTAGCACCAAAACTTTGGAACAGTCTTCCTACCATTGTCCGGGAAGCAGACACACTCTGTCAGTTCAAATCTAGACTAAAAACACATCTCTTCGGCCTAGCATACACATAACACATTATAGACTTATATAATTAGGCTGCATAGTTTAGAACAGCCGGGACCGGGAACACTTCCCGTAAATCCTGATGTACTTGGTACATCATAAAAAGGATGGCGTCTACGCTAATATTAGTCTCTCTGTCTATCCCGAGGTTTACTGCTGTCCACCGGAACCAGGCCGTATCCAGATCTGATGAAGGACCAGCGCCAGGACACGACGACGACGCCGCTGACCTGAAGTGTCAACCAGTCTCTCCTCCTCTCCACTCCGACTTCAACCAACCGGAACTGGACAAATACTCTGATTCATTCTGAACTTCATACACTGTTCACTCATTGGCCAGAGGAGAACTGGCCCCCGACTGAGCCTGGGTTCTCCCAAGGTTTTTTTCTCCATTCTGTCACCTGATGGAGTTTTGGTTCCTTGCCGCTGTTGCCTTACCTTCTGGCTTGCTTAGTTGGGGACATTTAATATTCAACAATATTATAGATCTGCCTTAAAGGTGGATGATGATGAAATTGTTTTTTTGTATTATTTCCATGTTATCACTGTGAAGCTGCTTTGATACAATCTGTATTGTAAAACGCGCTATATAAATAAAGATGACTTGACTTGACTTGACTCTAAAGTCGGCTCTATGATTTCCATGTTGGCTCTGTGTCAACAGAATTGTGTTAATCTTTGGCAAAAAAGAAATGTCCTCTTTACTGACAGCTACAGTCTTATGGTGACCCAACCAAAACCACACCCTGAAATATCCTGCTAAGGATATTTTCATTACCTGAATATTCACTCTACATCTTTGTGGTCAAATCCAAGGTGGACACAAGCCCACATGCACATGAGAACATATACACATTGTAAACATCAACAAAATAATGCCTTCCACAAAGGATGCTGTAGAAGCCTTTCCCAATTATTATTATTATTATCTTTTTTACACACTAATTTGCAATAGTTTTTTTTTTTTGTGACACCCTAATAAGAACCACCAATGGGTTTTTTTTTTGGGGGGGGGGGGGGTTCAGGTTGTATTTTTCATAACCAGAAACTAAGTTCCCAGAAAGAAAGTTTATCTGGCTGATTGTTATCGTTTTCTCTTCATTATTGTCTTTAAGTGCTGATTCTGTTTTTCAGTCTTTTACATCATTTATGGGCTGAGTTAAGGTATGAAAAGGCACATATAGGCTAATTATGTAATTCCGTATATTCTGATTACAGCATTAGACGTAATCCAACATGTCAAAGTAAGACGGAATATTTAGAGTTCCCTTTCAGTCAGTTACTTTCGACATTACATCAGAACTGAACTGACAAATTGGGATCTCGGCTGAAAGCCCAATCATCTTTGAGTGTAAACTGAACGGGCCAATGCATATTGGCGTGCGAGATTTAAATTGTGAACTCCGCTTCGCGAAGCGGGTATATAAGGAATTTCCACCCATGTGTTTCTGGATGCAGTCGTTACCTGGCCCCGTCTGACAGTCACGATCACTGCCTCCCATGTCTGGGCTTAATGCACGGTGAGGTGGCATTCGTGGACGAGTCATATACCCACTGCAGGAAGATGACCACTCTCACACCCCACTCCTCTAGCGCACCCCAAGCTGCAGAGCTTCCGGGTGAGATTGCTGGTCCACAGCATGGAGCCCCAGCCACAGGAAAGAAACGCAGCCCCCGCCAAACCCGTCAAGCGTAAGAGCAAGCGGCCCTGAGACGTCCTACTGGCGAAGGACGTGATAGAGCCGGTCCCTCCAGCCGATGAAGTCAGGGTTCTACAGCCCCTACTTCATTGTGCCCAAGAAAGGCTGTGGGTTACGGGTTAGTAATCTTGGACCTGCGCGTTTTGAATTGGGCCCTTCACATGCTCCCGCTCAAAATGCTAATGCAGAAATGCATTTTCGAACGCATCCATCCTTGAGATTGGTTTGCAAAGATCGCACTGAAGTAACGTATACTTTCATGTCTCGATTGTCCCTCGACACAGACCGTTCCTACTCTGCGTTCAAGGGTCGAGCATACCAGTACAAAGTCCTCCCCTTCGGGCTGCCCCTGTTGCCTCACATCTTTACTAAGGTCGTGGAGGCGGCCCTCGTTCCGATGAGGCAGGGTGTTCGCATCCTCGATTATCTCAACTATCTCATACTGGCCCACTCGCGAGAGCAGTTGAGCGAACGCAGGGACATGGTGATTAGACACCTCAGCCATCTGGGACTTCATGTCAACTGGGAAAAGAACAAACTCTCCCCTGTGCAGAGGATCTCTTTTCTCAGTATGGAGTCGGACTCTGGCATGCCTCACGCAAAAAAAGATGCTACATACGTCCCGTCGCCCCGACTGCTGCACCACCACTGAGCGACCGGGTCGCCAACTCGACTCCTCAGCGCAAACCTGAATGTGCGTTGCACGCGCTCTTCCTTACATCCCCACTTCGCGAGGCTGAGTTCACGATGCAAATCTCGCACACCAAAGTGCATTGGCTCGTTTAGTTCCTATGCTGCCTTATGAATTAATTAATGTAAGTATTTTATCTACGCCTATTTTATCTACATCTACAAGAACTAGTACCATTTGAAAGTAAAAACTCTTCAAACCATTTTTTCTTACTGTGAAGAACATTTTAATAATATGAAGAACTTTTTATTAAAGAACGTTTTGTGGAAAGATTCCATAGATGTTCAAATATTTTTGTAGTATGGAACCAGGGGTGCGGGGAGTAGGGGTGCCGTACCCCCTGTTTTCACAGGATTGTAATTGACATTTTCTTTTCATTTACATCTATAAATCTATAGTAATTTATTTGTAATAAATACTTTAAGTGGGCTATTAAAAAGTGTTATTTATATGTTAAATTATGTTTTTTTATACATATGTGCAAAGTGTGACGTCATATTGTGACCGTTGCAGTATTCCTGTGTGGGTAGAAAGAATTTGTCCGCTATATATATATATATATATAGAAGATATATTGTATAAATTACCAAAATCTATAAATTATCTAATTGTCACGGAACACACACAGGAGAGAGAGATCCAATAGCAGTAATTCTTTAATGGGTAATCCGTACTCACATCAGTCCAGGCAAAGGTCATACATCCAACAAGGCAGTCCAAGAAAACAAGAAACAGACACAAACTGGCAGACAACGAAGTGTGGTGACATAAAACAAGGACTCCGTGACAAACACTGAAACTGACAGGGTATATATACACAAGTGCTAACGAGGTGACGAGAAACAGCTGAACACAATGAACACTCAGTGACAGACAGGATCATGGGAAATGTAGTAACAGAGTGTAGGACACCGTGCGGGAAGACGACCTCTAGTGGTACCCAGGAAGCACAAACCAGACACTGTGACATGACCCCCCCTCTACGGAGCGGCTACCAGACGCTCCAAGACATGACTAACACACAACACAAGAGTTCAGGAGGAAGGTGGAATTGTGGAGGATCAGGGGGAGGGATGGTGGGCCAGGTCCATGAAGGGGAACAAGAACAAGGGGTGACTGTGTAGCCGGCGGCCAGGACGAAGCAGACAGTCCATCGGGTGGCCAAGGCGAAGCAGACAGTCCATCGGGGCGGCCCAGGTGAAGCAGACGACCACTCTGGCGGCCACGGCGGTGAAGACCCCTCGGGCGGCCACGGCGGCGAAGACCCCTCGGGCGGCCACGGCGGCGAAGACCCCTCGGGCGGCCACGGCGGCGAAGACCAAGGCGGAACAGAGACAGACCCTGGTTCAGGAACAGTCACAGACACCACCGGCTCAGGAACTGCAACAGACACCACCGGCTCAGGAACTGCAACAGACACCACCGGCTCAGGAACTGCAACAGACACCACCGGCTCAGGAACTGCAACAGACACCACCGGCTCAGGAACTGCAACAGACACCACCGGCTCAGGAACTGCAACAGACACCACCGGCTCAGGAACTGCAACAGACACCACCGGCTCAGGAACTGCAACAGACACCACCGGCTCAGGAACTGCAACAGACGACACCGGCTCAGGAACTGCAACAGACGACACCGGCTCAGGAACTGCAACAGACGACACCGGCTCAGGAACTGCAACAGACGACACCGGCTCAGGAACTGCAACAGACGACACCGGCTCAGGAACTGCAACAGACGACACCGGCTCAGGAACTGCAACAGACGACACCGGCTCAAGGGCAAGGCAAGGCAAGGCAAGGCAAGTTTATTTATATAGCACATTTCATACACAGTGGTAATTCAAAGTGCTTTACATAGAAGAAATAAAAATAAAAATAATTACATAGATAATAAAGGAAATAAGAATAATTAAAACAGTTTAGAAAATAAAATACGGTGCAAACAGTCGGACGAACAGTGGCACAGTGCTCATTCAGTAAATGCAAGGCTAAGCAGTGGTAATTCAAAGTGCTTTACATAGAAGAAATTAAAATAATCAAAAGAAATAAGAATAATTAAAACCGTGTCTGAGATGGAAGTGATTGAGCAGGTTCGCGGTGCCACTGGACCTACAATCCAGGGACGTCCTCTGCTGGGGTGGTGTACCACACCAGTATTGCCCCACTGGGCCCCCACAGAGCACGTTTCACTTTTGCTGTTTTAAACTAACAGCGAACCTCTATACTCTCCGTAGTATAGATAATCTTCACTCGCCTCGTCGGAGTGAAGCTCTCCCGTTCCCCTTCAAAATCTCTTCCAATCAGACAGCCCTGATAATTAATAATCACCCCTATCTGAGATGGAAGCGATTGAGCAGGTTTGCGGTGCCACTGGACCTAATCCAGGGACGTCCTCTGCTGGGGTGGTGTACCACACCAGTATTGCCCCACTGGGCCCCCACAGAGCACGTTTCACTTGGAACTGCAGCAGACGACAGCGGTTCAGGAACTGCAACAGACGACACCGGCTCAGGAACTGCAACAGACGACACCGGCTCAGGAACTGGAACAGACGACACCGGCTCAGGAACTGGAACAGACGACACCGGCTCAGGAACTGGAACAGACGACACCGGCTCAGGAACTGGAACAGACGACACCGGCTCAGGAACTGGAACAGACGACACCGGCTCAGGAACTGCAACAGACGACACCGGCTCCGGAACAGCAGACACTGGCTCCGGCTCTGGAACAGCAGACACTGGCTCCGGCTCTGGAACAGCAGACCCTGGCATGTCCAGGATCCGAGCCAGACGCTCCAAATAGTCCATCATTGCCTTGGCGGCCCCACAAATGGGTATCTCTAGACCCGTCTCAAACTGGGCAAACGGGATGTGAACAGTCTCTGACTGGGCAGACGGGACGTGAACAGTCTCTGACTGGGCAGACGGGACGTGAACAGTCTCTGACTGGGCAGACGGGACGTGAACAGTCTCTGACTGGGCAGACGGGACGTGAAGCTCCGGCTCGGCAGGCGTGACGTGACGCTGGGGCGGGACCGGCAGGGCGAGCAGCTTGGGCACGACCCCCGGGACGACAGCGGGCTGCACGGGGACGACCCCCCGGACGACAGCGGGCTGCACGGGGACGACCCCCCGGGCGACAGCGGGCTGCACGGGGACGACCCCCCGGACGACAGCGGGCTGCACGGGGACGGCCTCCGGGGCGACAGCGGGCTGCACGGGGACGGCCTCCGGGGCGACAGCGGGCTGCACGGGGACGGCCTTCTTGGCGACAGCGGACTGCACGGGGACGACCCTCCGGACGACAGCAGTGGGCTACTCGAGGACGACCTCCGAGTTCTTAGGGAGACTGGAGGACTTCCTCCTCCTCCGCCTTTTCTGACAGCGAAGTGCCGGTTCTGGACTGGACGGAAACTGCGGCGAACAGATCTCTGGACTGGAATTCACCAGCCCATGGTCAAAGAAGGGCCAGAGTGAGGAATGGTGTCGAGATTCCTCTCGACCGCCTCCTCCATTGCGGCCTCCACGGGTTCCCCGAAATCTGACCAATCTGGTCCCCTCAAAAAAATGTCTCTTCTCCCGCTCGGTGGCTGGGGAAGAGATATTTAAAAACATACCGCTGGATCTATGTTTGTGACGGAGTCCTTCTGTCACGGAACACACACAGGAGAGAGAGATCCAATAGCAGTAATTCTTTAATGGGTAATCCGTACTCACATCAGTCCAGGCAAAGGTCATACATCCAACAAGGCAGTCCAAGAAAACAAGAAACAGACACAAACTGGCAGACAACGAAGTGTGGTGACATAAAACAAGGACTCCGTGACAAACACTGAAACTGACAGGGTATATATACACAAGTGCTAACGAGGTGACGAGAAACAGCTGAACACAATGAACACTCAGTGACAGACAGGATCATGGGAAATGTAGTAACAGAGTGTAGGACACCGTGCGGGAAGACGACCTCTAGTGGTACCCAGGAAGCACAAACCAGACACTGTGACACTAATCACCTCTCAAAGAGTTATGCCTAATTAAAAAAACCTAATTTTATTCATTTTTGCACAGTATTAAGTCTGTTGGCAAGAGGGAAACCTGTTACTTGTACCAACGCATCCAATGTGCCTGTAGTACCCGACAAAAGTCTACACAATGAAACAACATAATCACAGACTGCTGTGGTTTCTTTGATCCAGAAAAGAAATAATGAACCTCGTGTCCAAACTAGTAACAGCTCCTTCCTTCAGGAAAGTGCATTTTCATACAGCAGGCCTGAATTGTCTTTAACTCTCTTGCCATGATCTATCAACACAGGATGGTTTGTCTAAAAAGTCATAAATCAGACTTGTGAATGTGAATGTGTTTCTGTGGTAAGACCATCATGTCCAGCAAGGCAGCCAATTTATATTTTAATCAAAATCTTCCTGTATACCACATGATCAATGAGCATTAAAAAAATGAAAAGGGAAATGACAAATGCTTAATAGATGTATATGACAATTTAAGGTCACTTTTGATTAGAGTCCAATTCTCACTATTCCCTTCCCTAACTAACTATTACCTACAACTTTTTCCTCAATAAACTTCTAATTACTGCTTATTAATAGTTCGTAAGGTAGTTGTTAAGTTTAGGTATTGGGTTGGATTAGGGGATATGATCATGCAGAATGAGGCATTAATATGTGCTTTATAAGTACTAATAAACAGCCAATATTCAAGTAATATGCATTCTAACAAGCTAATAGTGAGAATTAGACCCTAAACTAAAGTGTTACCCAATTTAAATGATTTTTTTAACTTAAGGTTTTACTTAAGTTTTTGTTTTTGTTTGGGGGGGGGGGGCTTTGACATGTTCAACCTTAATTAAAATATCATTGCAAATGTGTGTTTCACTTTATTTTGATTGTCCTTTTAACACATTCTGTTGACTATGAGTAACTTTGCACCTACATGTCTACTAACTCTCATTAGAGTGTTGGTATTATTAGTAGACTGGCAAGGTTAGGGTTAGGGTTAGGGTTAGAATAAGTTGACACGTAGTTGCAAAGTTACTTACAGTCAGTAGAATGTCTTTTGGGGAGCATCACAATAAAGTGTTAGTAGATATTAAGCAGACAGTCTACTGATACTATGAGAGTATGACTTGTAGTTGCAAAGTTACTCAACAGAATGTTCAAAACGGACCATCAAAATAAAGTGTTACCACGTGTCAAAAAATGTGTAAGCATAATACGTATTGTGCTTGTAGTCAGTTGTTTTATTTGTGATAATGCAATCAAACATGCCAAATTGTGCGGACATAATTTTTGGTCAAGCTGTCAGACAAAGAAATTATGGTACCACTTTACAATAAGGTTCATTAGTTAACATTAATTAATGCATTAGTTAATCTTTGTTAACGTTAGTTACTGTTAACCTCGTCCACAAAAACAAGAATGTGGGTCGTTTCATACTTCTAACTCCATGATTCTCTATGAAGAAACACAGAAAAAAATGTAACAGTAAATGTTTTTTTTCCTATGGGTTCCTGAAACTTACAGTAAAGTAATACATACAGGCATCTTAGAAAAACAGGAAAACTCACTAAGTGCACACCAATGGTTTACCTGGACATACTGGTACCGCAACGCCTTGACTCTTTCACTGTTCCTCTCAAATGGCACCTTATAGAGCTGTTTCATAGTCATCTGATGTCTTTTTAAAACTCTGTCTATGGTGGAAATGCTGACAGAATTTATATTTGCAAAGACATTATTGTCATTTATGATTGCACTTTGGATCTCTCTTAGCCTGATGGAATTGTTGGCTATGACCATGTTGCAAATTTCTTGTTCTTGCAGTTGGTTAAATACTGCTGCTCTGCCACCAGCGCGAGGTTGTCGTGCAGTTCTATAGAATAAACAAATAGACTTGCATTTACCTTTACAATATTGTTGTTTATACTGTAAAAATAAACATATTTACCTGTTTTCCCTACGAAAGGTTTGCACAATTGATGACTCTGTGGACCTGTTTACATTAGGCATACTCTTCGACCAGCCTCTTCCATTCTTAAACCACGATTTTTTGACATGATCGACAAGTGTGGCTCTGATTTCATCAGAGACTCTGACTCTTCTATTTCCACCTCTTCCTCGATTATTTCTTCCTCTACCATCACCACGTATTCTTACACGCCTTCCAATTGCTCTTCCACGAGCATGTTGCTGCAGTTCAGGGTTGTGAACGTCCTCCATTCTCAAAAACTTCTACAGCAGTGATTGTGCTATGGGCAATCTATATATATATATATATATATATATATATATATATATATATATATATATATATATATATATATATATATATATATATATACTCCCAAAGTTGATTGGTTAAATGGTTAAATGGTTGATTCATATTAGAGGTAATTTGCAATTAGATTGCGAATGCAATTAGAGGTCATGTGCCAATTTAGCAGACATTACAAACAATGTCAATGTCAGATATATTTTAGAATATACATTCATGTATAGTAATTATGATAATTGAATAGATCGTTTTGAATGTGATGGTTTACACAATAAAAAATGTCTGAGAAGTTCTGAAGTGTTTGACAGTGTAAGTGAGAATCGAGTCTTCAGTTTTGATCAACAAGCCATATGCAATTATTTGTTGCCCAAACTGCAGACAGTTGTATGTACTCTTTGCACACATTTGCCAAAGCATTTGCAATTTGCTCAAATCAATAAGAAATTCCAATCTGATGTGAAAAAGAAGCGACTTGTTCAGAGATCTGAACTTAATGTTTTGGGAAATAAAAAAAAAACATTTGAGAACTGAGCCAAAGCAATTGAGAAAAACTGTAAATATTTGATTTACCTCAATCAAGTTTTCCTTCCCTCATATTCCCTATTTTTTTACTCACATTATTGCAATATTTAAAACATCTAAAATGTTTTCCTCATATTTTCATGCTTTATTTGATATTGTAGTGTCAATAAAAACAAATAATGCCTTCAGACATCACTTTTGGCCGCTACTGTATCTTGTGTTTCAATGCTTGTTCACAAAATGGGATGCTAGTATTCTTAAGCTTAGCTTGATAGATAGATAGATAGATAGATAGATAGATAGATAGATAGATAGATAGATAGATAGATAGATAGATAGAATCTTACAAATTAGTATTAATCATAGCCAAGATTTGGTAGGATTAGCTGACCGGTTCACCATGATCCTTTCAGTTTATTCATCTTGAAATCCCACCAAATCCCAAAGGTGAAAATTGATACCCCAAATCAAAAGCTTCTTCAGACCCTTCTCATTTTCAGTTTGCTTTTGTGTCGCATTCTTTTGTTTTACCGTGTTTTGTGTGGCACCTATGGGAAAGCTGACCCCACAGATGCAGGTGCCGAAATAATTTATCACTTCTGGCACCTCGTGGCAGAATCACAATGACCCGAGGCTCTAAGTGAGGAAACAGCATCTCGCCACTCGTGCTGCGAGACAACAGCACAGGTGAAATTCCACACTAGTTACCGCTTACTTGACTATGTTACCACGCATGCAGCTCCCAGAGGTCCTGCCGCTTGAGTAAACGCTGTTTGGCTGTCACACGTTGCCTGTCGCCTCGGTTTACCTCACGTTTTGTGCGTTTCGTGTTCATTCGGATGTTCTTAGGCAGTGTAGCGTGATGTTACCATATCAAGATGACGTACTGTAGAGGTAGCCATGTTCAAGCGGAAAAGATGATGACATCATTGTGTTTTGTTTTTATTTTTATTTTTTTATACTCAAACAATTCATCAAATGTGCTGAGACTTGTTTTAACATGTCTGTTGCAACCTTACAAATTTATAATTATAAAATTAGCTTGGGTGTGTTTTTAATAACTGTACATTTTTTCATTATTGTTTTATTTATTTTGTTTCATAAACATTTCCAGCTAAATTTGACCAGAACAAACACCACAGCACTCTTCTCACGTCAAGTTATTTTTTCCATTTGCTCAGCAAGTCGTCTGTTGACACTGTCATTGAGCCTGTGTTTCTCACGTTGCCGGGCAACCATGAAAAAGGACATCCTAACATTTAAATCACACGCAAAACTAAAACCGCAAGAATGTACAACTGCTCCCGCCCACTACTATTAAGTCTGAATGGAGTCTCCTGACGTAAGTCTGTTCTGGAGCAGAAAACCAGTAGGCGGACCATCATACCTCCAGCTGTGAGAAACTTCTGTGAAAAAAGCTGTGATTGACACAAAACTCCTTCAATGAGAGTGAGTCATTGTATTGCACCACTGCTATGGCTAACCTGTAAAATAAAATACAATTAAATATAATAAAATCGTGTGTGAGTGGAATGGCCTGTTTTGTATGCTGATACTGCAGTCTTACTATGTGACAGTCAAAAATGTTGTTGAATGCAAGTATGTAACACTGTTAACTGTCACCCCCCTTTTTTTGAACAGACATGAAAATGCACATTCCGAACTTAAATGTTTGTAATTCAAGAATGCTTTGGAATATAGACATAAGATTGGTCTTGTTTTAAAGAAGACATTTGGCAGATTTTTTGAAGAAGTGAAATAAATTAAGAAAGTGAAACAGTTATAGAAGTTATAGAAGTTTGAGTTTATGAAAATGTACAATATAAAAAAAATTAATTAATCATATTTTATATAAAATATATTTTTTCAAAACCTGGGTAACTCTAAAACTGCAAAACAATCAGAGCCAAAAAATCTGAACAAGTTGTGTTTCAAATTTTAGGTTGATATCTCAAAAAATTAGCTTTTAGTAAGATTTTGTTTGGGCGCAACTTTTTCACTAGACTCCATTACTGCCCATATAAGGGCGCCTCTATTTCCATATGTGGTTTTTCTTTATATGTAAAAAAAATGTCAGACCTTTTTTTTCTAAAATAATTGAATGGATGTTATCTTTTGAACTCTTGGCATGAAAACAAACTGAGGTGTCTACCATTCTTTCATGATTTTTCATTTATCATTATTTCAAAATAAAGGTCTGAACACGCCTTAGGAGTATGAAAATATTCTTGTTGCAAATTGATAAATTACAGCTTCTCAGTAATTTATTTTGAAAATAAGTCACCAAATATGAAAACTAGACACTGCAAGATTAGTTTAGGTTTAGTATAGGATAGTTATGTTAATCATGTGTTACCAGAGTAGAACCATGCATAATCACTTTCCATATTCATATGTCTCCCCACTCACACACTTTTCCTTATTGTTCGTTCATTGGCCAGAGAAGAACCCCCCCCCCCCCAATATTATTGATCTGACTGCACTGATGCTATTGGATGAGAACTGATCTGCAATGCACAATGACATCACAGAAATGCTTTATAGATTAAACGAACTAATTAAATAATAGATGATCTTTACAACAGAGCTGAATCAACACTGAACTGACTTCAGCTGAACAATGGCACTATTTTCTTTTAGATCTGCTTTGCAGGCGAAATGAACTCTGTTGCATCATTGAATCATTTCTCTGTTATCACTGCAAAGCTGCATTGAAACAATCTGTTTCTGGTTGTATAAAGCGCTGTATAAATAAAGGTGACGTGACTTGACTTGACTGGATTGTCTTTATTATAAAACATGGCTTTCATTAAATCGTTATGAGGCACATTCATCAAGTGCCATCACTCCACTTAAAGATATAGTTTTTAATACGTGAACTAAAGTCAATATTTGGCCTGTATGGTTGCTGTGTAGTGATATACACAGTAACGAGGAGAAAAGGAGTTTGCGTCATACCTGTAACACTTATGTGTGTTTTAGCAAGACTAACACTACACCAACTGGCACCAGAACTATATGGTTTACTGTTTTATAATGCTTATCATTGTTCTTACTGTAATATCATATCAAGAAAAAATTTGAGGTACCATGACGGGAAACATTTTTTTAAAGCTTGATTGATTTCTCAGGTACTGGAGATCTGGCCGAATGATATACTCTTACTGTAATCGTTTACCTTCAGTCATGATTCATACTTAAACAACAGACCGCTCTTTGTTCAGTGGAAAGTCCACATGTCCTGTCATTTTGCAAGAACTTTCTAGACCCTTTAATTCCAAGTCTCAACAGGAACCAAAAGAAAGTCTTTTCAAATGGTCATTTGCGGGACGTCCGCCTGCACTGCAATTTTCTTAATCAGTATTTGTTTTATTATAAACTGCATGAGATTCATTGAGTTTATATGTGAAAATAAGTTTCTTTCTTATGCCACTGGTCTTTGTTGTTGTTTGTTTTATTCACAAACCTCACCAGATCTTGTGAAAAGACAATAAGTCTTAACAACCCTTGTGAAAAAAAACTTTATGTGGAGTACTTCTGTATTGCACAATGCACATTTCTTAATATTAAGCCTAAAATGTGTTTAATATCATTATTAGCAAGGAGAGTATGATCTCTGTATAATATCAGTCTTTAAATGCAACATGTTTAAAGTGTACCTAAAGTATACTTGCAATAGTTACACTTTAGCACAATCAGATACTATACATTTAGTTGCACTTAAAGGAGAACTTCGGTCAATTTTAACATTGAGCTCAATTTTTAGTAAATTTTGAGTGCTGTCAATACAGAGAACAACGACAAAAATCGGTGTTGCCTACACCGTGTTATCCTCTTTTTAAAATTTGCACCCTATTGACTTGAATGGGGTCTAATTTTAAACACCAAACATAACGATATAGCGAACCTAAAGGCATAGATATGTTCACAACCTGATTAGTCAGCTTTCACTACATATATTTTGAGACAGAACATTGGGAACAATGCTGTGTTCTGGGCTAAATTCGCTTGTTGTATGTGTGCAGCCTACATATGGTATTTTGACTGGCTGTGAAGAGCTCATGAAGAGCTTATAAAAAGAGTTTGTTTGGAAGCGGGCTGAGACCCATCTTCTCAGGGGGTGTTCACACTTGGCATGTTTGGTTCGATTAAAGCGAACCCTGGTGCGATTGCTCTGTTAGTACGGTTCATTTTAATAAGTGTGAACACCATCCAAACAAGCAGACAGAGAAAGCTGAAAAGATGGGTCTCGGTCCGCTTCTAAACGAACTTTCGGTTCGAATGATATGAACGCAACACAAACCGGAGACATGTAAACGCACCAAAAACGGGACATGATGTCACAAGATGTGACCCTAAAAAGCACACAATGCTCAAGCATACCTGTTTTTTTTCTTCCATCACAGTTTAGTACAGGCATCAGAACCTTGTCTCCTCGCAGCAGATATCTGTGTGTGACGGAGGGATTCCTGCCGCTGTTTTGATTCACATTTTATAAGCTCTTCACGAGTTCTCAGTTGGTCAAAATACCATCATATGTAGACTACGCACATACAACGAGCACATTTATCCCAGCACATAGCATTGTTTTGGATGTTCGGGAAGTTCCATCTCAAAATAGGCAATATGTCATAAAAGCCAACCAATCAGGTTGTGAACCTATCCCTATGGCTTTAGGTTTGACATCTTTACGTTCAGTGTTAAAATACCAATTTGAACGCTAAGCGGACCAGAACTAAATTATTATTTTTTGGGTGGGTCAGGACCAAATGAACCAAGCGAACCGAGCTACAAGGGACTTTATGCACAGCTGCACTACTTCCTGAACTTTAGCCAGCTCCTTTGTTTCCTGTCTGCCATTTTTGGACAAACTGATTAATCCAGGTGTGTCTGATAATTGTTGTTGGTCAGGCACACCTGGATTAATCAGTTTGTCCAATAATGGCAGACAGGAAACAAAGGAGCTGACTAAAGTTCAGGAAGTAGTGCAGCTGTGCATAAAGCCCAGTGTGAACACACCCTCAGAGGTCTCGGTCTGCTTGTTTGGTGCGCACCAGGGTTCGGATGGCAGCGTTCACACTTCTACAAATGAACCGCACTAAGGGGGCTTTCACACTGGGCTCGTTTGCTGCGGTCCGAGCCCGAGCGCGATTGTTCCCGGCGCCCCCCGGGGTGTTGGTCTGGTTTCACACTCAACTTGATTCTATCAAACTGTGTTGCGTTTGCGTGCATATTATCATCGCAAACTTGCACGGCGCATGATAGAAACAGAGCATGGATCAATATATTGTGTTTTTTATTAACTCAGTGCTATATTATGTGCAGTTGAGTGAGCAACACAGGTTTACGGTGCGTGTGTCGCATAAGGTGGACTTCTGCTGCTTGCAAACGGACTCTTTTGAGGAGACAGTGGATTTCCAAATTTGTTGCCCTGATTCCACGCGCAATGCGCAAATACACTGCAGGCTCACTCTCGCTTGTATACAAGGTAATTCATCAACACTATCATCCCTTACATGTGTTTTATTTAACTGAATACATCAAAATAAGCTAAAACGCATGCGAAGGTCTCTTTACTTCTTGAACAAGTGCGCACCCGAGTCCGTGTTTATTTCACATTATCGCAAACCGCGGCACGGTTCGGGAGCAACCGAACTCAGACCACCTCCTCCAGGTCTCGGGTTCGGTGCCCCAGTGCGCACCCGGGTTCGCATGACAGTGTTCACATTAGCGATTTTTCATGTGAACCGTGCCCCGTTCCGAACTAAACTGCCAGTGTGAAAGCCCCCAGAGCAATCGCACTAGAGTTCGCTTTAATCGAACCAAACATGCCAAGTGTGAAGTGACCCTTAGTCTCACTACTTTTAATGAAGACGATGGCGTGACACCGCTCTTTTAGTTTCTCTTGTGGTAGTTTGCTGAAGAGACATTCAGCTACTCATCTGCAGTGGGCCATATAGTATGATTTCAAGACTTCCTTGAAATCTTAACAATACAAAACCAGCCCAGCATGAAGACAATGAACCACACTCATTACAGTTAGAGATATTGTTCTTTTCTGTTGATGCGATTCAGAACTGTCTGGATCCAGAGAAATGGAATGTCGTCCAGTTGATGTGGGAGGAAAGACAACAGGTGAAAAGGGAAATAAACGAGCTCTGTAAGACACAGAGTGTGGGAATCTCCTGGGACAATTGTTATTAGTTTATGGAGGAACAATAGATAGTTGATCCCAGAGACTTCTCTCTGGACTTAAGGTAACCTGACACTGTGGGACCAAAAAAAAAGCAAATGCAGACACACACACACACACACACACACACACACACACACACACACACACACACACGTAGGTTTTCATGTTTTATAAGGATGATTTTTATAGGGACACACTGTATATTCTATCCCCTAACCTTAAACCTACCCATCACTGAAAAAATTATCCATTTTTACATTTTCAAAAAACATCATTCTACATAATTTATAAGCTGTTTTCATCATGGGGACCTACAAATGTTGTCCCCATATAACGGGTTTACCAGGGCCATGTCTTTTCAAGAAAGTGAATAAGAATCATAAGATACCTACCACCATTTTGATGCGCAAACAG
Source organism: Phoxinus phoxinus (assembly GCF_949152265.1). Taxonomy (NCBI): domain Eukaryota; kingdom Metazoa; phylum Chordata; class Actinopteri; order Cypriniformes; family Leuciscidae; genus Phoxinus; species Phoxinus phoxinus. The sequence continues at coordinate 9,884,690 of NC_136892.1, read as the reverse complement.
ACACTTGAGATGAGATTGTAACTGATCACTTTCTAACGAAAATATAATTATCACATTAGTCAATCAATATGACAAACTTCCCACTTCCTGTTGTGCTCCAATTTCACTAACCAACTGTAAAATCTAAATGTCTATATCTAAATATATGTTATTTATAGGTATTGCAGTAACGGCATTGTAAAACATGTAACTGTTCTCCTTTGGTCCTTGCAAAGCAGGTTTTTAGTTTAAGTATCAGATTATTGATCAGTCATGCCATAAAAACGTACCATGCGGCGACATACAACAGATGGTTAGTAGCTGTGCAGGAACAGAACACTGTTTTAAAAACCTCAGCAAACAAGGCAGTCGCTAGAACAGGGGACACACAGTGGGCTGAGATCATGTTGAAAGCATGGGATTCAAAATGTAATTTAAACCTATCAGGAAGTTTAAAAAAAAGTTTAACTTCCTGAAGGTTTAAGTGAATTGGAAATATTGAAGATTACAGAATATTAACAATATTAATAATATAAGTTTATAAAGTTAAAAATATACCTCATTTGAAAAGTTTTCTTGGTAACTTAAATATTTTTTTTGGGAAAAAGTCTCTTATGCTCCCCAAGGTTGCATTTATTTGATCAAAAACAGTAAAACAGTAATATTGTGAAATATTATTATGATTCAAAACAACTGTTTTCTATTTTATAATACATATAAACTTTAATACATACAATTCAAATACAATTTATTCAATTGATTCAAAGTTGAATTTTCAGCATCATTACTCCAGTCTTCAGAGTCACGTGATCCTCCAGAAATATTATGATTTGCTGCTCATGATATTATTATCATTTTTGAAACCAGTTGTGCTGCCTGATATTTTTGTTGAAACCGTGATACTTTTTCAGGTTTCTTTGATTAATAGAAGTTCTGGCTGAATAAAATACATTTATTTATTTCAAAAATGTTTTTAAATCTTACTGACCCAAACGTGTTAATGGTAGTGTACATATTATAAGTAATGAAAAAATATTACATTTGAATAATGCAAATTTGAAGCATTAGTTTTCTCAAACTTTTACGCCCCATATAAAATTAAGTTGGTTAGGCTTCAAAAAACACAAATTACATCATCCAACATCACAAGTCTTAGTTTTGAAACATGTCGACAGCAACGACTGCCGCTTTTTCTCACGCAAGGTCATTTGCGTACTGCAGATAGGCGTATCAACAGTGAATGACTTCCAATTGCATATTTTCTAGATAGTAGCCTACGCAGAAATGGCCTAACTCCATGTTCTCTGACCTCATTCCACTGAAACGTCATTCTCTGTCTCACCTGAAGGAATTCCAGCATTTCCTGAGCCCATATATGGCCACTTCCCACTGAATTCCGGTGCTCAGAATTGTGCAACTACGCTCTAAAAGTTACATGCAACATCCTGATCTTGATCTCAAAGACGCTTTAATGGACACGCAAATATGTCATGTAGTTATAAAGCAAACATTGCAGATGTCACCTTTAACCCGTTTCCTTAGTGATTCAAATAACAGGTATTAATATACAGTAAGGTCTGTGGGAAGCTGATAGATTTCTGTGCGTTGTTATTCTGTCTTTCTCTTTCAAACAATATAGGTTTGAAAAATTTAACAATAGATCTTGGGTGAACAGTCTGTTTAAAAATCACAGTGGTATTTGAAAGTCTGACAATAAAACTGTTTTCTAAAGATAATCAAGGTTCAAAAATTATACTAAATTTCTTGACTTTTATGTAACAACAAATGCTTTCATTTCAAGCGTTACAACAGCTCACATTGTTCGCAGTGTATTTGTGAAGTTTCAAATGACCCATGTGAAGTTTGGCCTTCTGCACTATTGTGATTTTGCCCATTTTGTTTATCCAGGTGTCTCTTTTCAGAACTGCAAATTATGTGAAAAGTTGTCTGTGTTCTTAATGAAGACTTTTTGATTAAATCTGAGACATTTCTGTCCCTCTATTGACAGTCCAACGACCACTTTGACGTTTCAAAAAATTCATAAAGAGATCGTAAAATGAATCCATACGGATTGAGCGGTTTAGTCCTAAATTTTCTGGAGACAGACACGCTCACTTTATATGGAGAAATGTGGGCTTTTATTAACATATAAACATTGATCAGTGAACATATAGAAAACATAGCAACCGTATTTTTTTAAAAAAAGAAAAAGTTGCCAGCCACTGCCAGAATTTTTGCATTAATTTTAACAGAATATTTTGTTGCATGAATTTCTGGACATACACTGTAAAAAAAATAATTGCTTAAATTTTAAGTAAAAATATGAAGTACAATCAACTTTCAATACACTGACTTAAAAATAAGATTATTTTTGGGGATGAGGATTAAGGATTAAGGATGAGTTGAAGTAATGTAAAAATGTTGTCATATGACTTGTTAATCATGTCATTTATACAGTCTACAATACATCTAAAGAAAGAACTGAGCCTCTGCTTTTAAACAAAAAAAATTGTATTCTAACTTTGTGCATTCTTTTTTATCAACACTTGAATGTGGGTTATGAATTCTATGTTGTCACTGTGTTGTGTTTGTTTCCTTTTTCTGTTTAGAAGATAACTGAGCCTTTAAATCTCCTTTGTAAAAGCTTTACAAGGCATAAATAGTCCTCACTTTAGATGAGATCACAAAAATAGTTAACTGACCACTACTAACCTGAATTCATCATGAATTACAATAGGAATACATGTTAATAAAGCATCTATTAACACACTGAGTAACTATTACTATGTCTAAATAATAAGATGTATAAATGTATTTTTAAATAGTTTATTAATCATTTACTTAAACTTTCTAAATGTGACCATGGACCACAAAACCAGTCACATTTTTGAAATTGAGATTTTTACAACTCATACAACTATTTGAAAATCTGGAATCTGAGGGTGCCAAAAAATCGAAACATTGAAAAAATCGCCTTTAAAGTTGTCCATTTATGTTCACGATTGTGCTGCATTCACTCACAAAAATAAATGTTTTATATATTTACGGTAGGAAATTGACAAATTATCTTCATGGAACATGATATTTACTTAATACCCTAATGATTTTTGACATAAAAGAAAAATCTATAATTTTGACCCATACAGTGTATTGTTGGCTATTGCCACAAATATGCCCATGCGACTTGTGACTGGTTTTGTAATACAGGGTCACAAATTATCTAAATGATCACTGACAACTCCAATTTACAACTGACAATTGTAAATAATGTAATAATTTAGAAATTATAAATTGATCACTAGTAACGTATGAAAATACAATTATTAAACACATTATAGATATGCTTATAAATCAAGAATAACCCTTTATAGCTGTATTTATAAACTGCTTACTAATGTCTATATTAATGTTGGCACAATGCTTTAAAAATTATGAATTAATTTACTTATTAACTAATGATTCATGCAGTTATTATAAAGTGTTACCAACATTTTGAACAAAAAGCTGAGAATTTTTTCTTTCTTTCAAAGACTAACGTGCATAAGCAAATCTCCTATTGCTTGTTTCTGCTTCTTCTTTACCTGTGTTTTGATCTGGAGATTCTGTACTCTTTCAGAAGATGCGTAATAGCGCCCCCCACCGTACAACAGTGAAAACATGGATTGCCGGAAAATTCGGTCAGTGAAAGAGTTAATAATGTTCTCAAAACGTCGGCACAAAAACATAATTTATAGATCGTTTGTGAAACATTTTTCCTGATACGTTTTAATCGAATGTTCGTCTAATGTTTTTTAAATGTTGCTACTTGTTTCAGAACATTTAGAGAACATTCAAAAGTAATGTTCCCATTATGTTTGAAGAATGATAAAATGGAATGTTCCCATAACGTTCACAAAAAGAAAACGTTCAGAGAACATTCTGAAATAATGTTTTCAAACCTAGGAATGGTTCCAAGAACATATTGTTCACAGGTGTGTTGTTAGCTTTCATTTGAGCTGTTTTCGCTCTAAATCAGTCGCTCAGGACCTTTAAAGCCAGAAGCAATAGGAAGTCATATTTCAAATTTGTATATGTATGAATATATGCGACAGCATGAAAGAGAGAGAGAGAGAGAGAGAGAGAGAGAGAGAGAGAGAGAGAGAGAGAGAGAGAGAGAGAGAGAGAGAGAGAGAGATACAACTTATGTGCTGATAATTTCTGTAAAGGCTCTTAGCAGACAGCATAATAACCCAACAGTGAATTATAGAGTACTGTGATGAATTTTTTTTTTTTTTTTACATATAAGCATTGTGTTTTAGAAAGTGGCCATAGTTTGTATTCACTGGAAGAACAAAAAAAATCAATTTTTCACCTTTTGTCTCACTACTCATTCTGTCATTTCACAATGAGAGTCTAGGCGTGTGCACGGTTGGTTGGCGCTGCACGGTTTGCTTAGATCAATGCTGATTCTTACCGTATTGAAAAGTACACATTTTAGCTGCAGTGCTGTAATAGCGGAGAACAATCAGGGCCTATTCAGGGCTGAAGGACACCCTCCCTCAGTCAACATTTGGCTCTCAAATCCATAGCCGGCACTGGCTCTCTGGCCCCCGGAATGCATCAGTTACTTTCAATGCTCAGATATTCATTTACAGAGTTGTTGTGTGGCCACTTTAAGCTGTTCGCTGTGAAAGTGTACTGAGGTAAGTTTTCCAGCAGTGAAAAGTAAGATGCTAAATGTTAGCATATCTGTCACACTGTCTGACACGGCGATTGAACAATGACGCAAAATGGCATCGAAACACAGCGTGAGTGGAAGCGTGTATTGCCCCATAGCGCACGTGTTCAGGAGTGAGTGTGCGAGAGCTGCTGCTGTAATTTGACCTCAGGAAGGTGAGCAATTGCAGGCAGAGCGCTAGTAACCACACACCACAATCCATCAACCAATTGCCCATGCAAATCTGATACGAACCAGGCAAAGTCAGGTCTGTTGATTACACAAGCGCACATGCCGCTCTCAAGGTGCTCAGGTGAGATTCTTTAATAGTTAGTGTACTTAATTCTGCATAAGTACACATCCTGTCTCCCACTGATTCTTTCTCCAAATGTTGTCATGGCACTGGCACTCTTAGAAGAAGAAAAAGGTTATATGTCAAACTGTAAAGGATTTGTAAGGTGCAGGAAGGAATGAATGAATATCTATCTATCTATACAGAAAATTTTCGTAAAAACATATTTAGCAAAAATCGTACGAGTGAGGTCGTATGAATTTGTACAAATTAGCCTCCTCATAAAATTTGTACGAATTGCCGTAAGATCGGGTTGGGTTTTCTGAGCGCACACATCCGAAGCTCGCGCACAGAAAGCTGGATGTCAGTCGCACCGACTTAAGTGAGAATTAAACTAAGTTCCCTTTCACGTCTTATTGCGCTTAACTGTAAAATAAGGTTATGTAAAAAATACACAAAGTGCACATAAACACAGTCAGTTATGTCTGTGAACATAAACAGCAAGTAAAGAAATCGCTTGTGCGTATCAGATCTGTGCATTAAAGTGAAAACAGCTTAATATGCAATACCTACTGCTATATATGCTGTTTATATGAATCAAACAACAAAAGAAAAACAGAAAATAATTCACTTCTCTTAAATGAATAACTTTCCAAATATAAGTTCACATCGTGCAAAGATCTCTCCAGAATGCTCTGGGATGTTTGAAGTGATGTAAGATTGATGGACGCGGAATACTTTATGTTCTGAACTGGGAGGTGTTGACTCCTAACAACCATAATTTTGCAGCAAATTATTATAATTAAAGTCTATCACAGCCTGTACTGTCACCAAGGTCGTTCCTTTCCCACTTTGTATGCCCATAACATCCATGAACAAAGAACATTCAAATAAAACAAAGAGTCTTTCATTTTAAAAAATCAGAGGTTTGTTGTAGCACTCGTGTGTTCTCTTGACAAGATTTCAAATCAAATTAAGCATTATTTGCCTTTTGCATTATAAAATGTACACAATGTGCACATTTCACAAAGCATTTTTGGCATTCAGTAATCTTTCCATGATATAGCATTTGTAAGGTATAGCAACCCCATTTCAACCCATGAACAGGTGTTTTCACCTTGTCTGACCTTCCTCACAGCGGCAGTTCACTTTGAATTGGCCCTAAACAGTAACACCTGCAGTGGCCACATCTGTTTTTGACTGACCCGTCTGTCCTCGGGCTCTTTGATAAAACAGGAGGAATGCAGATGATCCAGTTTCCGCCCCATCACTTTTTCTTATCCTCCGTCCACGTTGCTGTGTAAAGTCTAGAAAATGCACGGAGCAATGGAATAGCTGCTCTAAATCTTTACATCAAGATAAATAATTAAAACTGGTTGGTTTGGTGCTTCCTGTGAGGTATCTGGGGGAAACAGATTCATGTTCAGATGTGTTTGAGTCCGAGATATGCTTCAGACAAAACAATAACAGCTTAACAGGTGAAGTGGGATTTACAGAGTTTCAGTTGTAATAAATAGGCATGTTACAATATGCACTAATGCCTTATGTAATGTCTGTGCGGGTTCCAATCCACACAACACAATGGAATTATGTTGTTACAATGATTGATTGAGAGACAGACATTGTAGACTGAGACTGTGGCATATAAAAGCACAATATTTTGGTTTATAAACTAAACATGGTTCACCTCAAATATAAATCGTTTATAGCCTATATGTAGATATATGTAGGCTGTTTACAATACGATAGCATCGGTATCATTTTCTTGATGGATAAAGCCTCCATGTTAAACACCTCTCAGGTGAGCCACGCCCTCCTGCACTGTGATTGGAGAATGCGCTCTTTCCTTCGCTCTGAATGGCCGAGGCAGCTGTCACTCATGTCCTACGTGTTCTAAGTGTGATACTTTACAACAGGTAAGGCTACCTGAGGGACACAGGGAGGGCTTTTGGATACACCGCGCGTCTGGATGTACCGACAAGGACGTTTATAATAACCCCGTATATGTGTAATCGTAATTGAGAATAAGTTTGTAATATAATATTCGTCGTTTGCATATAGAAATGGCAGGACTGGTCGTTAGCGCTCCGAATACAGAAGAGAGAGCCGTTTTCACGCAGCTTAAACCCGTGCGGATGTGTGGCGCGGATGGGCCGGAGGACTCGTCCGTGTTTGAGGACGTCAAACCCGCGGTTAGAATCGCAACAAACCATGTTGAAATGGCTCAGGTATGACATGCGCTCTGTGGTGTCAAGACTTTCTATATTTCAATATCTAAACATCCCAATAAAGATAGAGCAGATGCAGTGTAAGAGAAAGCACCTGATCAGTAATATAAAATAATAGTTATGAAAGGCTTCCTGCAATGCAAGTATTTGTCTATTTAAAAAAAGAAAATAAATTAAACGTTGTTATAAAATATTGAATGTATTACTTACAGGCATCTTTTTGAGGCTGTGTAACCTGTGTTCTCGTTGCAGTGTGCATGTTACATCCTCACATAAGAGGCCACTAAATTACTGTTTATTTGTCTCGCATTGCTTTTACATTTATTCATTTAGCAGGATTTGTATGAAAAGTTACTTACAAACAATACAATTATTATTAACACCGATAACAATTAATCTCATATTTTTAATTTTATGATTTATTTTTTTACTACAGTGCAGTTGTAGATGCCCTTAATGTTTTACTTTAAATTGTTCATTTTACCTAAAAACACATTTCTCTTTAAATTTGCATCTAGGTTTTGCACTAAACATTGACGTCATATTATTCTCATAAATGGTGTAGCTTATACTTGACTGTGACTTGGCTTGAATATAATATACTTGGTCATGAATATATTATTCCAGATAAATGGGAGCTCAACTTGCTTTACAAGGGCACTATGACATTAATACTTAACTTGCTAGTAAATGCACAAGTTTAATGCACAAGTTTGGCCCTCAACATAACCTTCTTTATGAGTGTGAAATCTAAGTTTTGTAGAGCGTATTGGAAAGCAAAATAAATAATCAAAATAGAAACATGTACATTTATTACCTTGATGTTTACTGGGGTACAGGAATACACAAATGCTCAGAAACATGTTATAAGTTATGTATAAGATCATGGTGACAATTTAACACTGGGTTAATATAGTGATAGTATATAGTGATAGTGAGAAGTTTAAGGTATCAGTTCCCCCACTTAGAAAATTATGATTAATCCACAAGTTTAGAGGTAATATCATATTTCTGTTTCTCTATAGTTTGCTCTTTGGCTTTGGTCATGGCCATCCATATCTACTACACATTTCTGTGATGTTGTATTTTCTGTTTTAATGATCGTATTCGGAGTCCACAATGACACCTGGAAATGGATGGGTCTGAATGGCATACCGAATGTGCTCTGTTGGATCGTATGGGATCCTAACTAGAACACCAGTGTTTATGACTGGCTTAGCCAATGACTGAGGACCTCGTTGCACTCCTTCAAAAGCTGAAATGGCCACAGGGCTCATGTAGGTTGTCAGCTTCACTGAAGGAAACCGCCTGGGCCTTCGCTTTTGCCTTGTTAGCTTGTTGACGCCCGTATTGTGTTGGTGATGAGAAGCACTGACCTCGTGTCGTGTGCTTTCAAGAATTTGAGTAATTGTTGGAAAAAAAACTGCTATTAAAAGAGTCATAATTACCCATAATTACTCTAAATGAAATAAAATTGCTTAAATAATCCTTTTAAGTTAAGATTATCTTAATTACTGATTGATTTTTCACATCTAATCAAAAGATCCGTCCATCTCTGAGTGATACGTCCATCTGCAGCTCTCTTGCAGTCATTTACTTAAATTTTCGGTCTGGTTTCTTCACAGCATTTAACAAATCCAGAAGTCACTTGTCATATCCACTGCATTGGAGAGCAGTCAAGATGGTTCCTTCACTATTCATTGGCCTGAAAAGCCAAAACAACTGTTATCTATTTCCCCACAAAGCCATAAAACATCATTTTCGTCTCAAAGGTTTTGTTTTCTCTTGCTTCTGCCCTCGAATGATTTGTGCTGTTATGGCTCTAGTAAACAGACACGAAGCCTATCAGTTCTGGTTTATTGGGATCTGTGGAAATCTCCATCTTTTTGAATTCCTTTTGGGCTATAAAAGGCAATTATTTCAAAGGGAAAGACCTTTTGTGTTGTAATTCGGAAAAAGGTCTTTGGGCTAACCGGCTACTTGGACCCTGAAATAGGCTGGGAAACTTTGAGAACGACACATACGTTCCCAAAAGCAACATTTGGCCAACTATGATCGCAATTTCCATTGAACTCTACTGGTAATGACAGAACTTGCGACCATAGTTGGCTTTGGGAAATTAACCCCTGTCTGGGTTTCTGAGGCTACTGAGCCTTTTGTGTGTGTGTGTGTGTGTGTCTGTGTTGTGTGTGTGTGTGTGTGTGTGTGAGTGTGTGTGTGTTTGATCTACGCAGTAAAATGTTGTTTTGGGTCCTATTGACTTTCATTGTATGGACAAAGCTTTCTTCATGTGTGTGTGTGTGTGTGTGTGTGTGTGTGTGTGTGTGTGTGTGTGTGTTTGATCTACGCAGTAAAATGTTGTTTTGGGTCCTATTGACTTTCATTGTATGGACAAAGCTTTCTTCACGAGTGTGTGTGTGTGTGTCTGTGTGTGTGTGAGTGTGTATGTGAGTGTGTGTGTGTGTGTGTGTGTGTCATAAGTCATACAACTTTGCAACTTTGGAACAGCATGTGGGTGAAAACACAATTTTTCTTCTTGTCTTGGATGAAGAGCGGATGTGTTTTTTTTTCAAGAAATTGAGCCGTATTTTTAAAGAACGTTGATACTGAGCAGCACGAAAACCTCCATCTTATTTATCTCAAAGATAATTTTTATGCCTAACTCGGCTCCCAGTCGTTATCGGTCCCTAAAATACATAACTGAGCAGTTGTAAATGTTCTCCAATCATTAACTCAGTTCTTGGGCCAGGGTTCAGCTGCTGTTCATTCTCCTCGCACATACCCAGTGAACAGAACCGGGTCTCCAAGGCCAGCGGAGGCCATGGCCAAGTGCACTCGCCTCTCTGCCAGTGCCACCACAACACAAGGCCCGTTTGTGCCCAGGACTAAGAGCAGGGGCAGTACGCTTGCCAGGTCTGGAGATAAAGCGAAAGCTATTTTCCATTAATTACCTGGGTTTTAACTTTCCAAAGCTGGCCTGATGGGGATGAAGGTGGAATTGTTGAGGTTAACACTGAGAGTAGTACAATCGTCTGCAGTTAATGGCTGTCCGCAGCTACGTGAAAAGCTGCAGAAGCGTCAGCATTCATTGTACATTCCCAGAGAGTACATGACCTCACACGTTAGGGTATGAGTTACCTGAAAGGATGAAGATATTTGTACATGAAACCACATCAGTGTGTTGCCAAGGAAATGCGTTTTGACAATACATGCCTTATTGTTGACATAGCTGCCACTTCAGACAGCTGGACATTGCAGTGCTTTTGAAATGTTTATTGTCTAATATAATGACTCCAGCGAGGACAACAATAAAGGCAGTTGTGTATTTAATGTGGGGTCCAAATGTCTCACATTAATAGACTTAAAAAGAAAACTATAAGTAGTTTAGCATTGTATTGTTTACAAAACTATTTTATAGTATATAGTCTAGACTATATATAGTCAAACTAAAAATTCAGACGGCAGATATAATTAAAAAAAAAATTTTACTAGTGGGTGCAGGACACTATAGTTAATTTATGCTAGTGAGGATAGCAAAATAAAGTAAACTGTGATATATTATACCCACAAATTCTTCATACAGTGGACTACCAGTAAAATGTATACAAATTTGGGACCAAAAATTATTCAGACACTTTGACCTGACCATGTTTTGCTTAAGTGTTTTTTTTTTTTTTTTGCGAATGTGACCTTTTTACACCACAGACTGAACAAAATGAAGCATTGCTTGGTAATTGGTGACCTAAATTGGTATTATCTTATCTAATAGTGTACTTAAATTTACAATCTAATTAATTTGTGAGACAGTCTAACAGAAGAATGGCCAAAACCAGAGAAATATCAACTGATATTTGATAACTGAGTTCTTGTCATATTGTATTACCATTTTCTACACTATAGAGAATAAACTGTGATAATGTGAGAAATGTTGAAGGTGTCTGAATAAATTTTGGATTGACTGTATCTATACAAATATATATTCTTAATCAAAATTATATTGATAAGATAAAACGTCATGGTATCGTAAAAAAAAAGTGTAGAGTTATTGAATTGAAGCTTTCCTTGAAAATTTTTGAAAACCAGATGCAACCAACATGACTACAAAGAGTAGTTATGTTTCAAAGAACTTGAAACTTGAGTGCTGCTGTCCTTTTAAGCAAAAAGATGACATAAATAATCATCCTGAAATGTATAATTTTTTTCTTATAAAATAATATAAATATAATTTATTATGAAACATATTAGAGAAATATGAAAAATAGAAGCATTCCTCACTGGTCTTTATTTTGGTTACACGCTGCAAGCACTATGGACTGTACAAACCTGGAACGTTTTGTTCAAGAGAGGTATTTACGTTGTTCAGGTTTTTGCATGTGCTAACCATTTCATCATCGCACATTTGACTTGTCAATTGACTGGTTTGGTAAATCTGGTTCTTTATAATCGCAAACATACCCTCATTTATCAGTCTCGGGGGTTTACAGCACCGTTGCACCTGAATGGCTCTCCAGGGTGCACTCGTTTTTTAGAGAGCTATTTTTGTACATTGTTTGTGCCCATATCTCCTCTTGCTATCACATGTCACTGTTTTGGTTTTGCTTTGTGTTCTATAGTCCGTCATGGCCGCCACACCTATGAGGTTTCTGTTTACTCTGTGCTGCATTAGAGCACTACGCAGAGCTCTTGGTTTTGTGTGCACGGTTAAAGCAGGGACTGATCTCCCACTGCTTGTGCCAGGCACTGTGATCACAAATCAACTTAATCTAGTGAAAGACAATACATAGTATATTCTAGCCAAATCTCTTTGCTCAAAACAAACTTTTTGAACAGCTGCGGTGAAGTGAATGGAGTAAAATGGCAGAACAGATATCTCAGTTTGATGCCAGCTAATCCAATTACCAAGACACACACACACAGACGTATACCTGGACTGCATGCAAACAAATAAATAAAAATTACATTCAATAAACTTTCCAATTCAATTTATGCTTTTCATAAATCCGTTTCAGCTTCAGTTCTGGTCTTCTTATACAACTTAAAATAATTAAGTTATACCTACTATATACAATGAAAATTACGATTTTTTTTTGGTCGTCTTTTCTTCAAAATAGAGAAAGTCGTTGGCTATTTTCTGGCATTGAACAAGTCATAAATAAATTACTGTATTTAAATTTCAGTGCTAAATTAAATGAACTACATTTGAAAAAAAATATACATTTCCTCTCAGTTGTCAGTCTGGATTTCTGTACATCTGGTTATTAAAACAGATTTATATTAAAACGGACTTTCATTTTACAAATTTAGTTTGATTGCACTCAACAAAATTTATTTTTTATAAAATATTTAGTTAAAGCTTAAAAAGTGTATTGCTATTATAAAAAATAGCCTATTATTACTATATTATCACTATTATTATGTGCAAATCTTTTGATGTAACAGAGTTTTATTGGCATAGGCCTACTCTTAAAAATATGGGTTCCAAAAGGGGGTTTTCGGGTTCCCTAAAGAACCTTTCAGTGAGCAGTTCTCAAAATAATATTTTTTTCTTAGTGTGAAGAACATTTTAATAATCTAAAGAACCTTTTTTCCACTATAAAGAACCTTTTGTGCAATGGAACGATTCCATGAATGTTAAAAGTTCTAAATAAAGTAGCCTAGCTTTATTTCTAATAGTGTACTGTATCATAAATATCATCTTCTGTTCATTTCAGACACGGATGGAGATGGATAAATATTTGCCCCAGAGCGGCCCGGTGCTTACACTAAACATGATGGATAAGAAGTACCGTCGGGAAAGTGCCTCAGTGGTGGATGAGTATTTTGCAGATGAGAAGCCTGCCCCTTACAGTCTCAACATCAACGTTATCCTGCCCAATACCACACATCTTCGCACTGGCCTTTACCGTCCAAATAAACCTCCGGTGCATCAGATCAAAATCGAGCCTGGCGTGGACGAACCTTGCGGCATTCAGGCGCTCCCCGAATTCACCTCCGTCTTCAGTGTGCCCCAGACGGTCAACAGCCTCTTCATCAAACCCGACATGTCTGTCGCAGACGAGCTTCACATCGGCCCTCCGCAGCCGTCAGTCTACCAGATGCCCGTCAGCAGCAGCGACCTCACCACAATGACCTTCTCCCAGAGTCAATCCATGAACGGGATCGGCTCGTCCGGCAGGACCATGCTCAACCTGAACACTGTGGCCTTGACAGCGCAATCTGGTGAATTTGTAATGCCCGAGCCGTTCTTCACTTCACCCCAGCCGCACAGTTTGCCTCCATCGCCTCCCAACTCCCAGCCCGGCAGTCCGGACGACCAGGCAGATCTCATTACCTCCCCTCCCCCGTACCAGGGTAGAATGGGAATGAAGGTTGGACAGATGACCCCTCACTCCATGCTAATGGCCCACGGTCAGGGCATCCTCACGGGGCCCAGATACAACCGACGGAACAACCCTGAGCTGGAGAAGAGAAGAATTCACCATTGTGACTTCCCAGGTTAGTGTGCCTTTCCAAGTAAATAGTTTGGATTACATGATGTGCCTTGCCTTCCTGAAGATGAGCAGAGATTATCAGGAACTTTTGTGAACTAACATTTGGGCAATTTTCTCTGTACCAGGATGCACTAAAGTTTACACAAAGAGCTCTCACTTGAAAGCACACCAAAGGACTCATACAGGTAAGAAACCAAACACAGACACCCAATTAAAATGATGCAATTATTTATTCACCCACATGTCGTTTCAATGGCATATGGTTTTCTTTTAACTCGTTTCTTAGAACGTTTCCATCCAATTACAGTTTATGGAGACTGAGGATTTTCAAAGCTTCATAAACGGTGCAAAAGCAATTTAAAAGTATCCCACAAGTCTTCTGAAGTCATACAATTGCTTTGTGTGAGGAACAAACAAAATGTAAGTCGTAATCTTGACATCCGCCCCTTGTCAATTTTCCTCAATTGGAGTGAATCCAATCTAAGATTCCGAAAGTTTTGTTTATATGAACCTTAAACATTTCAATCCCATTCACATATTACATGTGCATTACTTGTTTTCTGAACAAACCGTCAGTCAAAAAGTGTCCAGTCAGTGCGCTCAGAACCTGAGCTACTGCAAGCATTGTCATTTTTGCCTCGATGACAAATGTAAAAAGAAAGCTGCCCTATGTCACAAGAACAAGCTAATATTTAGTGAATATATTGTCTCCTCCACTGACAAGTTCATGAACAATACAGACATAAACATGCAAGCATACGCATCACGGCACTGAGCATGTGCACAAGATGTTTTTTAATCTAACTGAGAAAAAAGTTGGATTTAAAGGTGCAGTAAGCGATTTCTGAGACACTGTTGGAAGTGGATCAGCCCGAGTACCACAACAAACTTGTAGCCAGTCAGCAGAAGGGGGCGTGTCCACTCATGATGGGGGGAGGAGAGAGAGTAAGCCAATCAGCAAGAGGCGGCGTGTCCACTCATGAGAGTGAGCAAGAGGGAGATTTGAAGAAAGACTGTTGAAAGAGATGGCTGAGAGACATTTCAAAAGAGAAAAGCAGAGTAATATCACTGGAAAAAGAAGAGTTCTGATCAGGCGAGAGCTTTAGGACCCGTGTTAATAATAGGAGCTTCCCAGCACTGGAGAGACCTCAGCGGGAAGGCCTGAAAACGGACGCCGAGGTTGTGTTTTATCTGCTCCATATGTGAGTAGCATTGGTTTTGAGTGTGTGCAACTTGTGTACATTTTTTGTTCTCTCTTGTCGTTCATTTATCATCTTCGCTTCATTTTTCGCAAAGCTTTATTTTGCTTTGCTTCTGCTATGATAGAGACATAAACTCTTGAATTGTGAGTTTTATGCATTTTGGGGGCGGAGCAATGAAGGGAGGGGGAGTGTTGGTTTGGATTCATTTCATATATCAACAGTGTTCAACAATGCTTCTTAGAAATTGCTTACTGCACCTTTAAGCATTTCAATGCTTATAATTTCCCTATTGATCAGATTTATCCAGTACTACACCATCTCTTTCATTCGAATCAAGGATTAAGCTCAATCGGATCGATTGAAGTGCTTACATGAAGGCTTTTCAGTCCAGTTGAGCCATCAATCTGATAATAAACTGATTATTTGGATGCATGTAAACTTAGCTGGTGATGCAGTTGCATCGGTTAAAAGCTCACTGGAAGGGAAGATTACCTGTGAATAGTGCCTTACATTTGGTCTGTTTCTTACACAAAGCAGTCATATTGCCTTCAGAAGACTTGGAATATTACTATTACTAGTGATTCATAGTTCTTTTGAATCACCTTTTTGATACTTTTATTATTTGTAACGGCATGTTAAAGATCAACAGATCCATTATTCAAAACGTCTTATTATTGTGTTCCAGAGAAGAAAGAAAGTCATACAGGTTTGGAATAACATGAGGGCGGTTTACTATTCTTCTAAAGTTAGAAGCAGTTGTTACTGCTTGACCAGATGCAATGTACCATCAACACAAAAGCTACAAATACAGCAACAGCTTGCAGAGAAGATAACAGCCTAAGGACAAGCGATGTAGAGAGACAGAGAACAGGGTGGAGGGAGAGATTAATTGACTCTCTTTTCATGCTTTTATACACATTGTGTCTGCATGCCTGTACAAGCCCTGCATGCTTTCCCGAGGGGGGAATCGGCAAGTGGCGGAGGAAAAACCTGTTCCTCCTGCTTTTTCTGTCTGTGTTCGGGGATGGGGGGAGTGAGTCGCCGGGAGAAAAGAAGTTGGCAGTTTCAGTGTGTTCAACTCTGTGTAAGATGAAACCCACTGCAATCCCAGCACACTTTAGAATTAAACCGAAATCTTCCCTCCCAACACCAATGGGTGCAATATTTTTTCAAACACGCTGTTAAGCTGATAAAAGCACCTTTTCCGCCTGGTTACCTCTTTTTCTTTTTTCTAACCATTTCGGGGTGGTCACCGTGAATGCAGAGGGATTCCCTGTAGCCTGAGGTATCATTATTGCTGTACTCTGACTCACTGGTGCCCTAGAGGTATCTTCGTAACTCGCGTTTAAGCTTATTCGAATGCTCCCATGTGGTACATTAGGAAATCAAGTATTAGCATGGATGAAAGTAAAGCACTTAGCCACTTGAGATTGTGCCTTACTATGTATTTTACTACAGTTAAGGGTCACTCCTTGTGCATGATTCAAATGAGTGCCTAAAACTACCTTAATTGTGGTAAAAACATGGCCTTGTGTGGTTTATTGCATTATTTTGGCAAACAAAATCATTGAATATGTCACATCTCACTGCTTTTCTTCTCAGACCATGAAGAATTCAATATTTAAAAATGTGTTTTGATATTTTTTTATTTTTTTATAGTTTATTTTTTTAATCATTAATTCCACAAAATGTACCACAAAAACAGCCTTGAGTGGATTTTTGCATTATAATAAAACACACCAATGTTTAATAAATAGAAAATGTATTTTAATAATTTGGCCTGTCAAAAAAATATATGATTTTAAAAAATATCAAAGTATTACATTATTAATAATCACAGTAAATTAATCGGTTATTCGCATATGTAAATATTTGCTGAGAAAAGCCCCTAAATCAAGGTAATTTAAGAGAAAAATGCATTTTAAGATATTTAACAAAAAAAACATAATGGGTTCTTAAAAAAACAAAAATTAATTCCACTAAACTGACACATAAATTAATTATGACACTAAATAAATTATCTGGGAGAAGAAAAGTTGAATCAAATAGCATGTAGTCTGTAAACGGTTGCCCAGCAGCACATGAGTTTGAGTTTTAATATAGAATGTAGAGTAAGTTGGAGTCATAACTATTTATCTATTTAGAATTTTCACATTATTTTCAAATGGAATATTGCATTAACCTTTTAGCACCGCTCAACCGGACATTTCATTGTCGAACTGCCGTGATGCTACTACCAACATGATAAAATATTGCTAGATTCACTTTCATCTGTTTTGGATAAAACTGAACAATATACAAGAAGCGACATAATAATTTTGAGGAAATGCCGTCTGGGTTGTTTAACCCTCTGTCCTTCAGCATGGTATGTTTCTGTTGTTCACGTCAGGTCATCATTCCTCAGGTGGACATATGCTGTGGAGTTGTATTTCAAAAGATGTCGGGGGTTGGGAAAGATCCCGCCGCACTGAAAGCTGTCAAACAACAGTTAAGAGCTCTAGAACATTCTGTGCTGACAGATGAAAGTGAGAACAGGTCTATAACATGGATCATTTTAATGTCTTCGGGAATGATGTGTTCTTTTCATAAGATCAAAAAAAACTATGTCAGGATGTACTAGATGTGCTCTGACTAAGCAATTAAATACACGCCTGCAAAACTTGTTGTTAGCTTTGTAACCTTAGTAGTAATTTAAGCAGTTAGCTTGGGTTATGCTAACGGCTCTTCAAAAAAAAAGAATACTTTGCCAGTATGGTGGAGCAAATCTAAACATGCTTCACAGGAATTGTACAGAATATATTCTAGCAGCATTATCCTGTATATAAAGTGCTAGCCATAACAGCTTTCACAATGCAACACTTTCACAGGGGCAGTTTACACAAAACCATTTTTAACTAAAAACCTTGTGTTTTGGCCATTCACTTACACGACAACAGCGTTTTGGGGCCTGAAAACGCGACTTTTGAAAACGGGTTTCGAAGTACACGTTTTTGGAAATGATACAGTGTAAACAAAAGCGTAAATCTGTGAAACATGAAGTCATGGGCATGCATATTACGTGTTCAGTCTATATGCAGATAGTATTTCTTTACAAAGTGACGTCCGCCAACTATTGGCCTCGTTTTTAGTCATTTTCGCGAATCCGTGTAAACGGGGATTGTTTTAGCGACGTTGTACGTGAAAGGCGCAAAGGGAAAACTTGTCTGTTTTCAGTACATCGTTCTGGAGTTAATGTACCCTAATTACTTTGAGGGTAATTGGTGCGTTTGTGAAAGCCTGTATTATCTTAGTAATGGAACTTGTTGCCCACCTTCCTCAAACAGAAGCCACTGATAAACACCTCACAATGGCGATTTTATGGCTATCCCTGTGAGTTGTGGAGGTTATAAGCTAATGATGGTGTTGTAATACTGTTCTCTTTAAGTGAATCCGAATTAATGCTAAAATTAGCATTTTTTATGTCGATTTACGTGGTTAGCCATATTCAACCTCCACATTTTTATGTCTTTATAATGGTTGTGTGTGCGCAGTAAAATGCTTTAGCGATAACAAATTAGCCGTTGCACAACCTCCAGCTAGCCAAATAATATCTCTGTTGTTTGAGCTTGTTGGCCCTTAAACACAGATTCCACAAGCTGAAGTGTTTGATAGGGGGCATTACCTTGTTCAAGACCCTGAGCTATTGGAGTCTTTTGTCAGAAGGGCATTTGTTCATCTCCTTTTGAATTCTGGTTTCATGTTTAGAAAAAGAGGAGGGATGAGCGCTAAGCTTAAAGAGCTTTCAGCACCATTCACACAGCCAGTCAAAGAGATGAATTTGTGCTCTCTAAGTTATTTCCCATATCTGAGAGCTGTGCAGTTTCACTGTGGTAAAGTTAGTAGCTGAACTGAAACATGATATTCCAGAACAATTATTGTTTGATGTTATGCGGTTAAACAACTCTTATAGAAAACTAGTGTGTGTTGGACTATAATAAGGTTCCAAAGTGACAAAGGAAAGGTTTTTGACAGTTAAGGCATTTATAATGTTACTAAAGATTTTAATTTAAAATGAAGTCCTTGAGAACCTTGAAAAAAGTTAAGAAAAATATTAAGCAAAACATATTGTTAATAATAATAAATTCAAATAAAGCATATTAGAATGATTTTTGAAGGATGGTGTGACACAGTAATGATGCTGATCTTTTTTTCTTTGAATAATTAAATGTTTTAATATATTTAAAAAAAATGTATTGTAATAATATTTCACAATATTAATGTTTTACTGTATTTTTGATCAAATAAATGCCGCCGTGGTGAGCAAATAAAATAAAACCATGGCCAGTTATACGTATGTATGGATAATAATAAAAAAATATACACACTTTTGTTAGGTGTGGTTAAAAAAAGTTTTGGACCTTGCTCACAGTAATTCGGGTAATGCACAACAACATACCTGTGCTAAATAAAGATTTTTTTAGAAACACAAAATCACCTACTTAGATCTGTCAGTCAAACTCCAGTTGTCATGAAATAACACGTTAACCAAAATAAAGGGTGGGACTTTGGTTTGACAGCTGCTAATGGAACACATATAGGATTTGAAGTCTAACATAAAAATTTATAATAAACAAACTCTTTCTTTCACACTTGTTCTCTCCATCATGCACAAACATACAGATACACGTTATTTAGTCTATTCTTAACATAAAGTGATCTGGTGTGAATTTTGTGGTGGTAGTATCAAAAATGTGTTGAATGAGCATTATCTTTTCACACTGAACGTGGCTTTTCAGGATTCAGTGCTGTGGCAAACCTCACAATGTCAGATGTTATCAGTGTGTGTTAAGCGCCATGGAAATGACTTCCGTGTTTACACATGGGAGTTGTATTACTCTCCAAACCTCAAGCACATGCATGTCTAATGCCTCTATAACTGCCATTTAAAAATGTCACAGTAACATGTTCAAGCTGGACTTTATGAGCCTGGACTACGAAACGTTGCCTTGAAATAACATAAATGACGGCCGGTTGTTTTGAGTTTTCTGTTTGCTAATTTTGAAGCAATATATATATATATATATATATATATATATAATATTTTCTTCAAAGTTTCGTCGTTTTTGTAACATGTAACATGGTCTTTTAAAGCTAAATCAACAATGATTAAAATAATTCTGTGGTGAAGTAAATACTACAGGAAAAACAGTAAATACATAATTTCTACATGAAAAAGTAAATTATGTATTAGTACTCAATACAAGAAGTTAAAGTGTATATATCAACGATATAAAATTAAATTAAAACTACACTGTAAAAAAATTTGCTGTGATTATTTATCACAAATTAAAATCCAACATTGTTTCAACTTTAAAAAGCATGTGTTCATGTTTGACTCAAAATATTAAGTTTAGTTAAGTTGGAAATTTAAGTTATCTCAACAAATTTTAAGTTGTTATAACTAATTGCAGCCACATTTTTTACAGTGTACTTAAAACTGTAGTCAAACTGTATATAATAAGCAAATACATCATGAATCCATTTTCCAAACCGTGTTTTTGTCTTATCCTGAATCAGTACGGTACGCCAATAACAAGTGTTTATATTCTGACTATTTTAGACGTCAACCGCCGCGGACTAACCGAGTACTTGCGTGACTCGTCATAGACATAAACAAAGAGAAGTAGCTCCGGCTACAATGTTCTTCCGCAGTTCTGCTTATTAACCGCTAGAGCGCCAAAAGTTACGGACTGCAGCTTTTCTGATACTGGTGTTCCCATCATGCACTGGGGCATGAATAATTAGTAAGGTTGATTTTTTGCGGTTTTCCAGCTGTATTTATACTGTTTTACCATTGCTTTTGTTGTTAGGTTTAGTAACTTGTCATTTTGTGACATATGGAGTTCATTTTCTACTCAAAAAGAAGAATTAAATTATACCGTCATTGTGTATTGTGTACCAAGTATTGCGGTCTCTGTGTTCAGATGCCACGTTACTTCTATTATGTTGATATGGTATCTACACAATATTATTTACGTAGATGTTTCGAAGCATACACTTCAAAGTGTGGTTTAATTCAGTGTTAATTTTTACTTAAACAACATAGTAACAACAAAGTAAGCTTCAACTAAGTAGAAATTACTCAACAAACTTTTTCTGGCCAAGTTAATTTTTTTTTGTTAATTTTACTTAACTTAGTTAAGTAGAGTTTACTTAATTCCATATGTGAAATTGACTTAAATCTGTGTGCAAAAACATGCGAAAGAAAAGTAAATTTTACCTCTTTTTTTCAGTGAATGTGATTTAACTCTGTTTTCTTTTCTTTTTGTGTGTAGGTGAGAAGCCATACCGATGCAGTTGGGAAGGATGTGACTGGCGTTTCGCCCGCTCGGATGAACTGACGCGGCATTACCGCAAACACACCGGCGCAAAACCCTTCAAATGCATCGCCTGCAGTCGCTGCTTCTCCCGTTCAGACCACCTGGCACTGCACATGAAGCGCCACCAAAACTAACGGATTTCACATCAACTTTCATAACAGTTTTATTGTTCTAAATATTTCACAGTCATTCACGTATACGAAGATCAAACTAATGAAAGCTCTCCACACATTTTGTCATGAAGAGGACTGGACATCACAGCAAAGAGCTCCAACGGGATGTATACTAATGTATATATGTTTTCTATGTGTTTATGTCTGTAGATTAATGTGAAAAGATGTTATGAATTTTATACTTGACCTCCATCCACTTTGTCTGACTAAATTTTGGAAAGGTTCTTTCGGGACCATATAGTGTCTTCCTAATAACTTGAAATGTAAAGTTTGATTTATTAATTCCAAGGTGATAGTTAACTGTTCATTTTAGACGACGCTAGTCTATACTATTTATATGGAATTTCCCACTCACAAAAAGTTGTTTGCTTTTGGGTAAGATCCTGCGATAAAAAATAAATGTTTGCTGTTCTCACAGTTGTGTATCCATGGATACAAATCTTTATGAGATTGTAAAAAAAGTAGCGCTCAGATCAGTCGACTGTTTGACATTTCGGCTCTTTGTATGACTGTGATGAATGTGAAAAATGAGCTCACCAGAGTGTGCCAAATTTGTATTTCACACAACAGTTGATTGTTTTATAAAGGTAAGAAACTTTAAAGAAAATAAGTGAAGCGAGTGCGATATGTGGACCGTTTTGAAACTTCACAACAATCCCTGTCTTTTCCCAAGAACAAATTTGTATTTGTTGTGGACATCGTAGCATTTGCTTTTGTAATGGGCTCCAAGACGGGTCTTAAAAGTTCTCCAGTTCCCTTTGTACATGTCCTGCTCTTATGAAGGGAACTCTGATGGATCAAAAGGTACTGTACATATGCTGTTGTTAAAGTTTAACTACATGTAAATACTTTTCTCTTTGAAGCTGATTGTTTTTATTATGAACAAATGGGATTTTGCTACGTTTGTCTTGAATGTGGGTGAATTGAGTGTGTAGGTCTTGCATACTAAGTGATCGGTTTAACATTTTGTATGTACTAGTTTGAATACGGAATTTTGAAAATAAAAGAATAATCATATTTCATAGCTAGTGTCTTTTCAAAGTGTTCTGTATGTTAACTTGCTTCCTTAATTGACTCTGGATGAGTGGAATGACATTTGAATAGTACTTGGTTAATACTTTGGCTATGGAGACATTTCCATGTTATATTTATGAGGGGCAATAGTTCTTGGAACTATATAAGGTGGACTTTTACTTACTCTCTAATAAATGCTGGGTTAAAAATAACAACTGCTAGGTAATTCTGACCCAGCTTGTTGGGTTTTATGCATTAACTCAGTGCTGGGTCAAGCAACCGGATTTTGCATCTATGCATCATATTGTATGAGACAAGTGGAATCTACTTTTAAAACAATAATTTTTTTTACAAAACTGATTGCAAAATTGGTGTGATGTTCAATTGAGCTCCCGAGATCTTCAGGTAGATCATATTTTTTGCCCGTATCAATATTCCACTTGTAATATAAAAACTAGAACACAGACCGTGACCACAGTCTTCATAAACATTCAACCGAATTCAAATTGTTCACGCGCAAAACGCAAAAGAAATTCAAGTTATCTTGAGTTTAAGAAAAGTTTTATCACGCTAAACGGACAGATACACTGAAAATGACGTTAAAATGCCAGTTTTGGCAAGTATCCTCGTAACATGCAGTCTTAACTAAGTTAAAATAAAAAGTCTTGAACCGAAACAGTTGGAAGAAAATCTGATGTGTCAGATCTATGCATTTGTTCTTAAAGCGACAGTACACTTTAAAAAATTCGAACCACTCCAACTCAAAATTTTCAAGTGACTGGTCACATCTAAATTTTTCAATTGGCCTAAGAACACTTTTAGTTGGGGACGTTAGAATTTTTTTTACAGTGCAGGTTAAAACTTTGCTCTTTAGTAGCTTTAAAACTTTAATAAGGATTTATATTTAATTATACATTATAGTGTTTTGTAATTGTTAGACCTACATGAAATATGTTTGTTTCGACTTTGTTGTATTGTATTTGTGCTTATTGCTAGTAATTTGTAAAAGTGTCTTTATTGAACATTATTTAATAAATTACTATTTATTTATTTTTGTGGTGGGGCAGTGAAAATGTTGGCAGGCCAAGTAACCAAACTCCTGATCAGTGAGCCCTGTGTTTGTATATAGAGTATCTTTTAAGACCTGCTCCTTTTGTTATAAAATAAAGTGACAAAATCTTTTACGGGGTATTTTTTTTAAATAATGTTAAATGAGTCACTTTGGAGCCACGCTGGAGCCAGGCCTTCCACTGCTTTAAATGTATATTGTTAAACGCTGTATTGTTAAAACAATGAGTCAGCTTGTAAAACAAAAACAGTTGTAGTTAACGAAGGACTAAAATAGGGTGGGGAAGAGCTTTCTGAAACAGTAAACTAATAATTACAGTCTGACAAGATAATTTACAGAATGAAATCCAGCCTACAACAAAAGACGATGACTGATGAGGGGAACACCCATTTACAGTGTATTCTGTGGACATGAAAAGATGAAAATATGTAAACCATTTCAAAACAGTGAGCGATACTGCCCGGAGTAAAAGTAAAACTGTCTTCATTGTTGAGAATACCTGTAGTATTCCTAAACATCTATGAGGCCTTTAAGCCTCGCTCATTCCTGAGGTGTTAACTGTGCTTATCGAGGCAGTGAGAATCCAGTTAAAACTTGCCCCGCTTCTTATACCGCTTATAACACATGAAGAGACCAAAGATAGACTTTCACATGTCTTGAAAAAAAAAAAAAAAAAAGGTTTAATGTCATCTGTTTTACTTTTGTTTGCTAAAATACTGAAGGATCAATTAATGCGCATCGCTAAAAAACCAAGACCTCGTAGGCCTACTAACCCTTTTTTAGTTAGCTTTACTTAAAATTGAGTAATATACTATTCACATACTATGCCGTAACTCAGAAAATCCAGGTTGAGATTACTTGACTGATTTGTGTACTTCTATTTTGCAAGCAAAATAGTTGAAGTTGGGGAAATTCTTCATAGAGTATTCCTCCACTTCTGCGCTAGTCTTTCTCCCTAGCTGCCTTTGCTCATTTTCCAGTCATCTTGAATGTTGGATTGTCAATACAACCGAGTATTTTGCGAGAAAAGCACTTCATAAATTGATGTTGATTTCCTAAAATGGTTTTGTAACCAAATATGTGGATTTGGTTGTTCCCTTCATTTATGACAAATTATTTTTCCTTTATGCAAAAACAAATCAGTTATTTGTGGTTTGTGCCAGTTTCTTACAATCAATCTCGCTTGAGTCACACAACATTCAACGTGCAAATAAAAACCAATAAATGAATCTGTAAATCAATAAGACTGACCATTACAAAACAATTGTATTTCCTGTCTTTATTGTAGTAACACAATACAGCAAATAAAATGGTCAAATAAATAAAAAAGCAATTGCTTTTTTTTTGCAATGAACTCTGGGAGTACACTGTTACTTGGAGTTTTACTGACTTAATTTAATAAATTATAAAAACTTGAATATATCGATAAACTTTACTACGACAAGATTTTTTCCAAGTAAAGTTAACAAATAGAAATGTACTATTGTGTAGCCTATCTCAGGGTCTGTGTTAATCATTATTGCACCAGTTGAGAAGTGAGTGTCATAAAGATTGTGTTTTGACCATAATTTATCCTCCCAGACACTAGAGTAATATAATCTTCTTAGGAACAAACAAAGGAAGAGTAGGCCTACCACTTCTTATGAACTAAAGTCCTGACCAAGTTAGTGTTGGACTTTGACTTTAATGGCTAGACATGGCGGGCAATTTTATTGACAAAATGATAAAATATTTCTTCATAATACATATTTACCTATTTGATACTAGTGGAATGATAAGACTTTAAAAGAGGCCACCGCACAATGCTTTGACATGAGCCGTTACACATCTGCACCACTAGAGGGCGCCACACCGCTGCAGTCGCTGAACCCGAAACTACAGCAGATCTCTGCACCGTCTCATGATTACACAGCAAATTTCTTGAAGATGTTGACAGCTGGATTGATTTATTAAGGCCATTCACATTACATCCCATAAACCCTCAGGGTTTTGCCAAACAGTCATAATCCTAAATCAAGGATGTTGATCCAGAAAGTCATACTCTCGTTTTAATAAATTAGTCACATTTAAAGGGGTAGTTCACCCAAAAATGAATATTTTGTCATCATTTACTCACCCTCATGTTGTTCCAAACCTGTATGAGTTTCTTTATTCTGCTGGACACAAAAGAAGATATTTAAAAAAATGTTGGGAACCAGACAGTTGAGCCACAGAGTGCATGGCGTAGGTATGATGACATCACTTTGGAGGCCAAAACGTGGAAGCGAGTTAGCATTTTAGCACTTCCGGTTCCATGTCCTGAATTAAAAAAAAAAATTTGAATGAGGGTTTGGTTAAATGGCTGAAAAAAGATCTGTGGAGAACTCAAACTCAAGAAAAATAAAATACATCAATATTACCCCACTCGTGATTTTTTTTTAAAGCTGTTACGTGTCATGCTGAAAAGGTAAGCTCAGTCCTCTTTTACAGCATCGTTATGCTTATATAATTTTGCTCTTACAAACTATTCTTAGTCAAACTTTCTGAGAAAATGTTTGTAGATAAAAACTGAAAGATTTGTCGGAAGCTTAGCGGTGGTGACGTTGAATTTGTGGGACCGTGGTGTATTTTGTTTATACACTGCCTTAAGCTTTTTACTTCTGGCGACTGCATTTGGGCTTCAAAATTCATAACTGTTGTGTTTTCATGTAATCTTGATGGACAAAATGTGCAAGTGTCATAAACTTTTGTTGACCACAGCTTTTTTTTAGTGATAATCCACAAGCCTATGGGCAAATCCTATTGGGTTTTTGTCGAGGGAACCAGCGTGATGCTAACTGCCAGTTGGCCTACAAAGTGACGTCATACCTGAACCACTCCATAGGCTTCCATAGTAGGAAAAAAATTATAATATGGAAGTCGAGGGGTACCGTCAACTGTCTGGTTCGTGGTCACCAACATTCTACAAAATATCTACTTTTGGGTTTAACAGAAGAAAGAAACTCATACAGGTTTGGAACAACTTGAGGGTGAGTAAATGATGACAGTATTTTCATTATTGGGTGATTTTTAAGAGACAGATCATAATGAAATGGGCATGGGGTTATGAAACTATTAGGAAAAAAAATAGACAGCACCTGAATTATAATACACAACGCACCGTGTTGCACCAAAACATTTTATTCTATAAAAGGAGTGGGTAATCACAACTGTACAAGGGAAACTGACTTTTAACACCATTTCTCACAGTATCAAAATGTGTTTTCCTCGCTGATCTTTACACTTGTTCTGTACAAATACAAAAGAAATAACATTAATTACTTGTTTTGTTATAATGATAACTGCATTGCACTGAGTAATATAGTACTGGCCCATAAGTTACTGCATTCAATATAAAATACCTATGATTCTGAAAGTTTAAAAGAGAATTTAATGATAACCACACTTGCACACATACACATACACTCACACGAAACCCAAACTCTTTCATGATTTGAGCACAAGGTCGCACACTATTTTAAACAAATCATATGCAAGTAATGAAAGCAAACATACTTTTAGATAGACAAGCATGTCACAAAATTCAGTCGTGGGCACTTCAACATTGATAAGAGGCTGACTCCTAACATTACGCCATCTTGGATTACAATAATTTCAATTTAGGATGGTATGAAGGTACATGTTTTACCAGCATGTTTTGTAGTAGTTATAAATAGGCCATGCATATGCTACGAATGGCCATGGTTGCACACATTTCATGTGGATTATCAGTGCTTATAGGCCACATCTGTCAGGGCACCAACGCTTTGACATGCTCACCGACTTCACAAAGAAAACTCTACTCTCCATGCAACACTTTAGGGGCGTACAACACATTAGGGACTCATTTCAAGGGATAAAAAAAAAAAAGAAGATTCAAAGAAACAACAAAAAAGAGAAAGAAAACGAGTATTTCACATTATCTAGTCAGTGTTAAAAATAGAAATCCACCCGTTACATTTATTCAAGAACTTTGTAGATTATATACAGTATGTACATTAACTCTTTAATTATTCATTGTCTGTAAGTCTATGAACAGCTTTTAAAAAAAGAAAGGGATCGCAATCAAATGCATATACTCTTCTAGAAAGATGTGCTTAGTAACTTTGAGTTGAAGCAAGAGAACAATACAAAATCTTACGACTACATTGCTCTCTGGACCAAATATCGTGCAGCTGCTGCAGACATGCACTTGACTCTCAAAGGCTGGAATCGAACAAGCGTTTCTTCTGAAAAAAGGCATAATGCGCACTTAATCAGCTGCTAGCGATTGAAATTATGACCATGGCAATGAGTGCTAGTTAGAGGGAAGAAGTGTCCAGGATACCCTCTCCTCACAGATTTACATGGACTCAGCCCAACATTTTCATAATATCTCTGTCCAATAACTTCAACATATTTTGGGGGGTTGAGGGGGTATTTTTGCATATCATGCATATCAGGGCAGGAGCTGTTAAGACATGTTTGTCACTGTGAACTAGGTGCAAATAGGGATTTTCAGGGTGCCTCACAAAAATAGGGGTCCCAGTATCGAACCCTGAGGAACTCCGAAAACCTTGCGCAAATCAGATTTGCACGTTTACTTCAATTAAGGCTCTGATGGGCTAGAAGTAACAATGCATCTAGACATCTGTACTATTATATCTCTGATTATGTCTTTTTATTTTTTTTACAAATATGCAAACAAGTGTGCTTATACACAGACATACACACACACATACATACCGATTTTAGTAAGCCCCCCCCTTTCCCTGCCAGCTATGTTGCTTTTTTTTTAAACGTTTATTTTCACAGCCTTATGAAATAATATCTGAAGGTTAGATTAACACCCATCAAAAGGTGTTATTTATGTTAGATGCCATTATTGGCAATAAAAATGTCTTTTAAAAAACAAAAAGAAATACTGTTTTTTTTGCGCCAAACTACTTTTGGGAAGATGCTTAGACAGCAGATACTAATCAAGAAAAATATTTTACAAAAATTCACAGTCTTGTCAGCCCCCTGCCTCGACTTCTCATTTGGGTTAGGGTAGATATAAAAACTTATTTGTTAAATAAAATAAAATAAAAACTGTAAAACAGGGTACATCTTCAGCTGTCTTTACAATGCGCTCTACGTTAACTTCCATCCACACAGAAATGTACAGGCCCTAAGATGCATGTAGAGCTTGTGTATACAAATTTAGGACAAGAAAAAGTTTGGATAAAACGTAAGAATTCAACAAGGCAGCTGTAGATGTATCTCCAACCCTCCTATCTCATTAAAATGACTACATTTATTACATAACTTGACTTTTTCCAAACCATCTTGCATAAAATCCTTTACTTTCATATTTTTCTAACTTTCAACAACTCTCAATAAGGGGTACCTTCCCCAATCTTCACTCTCTGCTTATAGCAGTTCTGCGTGCGGTTTGCCTTTCTTGTAGTCACTTCAAGTAACGGCTAATGATCAGGCATGCATCTAGACATCTGTACTAGATGAAGGTGGAGGTCACCAGTGGACGGGTGGTTTGTGGCTTTTAGAAGCTTAGCTGAAAACTGCAGTCATGTTCTGACCAGGAGGGGTAACCAATATGATTGCGCCACCCTTTCTCCATATCCAACACATGTTCTTATCCGGAGACTGGGGAGGTGACGTCAACAGCGTTTGGACTCCCCGGATGGGCGCGCATGTCTCCTGAGGAGCAGGCAGGGAGGTGAGGGCTGGGGAGGGTGGCGGGAAAAGTGTTTCACATCATGACGTGGCGCCGTCGATGAAGTGCCAGGTGGTCCGAGCGGGAGAAGCTGCGGTCACAGTCGGTGCAGCGAAAGGGTTTGATGCCGGTGTGCTTCCGAAAGTGTCGCGTCAGCTCGTCCGAACGGGCAAAGCGCCAGGTACAGCCCTCCCATGTGCACTGGTACGGCTTTTCACCTGTAAAGGCATCACCATATAATAATTTAATATATAAATCATTTCTATCATTTTTATAAATAAATTACAATTGTGCCAAAAATAACAGCAGAAAAAAGGCACACCTGTGTGTATTCTCCGGTGGGCTTTCAGATGCGAGCTCTTGGTGTAGACTTTGTTGCAGCCGTCATAATCGCACATGTGCACACGTCTTCTCTTCATGTCCGGCGAGTCGGGGTCAACTTGGATGTCCACATCCGTATTCATACTAGGAACAAAAAGTGAAACGTTTTCGCTATTAGGGTGTGGCGCTCAATTCAAGTCATACCAAACCCATCCCTGGATTACATAAAGATTACGAGCGCATTTGAGCATGTGAAGGCAGGTGCAAACATTCAGCATGATCTTCATGAATAAAACAGATTAATCCATCACTTGGATTACGGTGATCAAATTAGATCAGTGATACAATGGAAACTTTTATTGCAACACTCTTAACCCTATAAAGCCAATAGTATGATTTTCAATACTCCATTTTTTAAGGCCTCTAAATTATCAACATGATCAAAAACCTGTTGTTCACAATCTACTACATGCCTTTGTCTAATTGTATATACTTTTTAGCAAGTTAAAGCAGCACCAGGTAACTTTTCAACCTTAATAATATATTTCCAAGTCTCTTGTGATGGTACATCGACTTACACTAGGTTGAATGACACGTCTGCCATAGCCTGACGGGGTCTGTATAGTTTTTAATCGTACTTTTAAACTTCGGGTTTCGGGTAGTAACCGGCGAACAAAGAGAACTACAAAATTCGACTGCTTTACGGCATATACGTCACTTCCACCACCACCCCCACTTCCTTAAAATCGGACGTGCGAGCCAAACTAGCGTTTGTTTGCCAAATGTTATAGTCATGGCCGAAGCAGCACAGAAAAGCAAGAAAGCAAAGGTTTTGTCGGAGGAAAGCAAAAAGAGGAAACGAGAAAGTGATCGTATTAAAGGCAAAACGAGGATCTACATTGGGCCAGCGTTTCCTCGCTGGCGTGAGCTGAAGGAGGAGGAGGGGTGCCCGATGCCACCCGTCCCGGTTTTCCAGGGATTATTCTCTTTTTTGAGCGACAGTCCCAGAAAATTCATATTCTTTCCCGGGACACGAATTGTCCCGTTTTTTTGTGAAAATGTACTTCTAAAGTAGAATTTCCTGGTTTCAAATTAAACCGTTTCCGTCTACTGTTACTGTGTTTTCTTCATAGTTGTGTACAGTACATCCAATCCTGTGTCCGTAAACGGGTAAAAAACATGGTAAAAACGGGTAAAACAGTGGATTGGCAAATGCCAGGCGTTTACTTTTATTTGATTGGAAGCTCAACTTATCGCCTAGCAACTGCCTGTGCTGTCGGTCGGTCGCGCGCGCGCATCAACACACATCCAAGATGATACAGTGTGAGTTTAGTTGCTAGATAGCTTTTTAAAATATGTCTATTTACATCTATTGTGTGAAATGGGGAGAGAGACGGACGAGGAGGATAACCACTGTCTATGAGGATAACACAACAAAGTCGGATGAGCCACCAGTGTCAAAGAAAATACTATTTACAACCTACAACTCAGACTCAGACCACAAAAAATAATAATAATCTGTGTCCCGGTTTTTCACACTTCAAAGGTGGCAACCCTATGCTCGACCGATGCGGACTTTCAAATATCAAATGAAAGCCTATGTCTAAAGGGCGTGTACAAGTTTGGTAGGGGCTACATTCTTTCAAGTAAATATATAAGATGTACAAAATAATATTTTAGGATACCTAACATGTCTGTGATATTTGTTTATTTGTCTTGCCTCAAGCTATAATAAATCGATTTGTAAAATTTGCAGATTCATCTATGGTAGCTTGATATTATAATATTGACGATATATGGTTATTATATCTACCACTCAAACATTGCATTGAAGTATCATATAGATTCAGTAAAACGGTAACCAATAGACTAGGCTACTATAATGACGCTGGCTTGTAAACGTAAGCATCACGATCATTTGTCGTTTGAAAAAAATAAAACCCATGAAATTATATTCATATGACATGCTGAAATATATGCCACTGTACCTGGATGAAGACATTTCACACGCGACACAAGCAGAACACCTGCATGTGAACTCCTACAGTGTTCAGGGCTATCATGGTTGTCAACAAATGGACGTGCATGTATGACAGAGTTTACGACAGTAGTAGAGGACAATACTGTTTCCCAACTGTAGGGGGACCCCGAGAGCAAAAAAAAGAAAAGTAACCTAGTGCTGCTTTAAAAGGCTTTTTAGTATATTTCTAAATACATCCTCCTTTAGGTTACGGCACACGTGTTCTTTTGGGGGGGTTTTTACTGTAAAATCTCTACTGATTTTATAAAGTAAATGTAAGTATAACTTTAATATTGTTAGTTATTTTTTCTAAGATGAACATTTTCTGGACAGACGCCTTAATTTATGTATTTATAATCAAGTAATGAAAGGATTGTAATGTCCGCAACACTGCTACTTACTCCCATATTTAATCATTTATTTATTAAATATGGGAGTAAGTAGCCGTGTTGCGGACATTACAATCCTTTCATTTTAATATTCCTTTTTGTCCAGCACTTGCCAGAAGTTGGGATGTGCACACAATAACCCAAGTAAACCTATGTTGAAATGCGAGTCGAATCAAGGGACAACAGTGTTATTACAGCTGTAATTACAGAAATTAATTACAAATTGGTCACAAGAAACTGGAGGGTGAGTGTCACAGAAAGGTAATACCAAGTCTCCAGAATAATCACCCCCTCTTTTGCATTACATGGCAAAATTTTGATCAACTTGACATTTCACCAGTTTTAAGTAACATTTCAAGCTGCAGTGTTTTTGACCTGTGGCGCTTTCCCCTTCTACTTCTTCTATATAGACTCGGCTCTAACAGAAAACAAGGGCTCAAAGCCCCCCCAAACTTCACATTTATCTGACAACTATAGAAGGGGTTTGATAAAACCAATAGTGATGTAATCAAATATGTGCCTCTAATTTATATGCATGCATAAAATAACCTAGCTGTATAAAAACACTACCTAAAATGATTCTTGCATCCCAGAATTATATGTAAATAGCACTATTACAACCCCTAGTGCAACTATACTAACTGGCCAGCAG
Organism: Phoxinus phoxinus; assembly: GCF_949152265.1. Lineage (NCBI taxonomy): Eukaryota > Metazoa > Chordata > Actinopteri > Cypriniformes > Leuciscidae > Phoxinus > Phoxinus phoxinus. The sequence goes on along the minus strand of NC_136892.1, from coordinate 9,852,092 downwards.
GGAGAGCTAAAGAGCAAGCGTGTGTGTGTGTGTGTGTGTGTGTGTGTGTGAATTCCATACAGCTGGAGAGCTTCCAGTTCAATGCCGATCTCTCTCCCTTTCCCTTCCTGCTCCAATCCCCCTCCCCCTGCCATGGTTTTTTTTCAGCCCATCTCTTTCTCCCCTCCTTTCCTTCCTCTCTCTTTCTCAGCCTCTTCCTTTCCCCTCCCTGGCTGCAAACCAGTTCCCCCCCCCCACCCCCCCAACTCATTTCCATCGGATTTCTCTCTCCCAGCAATCACCTGACCGCATGTCCGAACAATTATACACACACTGGCAAAAGACCCTCTTGTTCTCCATCCTGCCCTGTCACCCTGCCACTTCTATTTGTCCTTCTTTGCATTTTACTCCCTCTTTTAAAGGTGTGACGACATTGCAAGTTATGTAACATTGTTTACACCCAGTTTGGAGAGAACCCTGCCCAGCAACACACACACACACACACACACACACACACACACACACACACGCATCCAGCTTGAAATCAACGCAAAGAAGAGCCATGGGCCTCCAGTGTGTTGAAGGTTACGTAATCATCCAGAGGAGTGGTGCAGTGATGCCATTAGACCAGGATGTCAGATACTGTACATATCCCAGGATCGAGATATTCAGATGTATATGGGATATCTCTCTCACCTGGGATCCATCCCTTGCGTGCTGAACGAGGCCGATCCAGACTCTGTGCCGCTTTCAGCATCACTGTCAGACTGAAACTCCACTGGAGAGGTTGATCCTGGCTTTATACGCACTGAAATTACATGGTATAAAAGAAAAAAGAAATTGGAGTGAAATGCTGAATTGGAAAATCAACATGAATTTATGAAAAGTATTTAACCCTTAAATGACAATAATTGTATTTTATTAAAGTGCCACTATTATACCATTTTAAAGGTTCCTAATTTTGTTTTCTCCAACAATACGTTTACATGCATCCAAGGTCAAAAAAACAGTTTAAGTTTCTCATAAAATACATTGCAGCATCACCACTGTTCTCACAGTGTCTGAAACGTTCGATAAATGATTCGGTCTCTCTAAACCCCTCCTTTCCAAGAGCCTACTCTGCTCTTATTGGTCAGATGGCCCAGTCTGTATGATTGGTCGACCGCTTACAGCACATGTCTGAAACAAAACACATCTCTATCCATATCTGCTCTTTCTCAATACTTGTTTACACAGTGATACAAACAGTAACAATGGTGTCAGTTTTACAGTGTCAATTGTTTAGCTTTCACAGCACGAAAAACAGTGTCTTCTTGAATGACATGTCGACAACATGAATGACATGTCGACCAAACTCTTTCAGGCTTCACCTACGACAGCGGTGTTTGAGGACGGGTCAAAGTAGACGCGTTTCACGGGCAGCCAATGAAGACCATAGGTGGACATTGTGTAAACCTATATACAAAAGAGGTAGCATAAACTGGCCTTACTTATTAGTTTCATTGAAATGTCTCTAGATAAGACCCCTATTCCTCTGCTGGGATCGTATAGAGCCCTTTGAAGCTGCATTGAAAATGCAATTTGGACCTTCAATCCACTGGTTGCCATTGAAGTCCACTATGGAAAAAATTGTGGAATCTTTTCCTCAAAAAACCTTAATTTCTTTTCGACTGATGAAAGAAAGACATAAACATCTTGGATGATAAGAGGGTGAGTAAATTATAAGGAAATTTTAATTCTGAAGTAAACTAATCTTTTAACATCATTTTGTTCTTCAGACTGATTCACTAACGTGAACGAAGAGGCGGGATTTATTTCTCGAACCAATTAAATCCAATCGCATCCAATTATAGTGTGATGGAGGCATTGTCTCCTCTCACGTGACTTTCCCCTATTCATTCCCAATTACACCCCATCAAACCCACCATACGCTTTAGGGTGTCTGTTAAAACTCAATGGGCTTGGCGCGGGCTCCCGCTGTAACTTTAACTTTATCTATCGGTTCTGTTCACATGTTTGGGTTGTTTAAAAAGCCTCCCACTGAAATGAGGAGCGAGTCAAGCACTGGGACAAGCAATTCAATCAAATACAGAAAAGCATTCCTGCCGAAAATTTTATTCAAACAACATCACTTCCAGAATCTAACATCTTCTTTGTGTTTTTTGGCAACCAGACGGTTCTTGAGTCCACAGGATGAAGAAATGGATAAAAAAAAGAATACAAGTTCAATTCGTTGAGTACTGGGTTGATATCTCTTGACGTGACCTTTAACCACCGACAGAGGAGATGATTTGGAAATGCCCAGGAGTTTGCAAAGATTATCTTCTAAATGAAAGGGGGAAGGGTGCTGCCCATTCATTAAATGTCGACTCTCCCAAAACCCAATTGTCCCAAGTTACTCAAAAAGAAAGAAAGAAAAAACATCTACAGAGATACTTAATCTACAGCCTCTCATTGGAGACAACATGTGGTGCTATGGGCCTGTTCAATAAAGCATGCTGAGTCCTTCACCTCGGTAGTTTTCTCATAAATTGAATCCAAAAGAAACTGATCTACATTATGGTTTCTTTGAAGATGATCCCCACCCAAATAACACAATTTACTGACCTTCATAATGTCTCCATTACATTACTTGGTTTCAAAGAGCTACATACAAAGTTAATAACCCGAAAACAAAAGGAGCCAAACACAGCTCCTCCCTGAGTTTAAACTTTTGGGGTTGAATCAGTGTGTTAAATAAGCATTAGCATTTTTTTTCCATAGTGTTATTTGGGTGGGGTTCTCCCATTAAAAATCATTCAGCAAATTTTATTCATTTTTGGTGTGTTTTAATGTTCTTATTACGATCCAAGGCCTGCATGGTGTCTTTCAGGGGAGACTGAAAGTCGTGAGATTAAAAGAGCAATGGGAAGAAAAAGACTCAAGTGGACCAAACCATTTCACTTTTGGGGCAGTTGTTGCCTAATGGTTAAAGAGTCAGACTGGAAATCCGAAGATTGCGAGTTCGATTCTCAGTACCGGCAGGAAATGTCTGAGGTACCTAACCCCCAATCGCAGAAGTAAAATGGCCACTGCTCAGTGTGTGTTTGTTCACTACTCACTGCTTCAAATGTGTGTACTGTACACTAACTTGAATGGGTTTAATTCAGGTTACCATACTTGGCCTACATCATGTCAAAAAGAGGGGTGAAGCATAGGTTCTTTCAAAAATATATTACGGTTTAATACTTAGTCTAAGTGATTTGTTTGAAATCCCCAAAGATTTTATTGATACAAAGACAGTGCACTCATATCACTATGAATGGAGATTGTGCAATGCGCAATATGGGAAAATCCCGCCTTCTAAATAAATTAAAAAACAGTCGGCATTTGGTAAAGTTATTGCTTTTGGTTCTATAAAAACAAACCGTGTTCTGAGACGCACATGTGCATTGACTGGACCATTCTGAAAAATCCAGTTTTTGGTCATGATTTGAGCATTTATAAACTAAATGTATGAGACCGTTGTCAGATGTCATTGCCGATTTAAAATATGACATTTATTCATCAGCTAAGTGAGCAGCTTTAGAGAATTTAATGTTTCCCATTTAAAAAAGATAGGAGCTGTTTCAAAGTTTGCCAAAGAGAGAAATGACTTGCCTTAAAGGGATAGTTCACTTTAAAATGAAAATTCTGTCATCATGTACTCACCCTCAAGTTGTTTCAAACCTGTATTAATTTCTTTCTTCTGCTGAACACAAAGGAAGATATTTTGAAAAATGTCAGTAACCAAACAGTTACCAGGTCCCATTGACTTCCATAATAGGAAAAAAAATACTATGGAAGTCAATGGGACCTGGTAACTGTTTTGTTACTGACGTTTTTCAAAATATCTTCCTTTGTGTTCAGCAGAAGAAATATATTCATACAGGTTTGAAACAACTTGAGGGTGAGTATATGATGACAGAATTTTCATTTTAAAGTGAACTATCCCTTCAAATCGATAAGCCCAAGTATGAATAATTGTAATATACAAGACCACTAATTACCATTGTAACTATGGAATTTGAGGGGAAACTGTGGTAAAGTTTTATAATTTGTCCCGCTCATGCTATGTCAAAAGATGATGAAACAAGTCCGTGTTCAAATGTTTCTTTTAAACAAAAAATCTTTGTTCAATCTGAAACCTCAAAAAACCCTTTTTGTGAGTGAAACTGTAACACGGCCTGTACTTGTATACAATTTATATTCCTTTTAAATAAAGGTCAAAACATTTTGTTTCATTATCGCCTTTAATTAAAAGTTTAAGCTTGTTTCTGCCTCACCCTGAAATAGTCTTTTGTATCTTTTATACGCACATCCATATGTGTGGGAAGAAGCTGCGTCTGAACACAGATAACTAAACGGCAATGGCACGCAACTGTAAGAGGGCGAGACCAAGGTGTGGCCACCTAAAGGAAACGGTAGAGCTAAAGGAGGGAAGATCAGCAGTATATATGAACAGTTTTAAATAAAGGAGACAAGATTCGCCCCAGGCTCATATTTGCATTATTACTTTAGACCAACTTCAAAATGCCACTTAACGTATGACTACAAAAAAGTTTGTACTTGCGAGAGCATGTCACTCTACTGAATAGGAATGAACGTGATTTGGATTTCTTAACTGGTCCTTTAGTAGTTTTGAGGATTTAAAAAAATGTATAATGATTGGAAAATAAGACTTATAGGAGCCTGTCAAATGATTCGATTTTTTATTTAAGATGTCAACAAAACAGCAAGAACGAGAGCTGTTAAAGTTAATGATGCAGTTAAAATGGTAATTAAAGGGATAGTTCACCCAAAAATGAAAATCTTTCATGCAGGTTTGGAACAACATGAGGGTGAGTCATTGATGACAGATTTTTTTACTTCATTTTTGAGGGAACTATCCCTTTAACACAATTTTTACCAGCATTAACAGATTCATTAAATTTGACATTATAACTTCTGGATTCTGTTCTGGTTTCTAAAAACCTTCAGAGATGATTGGAACTGATGTAAGATTACATCTATAAATTGTAGGGAAAGTTTTATCGTTGAATTATTAATGCAGATTTAATTACAGTATACACAGCTGTTAAAAAGTTTGGGGTCCTTTTATGCGTTTTGTTTTCTTAACATGAATATTGTGAAATATTATTACAATTAAATAACTTTTATTTTATTATGGCAGAGTGCATATTGTTTTTCCCTAAAAAATTAACTGAAATGTTTAAACTATGAAAATATTATGATCGATAAAATGTAAATATTTAATAATATTATATTTTGTATATTTCAATTTAATTAAATATTTGATCGATTAACAGTTCTGGTAACAAACAAGTAAAAAAAAAAAGAATATTACTAACTCACATCTATTATTAAACTTAGCTCAGATTTCAAGGCATGTCATCAGCAAAGCAACACATACTAGGACTGTGCAACAATTAATCGTGATTAATCGCATACAAAATAAAAGTTTGTGTTTACGTAATATAAATGTATTGTGTGTAGGCTACTGTATATAATTATTTTGTATATATAAATACACACACGTATTTATATTTTTGAGAAATATTTGCATTTATATACTGTATAGGCCTATATATATATAATATATATAAATATTTTATATAAAAATAACATTTAATATATACATGCATGTGTGTATAATCATAAATACAAAATAATTATACACAGTACACACACATACATTAAAATGCATATATAACACAAACTTTTATTTTGGATGCACACATGAAAAGGTTTTTACACTGACCTTTACCATTAATGAGTCTTACTTATAAGCTATCACTGTACTACTACTGTAGCTATGGTATAGATGTATGAGGTTTTAAGCTCATTCTATATCTCTTTCAGTTCAAAGGTCATCTCACCTGATCCCTCCGACCGGCCGTCGCTCCCGATGAGAGGTACAGTGATGGCGGCGGTGGCCATTCCATCCGTGGGTACGGTTGTATAGACCACCGGTAAGGATTGCACCACCACGGGGATGGTCTGCAGCTGCCCCATCTTACTGGGCATGCTCACGGAGGGTATGGTGTGGATGACATGGAGGATCTGCTGACCTCCGACCCCTTGCGTGGACGCCAGTATGGAGCCCGCCGACAGCACCGCTGGGATGGTGGCGCTTATGTTCTGGAGAGTTGGGTTTACAGGGGTGGAGGTCGTCGTGGCTACCGGGAGAGAGGGGCGGGGCTTGTTGAGAGACAGGTCCACGGGTTCCGTCTGGTCGTCATCGTTGTGTCGGGCGCTGATTTCACAGAGCGGAGGGGGGGAGGATTTGATTTTGAGGTCTGTGGGCTCAGGATAATCGTCTAATGGCTCTTCTTTCTGTAGAGGCAGAAAAATAGAAGAACATTTGAAGAAAACGAGGGTATAAGGGAGATAAGGAAGGCATATGGAAGAGCAAACGGTTGAGGAAGGAGATTAGGAGGGACGGCAAGGAAAGGGAGGGTACAGAGCAGAAGCTCCACAAAACACAGGGACAATGGCTGGCCAGATTGGGCAGAGGAGAAGGCCTGAAACTGGCACGAGGCCAGCTCAACACAGTCCCATTTATACACAGTCAAAGTAAAGATCTGAGTGTGTATGTGCACAAGTTACAGCCACTAAACTCCCTCTGCAGTAAGACTCATAACAAACCTCTTTTGGTAAAGGTAATAAAACAAATGGAACGTTTGAAAGCAATTCTTGAATGAAGCCTCATGCAAACAGAGATGTTAGTGTGTTTTTAGCACCAGCAAGGGAACAGTCAACTTAAAAACGCTAAACTTGTGGTGCTTGTTTGTGCAGAACTTACTGCCATAATGCTAGGAATTTGTATGTGGTTGTCAGGGCATTGCTATGTGGTTGCTAAGGTGTTCTGAGTGGATGTTAGCACACTGTTTTGCAGTTTCTGGGTCTATATGATTCTGGTCTCTAGACATGGCTCAGTTCCCTTCTTCAAATGTATGTCTATGGCGATTCTAGGGATGTAAATAGGCAAAAACACTATTCAAAATAGTTTTTATTTTAACAGGCATTAATTCAACATTTCTCAGCCTAATATTTTCCCCAATGGCAGCCGTCTACTTTTCATTTCAAGTTTTGCTAATGATACTTTCTATTCTTTTGTTTTCTGCCTGTGGTAACTATGAGTGAAACGTCACTTCGTCATTGTGTATCAGACAAATCGAAATACACATTTTTACATTATCCTTGAGAGCCTGATTACAAAAACAAAAGTCTCACCATTAAAAGCCATGTACCAAGCACACAATTATAATATTCCCATTTCGAAATTTCATATAGCCTATATGATAGACTTGCGCTGGACATGTTGTATCTTATATTCAAGTGATTCCAAATCCATGATGGCGAACCGGCGGAAATAAACCATATTTATCGGCTGTTATAAATCTTACAAATTGTCTAATCGGGCAGTTAGTGATAACATCAAAAATTTAAATATCGGCCGATACAGATATGGTGGCCGATATATCGTGCATCCCTACTTAATAATAATGTTTTTGTCAATTTGTTGTAATTTAAAGGTGATGCATGTAAGACTTTTTATGTTAAAATGCATTCTCTTAACCCAGTTTATTGTTCATTGACTACTTTTAGTATGGGCTTATCTCCCCCAAAAGTGTAAACATTGAGCCTCCCAAACACAATAAGAGCGGTCTGCTCAGATCTGTCAATCTCTTTCCAGCTCAACCAATTTCAGTTTGAGGCTTGGTTACTATAGCAGGAAGAGCCAGAGGGTGTTTAGCTGGTGTGGGACCAAAGCTGATGCATTACATGGGAAAATACATTCAACTTTGGTTACAGAAGTGCAAACTAAAATTAAACAGATTTGGAAAATGTCAAAGGAAATGGGGTATTGCAATCCAACGCACTACAATGGACGCTTCAGTACCATACAGCATTATCATGTACTCATTCTAAAAGACCAATGTGTCGTGATGTCCAACAATATATATTTTTTTTTATTATTTCAAATATTAGGCATACAATTTTTTGAGTTGTGTTGTACTGACTCTTGAATTTCCAAAAATATATGTGGACTTTTAGATTTTGTGTTGCAAATTGGATTTATTCACCAATTTGTTGCATCTGGCCTAAAATTGTCATATGGTGTGACATAACAGTTATTATATATAAAATAAAAATTCAACATTCAATTAGCCTACTTCAATCCAGTTAACATTAATAAGAATAAAAATCATCAAACATACTAACATCGTTTTAAACTTTTAAAATGATATTTAAGAAACTCAACAATTATACAACAATTATAATTGTTAAACAGTAAAACTATTATCAATCTACAATAGTCAAATGTTGGAGATATTTCTAATGATACCAAACATGTAGTGTTGTATGATAGTTTTGGGTGAATTTCAGGTCGTTTCAACATGTGGAGAGAAAAGATCGGGGAAGAGGGGTGAAGGAAGAGATGTAAATTAAGACAATACTGAGGTGATCGGATTTGAACTGACAGTGTGAACACGTGTTTTTGACTTTATAAAAATTTATAAGGCTATGAATATAGTTATTTTTTGCAATAGGAGTTTTTGCTAAATTGAAGTCTTTCCATTGGACGCATTTTCAATTCGCAATTTCAATTAGCTAAATTTGAAGGGTAATGGAAACACAGCTACTTTCATGTTGTAATACAACAGTTGTATATAAGACAAAAAAAACATTTAGCAAACTATTACAAACCCCTCCATGTTGTTGCTGTTGTTGTTTTTGGCGTATACCCATAGAAACCAACGCAGATATTACAGAAGATGACACGGGTCACACATTCTATTGTATTTATTTATTTATAGAGCACTTTACAGGCTACACAGTAACTCTAAAGTGCTGTACATCCCAAGTACATAAAGCAATAATAAAAAATAACAAAACAACCTACGAAAAACCAGAAACATTACAATTAGGTCTTAAAGGCAAATAGATGGTAAGAAATACCATATTTAAAAAATAATAATTCCCAAGGGAAGCATATATAATGATGAAAACAAGACAGGGCCCAAAATGGACCCTTGTGGAACCCCACTGGTGATAGGTGCTGGATAAGAAAAACAATGACCAATCTTCACTGTAAAATATATTTGCTCCAATTGAATATCAAATCTGACACAAATCTGGATATGAACAGTTGTGATACTCAGTATGGACAGTTAATAATTTAGATCAGATTTCAATCCCTATAGAAGGTGTCTGTTCTGTGTGAACTGGCATGATCTCTTTACTTTTTCTTCCTTTCCCTCAGGACCTCCTCTCTCCTTGCATGGTCAGCATTGAGTCTTTCCCTGTATTTTTGTGTCCTCTCTTTACTTGACATTTCTGCCTGACACAGACAAAAAAAATAGATTCTTTTAATATGCAAAGCATGGCAAACATGGTGAAACAAGGTTGAATTAAGTATAAAATCGAAAAGGAAATGCATTCATTGTATGGGTAATTTAATGTTCACTTAATTGTATATTTAATGTTAAATTAATTCAATAAGTTTTGATTATTTATCTATTTAACATTAAAAAAGGTGTATGTAATATTGTGTGACAAATATATCATATGGTGTTACTCGGAAAAACGGTCACACCATATGATACAGTGTCACACTCACACACTTGGTTAACTAAAAACATCTAGCTTATGCTTAGCATGTAAATTGCCACATGGCAGCAATGATTTTTAAGAATTAATAAGTACAATTAGTAAAAAAGTGTTTCATGTTTATGTAAATAATGTCACACCATAAGACGAAACATTGACCACTAATGAGCATATCAGATACAGAGCGTTTTAATGAAAATTAAAAAGTCAGAACTCACCGCTTGACCTTCCAAACCACTCCAGAGATGACACTGCAAGTTTCTGGTGGAGTCTGGACCTCTTCATCATAACGATGCCCGTTCAAATTATAGATTGCAGTGTCACACCATATGACACCCATTTTACGAACAAAATGTATTTAGCGGGTTACCCCACTGCTTAAGAAACCCACTCTAAATCCAGCACATCTAGAAAACTACAGACCGGTATCCCTCCTTCCATTTGTCGCAAAGACACTTGAACGAGTCGTTTTCAACCAGATCTCCTCCTTTCTTACGCAGAACAACCTCTTGGACAACAATCAGTCTGGCTTCAAAAGCGGACACTCAACTGAGACTGCTCTGCTCTCAGTAATCGAAGCACTAAGACTTGCAAGAGCCGCTTCCAAATCCTCAGTTCTCATCCTGCTGGATCTGTCTGCTGCCTTTGACACAGTTAACCACCAGATCCTCCTGTCAATCCTAAAGAGGAAGGGCATCTCGGGAACTGCACTCCTGTGGTTCAAGTCTTACCTCTCAGGTAGGTCCTTTAGGGTGTCGTGGAGGGGTGAGGTGTCTAAAACCCTACATCTAGCTACTGGTGTGCCTCAGGGCTCAGTGCTTGGACCACTTCTCTTCTCCATCTACATGACATCACTAGGATCTGTGATTCAGAAACATGGCTTTTCCTACCACTGCTACGCTGATGACACACAACTCTACCTCTCATTCCAGCCTGATGATCCGACGGTAGCCGCTCGCATCTCAGCCTGCCTGACAGACATCTCTGGCTGGATGAAGGACCACCACCTTCAACTAAACCTTGCGAAGACAGAGCTACTTGTAATCCCGGCTAACCCAGCACTTAATCACAACTTCACCATCCAGCTAGGCTCTTCATCCATAACTCCATCAAGATCAGCCAGGAACCTTGGAGTTGTAATTGATGACCAATTGAATTTCACAGACCACATTGCTAGCACTGCCCGGTCATGCAGATTTTCCTTGTACAACATCAGAAGGATCAGGCCCTTCCTATCAGAGCATGCTACACAACTCCTTGTTCAGGCGCTTGTTCTATCCAGACTGGACTATTGTAATGCTCTCCTGGCTGGTCTCCCAGCTTGCACTGTCAAACCTCTGCAACTGATCCAGAATGCTGCAGCTAGAGTGGTCTTCAACGAGCCGAAGAGAGCACACGTCACTCCTCTCCTCACGAAACTGCACTGGTTGCCGCTCGCATCAAATTCAAGTCACTGACGTTTGCCTACAGAACAACCACTGGCACTGCTCCCTTGTACCTGAACTCATTACTACAGACTTATGTGCCATCCAGAAACTTGCGCTCTGCAAGTGAGCGGCGTCTGGTGGTGCCATCCCAAAGAGGCACGAAATCTCTCTCTCGGACCTTTACCATGACTGTTCCCTGCTGGTGGAATGATCTGCCTAACTCAGCCAGAGCTGCTGAGTCTGTAGCCATCTTTAAGAAACTGCTGAAGACGTATCTTTTTCGGCAGCACTTGAGCACTTAATCCAGTACTACTAACACTTTCTTATCTTAAAAAAAAAAAAAAAAAAAAAAAAAAATTGCGTTGGATTGTACTGTGAAGGGTCATAGCACTTACATATTGTTGTCCTACTGCTAGTTTAATTGCTTCTATTGTTTCTCATTTGTAAGTCGCTTTGGATAAAAGCGTCAGCTAAATGAATAAATGTAAATGTAAATGTATTTGGCCAGAACTTGCTTTAAAATCATGCACAGACATCAAAAACACTTTCTGTGTCCATTAAAAATGCCCAATTCTGTTACTTAAACTGTAAATCTACCAATTATTTATACTTTGCTGAGATATATTGTCATATTAGTAAGTTCACACATAGGCCGGACAGTCACACCATATGACAATTTTGATGTTTAGATTAAAAAAATTAAGTAGAGGTCTTTATACACCAACTACAGCTATGATATGCTGTAATAATATCTTGTCAGAGGATCAACATAAAGGTACATTTTTATTTTTATTAGTATATGACAAGATGGACAGGTAGAATTGCATGTCATGTCATCCACCCAGGTCCAGACAGAGGTTGTACAGCTGAGTTGTGTAACTGGAGGTGTTGGGAGGAAACGAGTGAGAGAAAACGAGAGCGAGTGGGCCAGGGTGGGAGCGAAACAGAATAAGGGGAGAGTGGGTGGGAAAGGCCTCCGGTTGTCATGGAAACTGGGAGGTATATCATCAGCTGACTCATTTTCCCTCTCCCGATCCCGCCCACCTCTCTCTCAGTCTCTCTATGGTTCTCCACCCTGCCACCTCGCTGCATCCCCACCCTTCATCCACTCCACCTTTCTTGTTGTTGTTTTCCATTGCTCAAACCTAAAGAAATCCCATAAAGATGTGTCGCTGGAGTCAGGTGAACGACATCCATAAGTGACGGTAGTGACCCAATTATCACTAGCGCTGTGTGGGATGATAATTGAGTGTGTTCAATATCTATTAACAGTTGTAGGAAACGGTATCGGCCTGAGGCGGCAAGTGAGTGTTGTGATAAAGACAAGCCTTGTGGCTGTCATTATCAAAACCAATTGTGTTTGACCTGTGTGTGATGTTTTTACTATTTCATATTAGTTATACGTTTGGATCGCGTTAACCAGAAACAGACAAAAACGTAAACTAATTGTGAGAAACAAACAAACATCATACGGGTTCTTCACAAATCAACATTCTTACAAAACACTTAAAATATAAATATAAATTAAACAGACAACTTCACAGAGACATTAGGTTAAGGTCCCAAGTGTAATAATAATTATGGTATGTATATGACCAAAATCTAAAATGATTTATACCAGGATTTTTTTGGTATCGTGTTAACTGTATACAAACCATTATTTTAGCTGGACCGTTAGTTTTTTTATTTTTATCTAGCGACTTAAAAACAGTAATATATTATGAAAATCAGACAGAGTAGATATTCTGAATATCACTTATTATTCACGTAATACTCTGTCACACACTCCATATTAATGTGCCAAGTCGCAACATAACTGGCACCAGTAAACAACTGGCATGACGTGTCAAAACTAAATTGTTACCATTATAATCAACAAAGCTGACTACAATGAAAGTGTCCATAAATTACACACTTTTAAGTGTATGCAATAATTTTCTGCTGGGTGTCAGATTTGTAAAATCTGGCCATGGAAATCAAATCAACAAATCAAAAAACATTAACAGCCAACTTTTAACATATCAAGGACACACAAAGATCCAAAGTGAACCGAGTAGTCCAGTAAGAAAGTATTGAAAGCATATGAACGAGGACAGCAGAGGGACTGCTTATGGTAAAGGCTGGCAGCGCAGAGAACATTGATCCATGTTTCTCACAGTGTAGAAAAGCAGAACAAACTAGTAGAGCTAAAGAGAGGCTGAAACTGTAAATATGAGTTTCTGGTGAAAAAAGCTTCCGTTTAATATTGTTAGGAATGATGAACTGATGGCAGCATGGCCCTCTGCTGACCTTACTGATGACCATTAATGGGGAAATTGGCCATTAATTATATTCCCAAGGGAGTGCACCAAATTTACATTCCACCGCAGAAATGAGAGAGTAAAAAGCTGTTTCGGTTACTAATCAATTATCAGTTATCTAGCATGTTAAAGCAACGATTTGCATTCCTGTCTCGGAAAATGAAGTTGTATGTAAGGCTGGAACGACGCGTCAACGTAATGAATTATGTAGAGTAAGTAAATTAATCGGTTTGCATGGAATGCGTCGATTCGTCAAGATAATTATGTCCCCCAATGATGACGGCTCGAGGGCATGCTAAAATGAGCCGTTATTACAAAAATATCGAGCCCCATCTAATGTGTGAATTGTTTTACAAACAGCATTGTTTTTTTTACGAGCTGCAGTGGCTGCGAGACTCAAACGTACTCTCTGCAACTAAATACAAAGCATCAAATGATGTTGTTGGTTATTGAAAATATCTAAAGTACGCACATCGATTGGACTAATTTATTTAATTACGCACTGTCGGTAATGGCAAAACTTTGCGGTTTTATGGACACCGCCGCCATGTTTGACACTGTTGCGTTAAGTTAGAATGTGGTTGTGACTTCAGCTGTTGGGTCATACAGCTGAATAAATATATATTAAAGGGTAACTAAACCCTAAAACAACTTTTTTTTAGATAAAGGTGAACTATGCAGGTTTTTTACCTTAACTGAAGAGCTTCAGAGTCATTGGAATGGTTATATTACTTTTTTCGGGTTGACTGGTGGTCGTCTCGCACCCCCCTATCGCCTGTGAGCGGAAAAAATACCCCTGCAACTTTGAGCCGGCGGGCCGCAGCGTCAGGAAGTATTGCTTGATATCAAGTCTCGGGATGTAACAAATTGCTTTACAGCAAAAAAATCTGCTAAAATTCTGTCATTATTGCGCTTCCTCACGATGTTCGAACCCTAATGAAGAAGACGTTTTAAAGAATGTCCCGTCTGCTTTGATGTCGTTGATCTACTAGCCTCTGGTATCTGAGAGTCGCCTAGGGGTGTGCCGGTTTCAGAATTGGTGATGACGGTTATGATGTGAGTCAAATGTGACGGTTCGTAACATAACCGTCGGTTTTTTTTTTTAAATCCTTAAAAAAAAAAGCAATGAACATGCTTTGTTTTAAATAAATCACACACCCTAAACAAATCCTTTTAAAAACGTAGGCTGCTTAAATTATATAAGAGCTGCATAAAAATGAATGAGTAGGCCTAAATTACAAATGATAAAATCTACATACCTTTATCAAAGAAAAAAAAAGTCGAACAACGATTGTTGTGATAATACCTTAATTAAACTAACTAAATACAGGAAACAAAAAAAGTGCAATGACATTTTAAATTCCTAATCTTTTTCGACTTCAAAGTTCCGTGACAGGAACACCAACATGTTCACTTTACTCGGTTTTAGTGACGATCTGACAGGGGTAGCTATGTTACCCGCAGTGCTAAAAACTCGCTCTGATGCTGTGCTTGTAGCACAAATACACATGTATTTACGTGCCAATTTTGCTAAGAGCGGATAGCGTGTGTCTCCCCACCATGCTAGTGGATTAGCCGTAGAGTCAATTGGTTCTTCTTGGAGATAGCGGGTTAACTCCGTGTCAGCGTGCGCTCTGATCGGTAAAGGGGCAGATATTTCAGACCTCCGTTTATTAGGGAGATCTCCAAGATTTCTCAATGCCGCACCCGTCTAGAAAGGATGTAGCAAAGATATTTAATGCTAATGCATGAGGCATAGGCATAGTTTCATTCATTTACGATGAGATGCGCTCTAGTTCACAACGCAATGCAAGTGAACGCGGCGCGCCGGCGCCTCAATGTCACGGTTATTATATTGTCTGCTATATTATTAAATACATGAAATTCATGGTTGATGAAACATTTATTAAAATTAAGGTACAATTTGTACAAAACGAAATTCGCTTTAAGGAAAGGCTTACAAAGCAAAACTTATATGAAGTGGTAAAAATCATTTCTGACGATTTACAAAACAAAACTTCATTAAGTGGTAAAAACCATGTCTCCCGATGTATTGCGCATATTATGATCCTATCTAAAAATTTTTTTTTTTTTTTTTTTTTTTTTATGTTTGTAAAAAATATTTTAATAACACGGTTTTGGCGGTTATAGAGTTCTAATGACGGTGTTTAACTATAACCGTCGGTCTCACGGTTATATACTAACCGTCACACCCCTAGAGTCGCCAACAAGTTTCTCGACAGTGTTGTCAAATATCTATTCCGAAGCTGTAGGGGGAGCTCTATAGAGAAACCTGCGAGCAAAAAGCGAGAATACAGCGAAGAAATTCCCGAAACTGCATAGCCCTGCTTTAATAATCTGTAAGACTGGGGCTTTATTAATGCTGTTCATTGATTCAAGTATTTTTTTTTTGACATTTGGGTATAAAGTGTTTTAATTCTACAATATATGGTGTAAAAACGCCTGAGTGCTGCCCTCTTCAGGTTGAACGGTGGCTAACGGTGGCTTCCAATTGGAAGTTGTGGGGCCCTGTGACGTAAGAGGGTATTAGATTATAGATCTAGAATCATTAGACTATCAAATTATTAGAATCATTAGATTATCTAATTATTAGAATCATTAGATTATTCGATTAATCGAAACAAAACAATCAAAAGATTAATCGATTGAAAAAATCCAGCCCTAGTTGTATGTATTAATAGCCTTTTTTCTCTTTTTTAATAAAAACAGCTAAAGTTACAAAAACAGCAGTAGAGAGGGGCAGCCACTACTACTAAAATTCAAAGACATGATGATGTCAAAATTAGGTCCACAAAGGATGACGAAAAGAAAGGTATCCATTCAAATAGTAGAGTAGCTTAAATACAACAACACAAAAGAGAGAATCAAAGTAACAGTGTGAAACCAACCAACCAACATCAGATAATGAGGAACTGAAACAGAGGGTATATACTGTATACACAAGATAAACTCAATATCAAACAAGTGTGAGAACTTATTTAAAAACCATAGTAACTAATGATGAGCGAGAACAAAGACAAGCAAACTAAAAGTCCAATAAGAAACGAAACAAAAACAAAGGCAAACATGACCGTTGATGTTGCACTATGCCAAGTTTTTTAGGCATAAAATCAAAGCTGCACCACCAAATAGGGTCATTAATCTCAGTATTACATATCAAATTTTCATGTAAAGCAGTTATTTTTAGAGCACTTCTAAAATTCAGCAAATGTGAAGTGTTGATCATATTCCATATAATCACTATAAAGTCAAGCTTCTAAGCTTTGAAACAATTTTGTGTTGGTTAAGGCGAGACACTACAGGTGAATAGGGTAAAATTTAAAAATAATAGATATCACCATGAAACTTCCTCAGTTGATTACTTACACAAGTTCATAAAAAAAAATGTATTACAAGTTTTTGAAATTTGTATGTTTAATTATGCAAATTAGGTATTCTCATTAAATATGCACACTTTTGCATATATTTTCGGTGGATAGATCTGGACATATGATAAAGCCAGGTGCAAAATTCTTTTTTCATTTTGTTTACACACAAGATGAAAAAAGATGTTCAGAGGGATTTCAGAATATATGCTTTCATTACCTAAATCAAAATATACTGTCCATAGCCTTAAAAAATAG
Organism: Phoxinus phoxinus; assembly: GCF_949152265.1. Lineage (NCBI taxonomy): Eukaryota > Metazoa > Chordata > Actinopteri > Cypriniformes > Leuciscidae > Phoxinus > Phoxinus phoxinus. Next base: position 9,835,106 of record NC_136892.1, on the reverse strand, counting down.
ATTTTCACCATATTTTTTGGATTAAAATGTCCCATAAATCAGGCCAGGAATGATTTATTAACAAATCCCTCTGAACATATCTTCAGAATACTGCTAAGTGTATAACTGGAAAATTTGGTGTACATGGGTGCTACATAGGCTGAGATGTTTCTACTGGAGGGTGACAAAAAACCCATTTTGAGAAAAAGGCATTTAAAGATTTGTAATGTAAAAAATCATACTTTTTTAGTAGAAACAACTATTTACTGACACAATATCTTATCAAATAATTAGCAACAACAATACAAACCACCTAAATCACATCAAAACTTTAACTGAGCACAAAATCCTTTAACTGAGCAGAAAAACAGTCAAAAACACACATCTAAATGTCAGAGCGCATCACATGATGCATCTGAACCAATCACGTTGTCAGAAATTGACATCAGCCAATGAGATTTCGCTTTTAGGGTTAAATGCCCATTTTACTTTCACAATTGGTTGCTGATTAAAAGGAAATGACCATATTTGGATCCGACAGCATTGTACAGCAGAGAGAGAGCTTTTCACAAACGTGTGCGTGATTAAAGGAAGAACACAGAGATCGCGGAGCAGCGTGTTGATTTAGAACGCCAACTTTTGTTGAATTTCGGAGAAATCTACAGACGCAAATAGACAAAGTGTAGTAAAATAAAGACCTAAATGTGTATTTTGGACTTTTTTTCACCACAAGTCTGAAAGAAGACATGTTATTGAAGACAAATAGCCCAAAATCTCAAAATTGACCAGTGAAGAAAAAAAACGATGTTTTTGCCTGCCGTGTCTCGCCTTAAGCAAGTAGTTGTTAAGTAACATGATAACTTAGAAGCGCTTCCTGCTTCGAATTGAAGTGGTTATGGTTAACGTTTATTCGATTAATTGATCATTAAAGGGTTAGTTCTCCCAAAATTGAAAATTCTGTCATTAATTACTCACCCTCATGTCGTTCCAAACCCATAAGACCTTCGTTCATCTTCAAAATCCTAATGAAGATATTTTTGAAGAAATCCGTTGACCCCTCGATAAACAGCAACATCATTGCAAATTTCAAGGCCCAGAAAGGTACAGACATCATTAAAATAGTCTATGTGACTACAGTGGTTCAAATGTAATGTTATGAAGTGACGAGAATACTTTTTTTGCGCTAGAAAAAACAAAATACGACTTTATTCAACAATTTCTTCTCTTCCACGTCATTTTCCTACTCTGTTGACGTAGTGTAAACAGTGTTCTTCCGAGTTCCGAGTTCTATGTCAGAAAGCCAGCTCGTTATTGGCTAGCTCGTTTCAGTATCACACGCATGTGTCGTGGTGCTCATGTGACCAGTGGCGGCCAATAGTGAGGAGACGTTCTGGTGTAGAACCCGGAAGCCCTGCACTATATTTACTATGCGAATAGCGTAGGAGATCTGACACAGAAGAGAAGAAATTGTTGAATAAAGTCTTTATTTTTGTTAGTTTTTTGTGCACAAAAAGAATTCTCGTTGCTTCACTACATTTGAACCACTGTAGTCACATGGACTATTTTAACAATGTCTTTACTACCATTCTGGGCCTTGAAAGTTGCAGTGCCGTTGCTGTCTATGGAGGGAGCAGAAAGCAAAAATATCTGTTTGTGTTTCAAAGATGAACAAAGGTCTTCTGGGTTTGGAACGACATTTCTGGTTGAACTAACCCTTTAATTTAAACAGCAATCGATTATGGGAATTTATGTAAATTGACATCCCTAACTCCCACAAACAATACTACCCACCCAGGGCCTAACCAGCCTACCGGGTTACAATATTATGCTGTTTACGGAGATTTATTTGATAGACAAACGGTTATGTGTTTGAGCACAAGACTACCTGAAATACCTGGCAACCGACTGCAAGCCCCTAACTTCCCTTTCACAACCGCATGGCGTATCAGATAGCGCATGTGAAATGGACAATAGATCTTAACGGAAGCTACAAGGTACTTTTTGGTCAAACTGAAAGACTCAATCAAGATCAGCAACTTGGACTTTTCCCCATTGGATTTTTTTCACAGATTTTTCACCAGTGGCAAAGCTGTTCTATAATAAACACTGGTAGTGAGTCGAGTCTTTATGAAGTGTTGGCTGGGTAAAAGCGCATTAGACACAGAGAAGGCTGTGTGTGTATGTGTGTGTGAAGAGGATGAGGATAAAAGGGTGTGGAGCACATCTTTTTGCATGAGTGCTCCCGTTAGTTCCAGAATGAGCGTGTGCATGTCGGGCATGTATGGCGTATGTGGATGTGAGCATGTCTGTACCCCTGCAGGTATGTGGTGTTCCATGTGTGTCTTACGGCTTAAGGAGTGTATTGTGCGGGAGTGGGAGTGTTGTGAGGGGGTGGGGTAGTGTGTCAGTGTGTGTGTTCAGGCGAAGGGGTATTGGGGAGGCTACATCACAGTCGTTCCAACTCCCGCCAGAGCCTCGTTGCCATGACTACAGTAGAACGGAAGCCTCCCTCGATATATCCTATTAGGGCTTTGGCGAGACTTGGAAGAAAAGATAGAAGGACAGAAACGCAAAGGTACAGAAAGAAACCACCAAAAAGTGGGTAAGGGAACTGGCATGTAAAAATATTAGGTAATGCTTCCCTTATGTGGAACTTTGGTCTATAAGATACCACACAGCAGAGGGAATGCCAGTTAATGATCACTCTTTCATTTCCTCATGCTCTCTTGTATATTTAGTAATGGAAGACTTTCCAAGTTCCCAAACATTGTTCTAAGGAATACAGGTGGAGCTGTATTTAGGTCTTTCCTACTCTCTTGCTAGTCTATGGTATGCATTTCTGCTGCATTTTGAACGCAAAACAGGAAGTGCTTTACAAAAACACAAACTTCAATTTGATTCGTTGACTTCGCACAATTTCCGGGAGTCAGGGTGCACGGGTTTGTATTGGTCTACAGGGAAAACAAAGTTGTGTAATGTTGCAAGGAAGCTAGTATGAGCTTTTCCGAGAAAGTCAAGAGTTAAAGTTTGCAAGGTTCATGGTAGAAAGTAAACATCACACAAAAATCTATGGCTGGTCAAAAGATGGCTAAAAGCTATATTTTAAAAAAATAAAAATGTTCCTATATTGTCTCAACGCATATCATTGATTTTATTGTGAATGATTAATTTAATAAAAAAATATGGTGAAACAACTTCCCTCTAGTGACGTATACCAGACTTTAATACCAATCATTTAGTCCGCATAAACCTTTTATCCTCCAAACCTCCTTTCCTACAATCGATTCCATGCTTGCATTCAGATCTGTCTCAATAGGGGATGTTTTTTTTCCGTTTTTTATACCAATGCTCCTTAACCGATCATTAACTGTTAACCAACAAGATTTTGTTCAATTATAATTTAATTAAATAATTATGGATTCGAGTCTGTGACCCATTAAAAATACCCAAAAAAAAATTCAGAGCATGAGGAAATATATATATATATTTCACTTAAAGGGGTCATGAACTGCATTTTATTTTTATAATGTCATCATTGTATGAGGCAGATCATTATGATCATTTTAATTTTTGGGTGAAAAAATCCTTTAACTGATAGCATTAATTAGTCTGTCGATTAACAGTTAACCAGTTAATTATGCGCATCCCTAGCCTCCATCCAATCAACAATTGATCAATAGAACCCCGCCCTGCCTTTCTTTTTTATTATTCTGTTTCACTCGTATTTCATAAATCTTCCATTTCATTGTGACTTCAACTACTGAATGTACTAATCAAAGAATCTAGACAATCATTATGTGAAACTAATATTAAATGCATCTGTAGTAGAAAGTACACATTGGCCTAACATTTAGATTATGCCCGGCCTTATCTTGAGAGAGAAGATCCAAGTTCTCCCAGTCTAGAGGAACCCTGAGGACCACTGACTTCATTCTCATGACACTGCAACCACACCCCTTTCCAATAACTCTAGGCTTCATACTCTCCCAGGACTCTCCCACTAGGAAGTTCAAACCCTGCACACATACATAAACATTACAAAAGCTCACTCACCACCATACACTCCACCTCCTCTGGCTCAGACTTGATTTGTATGGATGGCATCTCCTCAACAGGCTCAGAAGTGGCTGCAGTGGATTTCTTCGGACTCGTCTGACACTGCAAAGGAAAAACAGAGAATATTTAAGGGCTAATCAGAGCATTGAGGTGTAGTTTTACCAACAGTCTGAGAAGTTAGCAGAATGCTAACCTCTGAACAGATTTGTAAAAACCTACAATTTGTTTGAACAAAATTACCTGAGTTATCCAAAAAGAAATAAAAGTTAGCAGGAGGTCACAGAGGCTATATAGAGAGATAATCCATTAGCCTCAACAGACTGATGTGAGAAGAGTTAGAAGACAGTTACTCTCTCTTAAGCTAAAGGTAGTTGGGGGAGGAGGACACAGAGACATCAAGGAACAAAAGAGATGATTGGAAATCAAGTACAGGTCAATCAGATGTGGGGGGATGTCTGAAAATGGAGGGAGAATCACAGAAATGGGAAGACCTCAAGGAAGAGAAATGCAAAAAAAAAAAATGGTTCTAATGGTTTAAGAGATGGTTCTAAAGACTGACCAGCTGGAGAAGGACAAGATGAGAGAAAGAACAACTGAACAAGCAGGGAGTAGTCAGCAATCCTGTGTCGCCTCCCTCTTCGAGCAGAGCAGTCACACCCAGTTCTTTAAGACTGAATAGCAAGGGAAAGAGGTCTGTCTCACAGAGTAGAGCAGCAGTATTAGTGGAGAGAGAGGGAGAAATGTGGTAATGCTTAGGCATGGGGGTGGGAGTGGGGGTCATGTGACCCAGCTGCAGTGGATTCCACAAAGAGGTGTGGCCCCCCATAAGCTGGGGTGTGGCCGTCCTCAATGTGCCCCTCCTCTCAACCTGGCACGGACACACAGCAAACACATGCACGGTGAACAAAATGTCTTCTGATGGCTAATGTTGTCTGAGATAGCTGGAAAACAAATGCTTCATTCAAACGGAACGAGAGCAGAATGTCTGTAAACAGGGTCCGAAAGGTACTCACTAAGTGGCTTTTGGTGAGTAAATAAAATTGTGGTGCTTGCACATGGCCAGTGACTTTAATTGGCACATTTAAGACAAATGTTATGAATGATAGGCTGTCCTTTGCTTAAGTAAACTAGAACCACAACGAAAGGGAAAATAGTTTTTAAGATTAAACCTAAATACACAGTAAATGTTCTATTATTTCTAATTAGGCACTGAATAATGTACCCATAAAAAGTTGTCTAAGCCAATGAAATCGGTTTGCTGTCCAAGGGGAATGGGTCTCTGCAGGGCATAGGGTCTTGCACAACACATCTTTCCATCCATCATGGAACCCTTGATGACCCTTGTCTTAAAGATTTTATCATCAATTTATGTGTCAATTTATCAAATTATTAAGGTTTTCTTTTTTCAAACTCCTTTTGAACAAGAAATATTCCACACATAGAGCCACCAAGATGAAAATATAATGTCTTTATGTTTTTGTTTTAGTTGCAGCTAGACTAGATGACAGAGAATGGCTCATCTCAAGAGTCACAATGAGCTGCACTGTCACTAATATGCAAGGAAGAACACAGCTAAATAATACCAATCCCAAAGGATAAAAATATTTGTAAAAAAAAAAAAAATTCCTAAAAGAAAATAATGTAAAATCAATTTCATGGCCAGTAAGTTTTTTCTCTCTCAATGCTATTCTATTGGCAAAAAGTAGCTTTTGGACACTGTCTGCAAGTTATACACACAAGACTGGCTCCGGCAATATAAAACTATGTGAGCACTTCAATGATTGAGAGTAGTACTTGTCCACTGGCAAACCCTTTGGAGAGATGATGATGTATATCGGTGAGGAAGCATTACCAGAGTATGTGTGCGTATACATGTGTGTAAATCCTCCCCAGGGAGCTTGTGCTGAGGGTAGTTCCAGGAATAAAAGAGGGTGGGGTGGGTGTGACCCCAGTCCCTCTATACCCCAGCAGGAAGTTATGGAGAGAGGAGGGGGCTCTCATTACCGAGAGGGAACATCAAGGATTAGAGAGAGGAAAGCACAAAGTAGAGAGGATAGCAGAGGCAGAGAATCAAGTTAAAAAAATGAAAGAACGAAAAAGATGTGAAGAAGCGAGAGAATGAATGGGGGTGGAGGGGGAGAGGAGGAGAGAACCATCACAATCTGGGTCATGGCGTTCTCTCTCACTCAGTTGCTCCCAAGCCCCCGTGGCAAACCAGTCCCCGCCTCAGTGCAGCGTGGGTAGAGTGGCCGCCTGGGACTGCATTGCTCACCACACACACCCTTTTGTCCACCCCTCCTTCTCCAAAGAAAGTCATTATTTAGTACTCATATTTAGGATTTATTGGCTTTCTTGAACAACTTTAGAAATTCTACCTTAAACAATCCTCCTCTTCTTAAAGTCCCCGTGTGGTGAAAATCAAGCTTTAACTGTGGTTTATATGTCTATGTGGCGTTTTTAAAATTCTTTAAGACAAACCATGTGCAAATTCATAAGTCAACACCATTGCTGAGTATTTTGTCCTTAAAACTTAAGTGAGCCAAAGACAGTCTCAAAATCACGGTTTGAAATCGCTGGTGTTTCTGACATCACAAACTGCCTTGTAACCAATCAGATCAACGTGTGATAGTCAACGAGTGGATCTCTGAGCTGGTGCGAGTGAGTGGAGGTGGGGCTAATTTGCCTTTTTTATATACTAAATGAGGCTGGGCGCAGAGTAACATTCAAGCTAATTTAAGGCATGAAAAAAAAACAAGGAAAACACTTTCAAGTATATAATTTTGGTGATCAAAGATGAGTTTTGAGGGATAAAATTATTGATTACAGGGGGATTTTAAGGATCTTAAAAGGAAGTGCTGAAACTTGGTTGGGTGAAGAAGTAACCTATAATCTACATGGCATAAACCAGTTGTTGTTGAAGAAATAGTTAGCAGCACATGCCCAGCCCTAGTGCTAAGGAACATTATCTCTTGGGCACTTCCAGAAAAATATCAGGAGCTTCCAAACCTTGAATCCCAGTTCTCCAAACTTGACCATCAACTGAGGCATGTCAGAGGATCTAAGGTCAGCAGAACCTTATAAACCCTATTTCTATTTGAGAATGATGAATCTGATAACAGAAAACCATGAGGCTTACTAGGACCAAAAGGGGCTGGTCCTAGCATGAGGCCCTGAGAAGGAAGTTAAAGGACTTCAGCTCTGAAGGGCTGACAGGGTGTTCAAAGCCGCATGTTGCACAATCATGTAACCAGAGATTGGACGCTGGCTCATGCTCCATTCCACGACTAGGCCCGACTGGACCCCCCTGTGAGGAGTGGTTGAGAGGGTGCAGAAGTAGTACATACAGAGGGGGTAGGGAGGTGTGTGTTGTTCTCTTGAGTGGTGTGGGACAGTTTTCCTAACAGCGGGGAGGGAAGGCAGGGCCTCTCCATCTACCCTGCTGTTGTGTTACAAGTTTCTCTGACCACTGTACACAAGCAAAACCTTTGCCCAAATTCCAAAGTGCAAGAGCTGCCCCACTCTTTCTCTTGATAATGGAGGCAAGTGGAGGTGGAGTTTAAGAGTGAATTTAAGAGTGAACCCATTCCGAGTTTAAGAGGAGATTTGTTAAATCCATGTCCGAAATTTAATTCAATCCAAGACTACTTTTCAGTTTTGATAAACGGGTATCTAAATAAAACAGGATATGGCATAACCACCATCTCCCGACATTTTACCAAAGACATATCACTGCTCTAACTAGTATTATTGTATAAATTCACCCAACTATGCACATTTTTTTTTTTTGCATATACATTTTGGTATACACTAGTTTGCATGTTTCTTTCCAATTGTTAGTTTGCACAGTTCCACTGACAGTGCTTTTTTAATATTAGCTCTTCTAAAGGAAGTCAAGTAAAATGCTTGGTTGATTGATGTGACACACTTTAGTGTTTCGGGAGCAAGCTGGAGGTGTATGAATCTGGTTTGAACAAAGAATGTTCTCACATATTCATATTTGAAAAATATGAAAATCAAGATAAATTCTAAATCTACTTCATTTCCATTCAGCAAGATCTTTCCCTAAAGACTGTTACTTACACTATATAACAGGACAAGATTGATTTTCCGATATGTAAATTTACCAACAGGTTATGTTTAATCTGCCAAAGAATGTTGCTATGTAAAAACATCAAAATTTATAAATTTTTGCTTTGATGCACCTATAAGCTAATGTAAATGAACATTTAACAGATATATATATTTTTTTAATATATCTTGATTTCTTTTAACTTATTACATATACACATTTAAAATGCATGTCTTTCTCTTCTAGACCAAAAATAATGATGACTCATCTTGCACTCAGTGGAGTATACACATTTCTGTCAAGTAAAATTAGCAATAGCAAGTAGCACACCGTGGTTCACAGCTGTTACATGGGCTAAAGGCTATTTTCTTATATAAAAACCCTCCAATGTTCCACCCTGATTATTTGTTTCAATTGGAAATATGTCCGCATAGTAAACTTTGCTTATGAGCAATTTCATCAGGCCTTTAAAATGTCAAACATCTACATCTAAATTCCTCTCTTGTTTCTATAAAAAGCTTATGTGAACTGTTTTATGTGCTCACTCTCGGTCTTGCACCGTTATACCTTTCTCCACTGTCATCTGCATGCAAAGAAACAGTATATAAGTCTCCATACTAGCTTTATTTGCTAGGATGCAAGCTCTTCTTACATGCAAGAACTTTGAGCAGTTGTCATTTTTGACATGATGTAAAGCTATATGTTGTAATTCTTGAATTCTGTCAAATAAGTTGTGGCATGAGTGTGAAATGAACCAACCTCTAAGAGAGTAACTGACTGACAAGTAAACTTACTTTGATATTGCTTTTCTCAGAGTCGCTCCACTAACTCCATGCACTGCCAAATAAGGTGCTCGAGGATCAACTACGAAAACAAATGAGATGTTCCTTTAGTGTTCATTGGAGAAGACAGCCTGTACATCACTGGGGGGGGGGGGAATACTACTCTTTTGTCAAGAAAACAAGATCTATGGTTGTATTTGCATGTACAGATCTGTGTGTACGTGTACATGTTTTCCGCTGCCGTTTAAATATGTCAGAACAGTGTAATTTTAATGCAGTCTGTTGGGGCCTGGGGCACATCTTGTTCTGTGTACCAGCCAGTGCTGTCACTGCGTCCCTCCATGTAATCAACTCATCGGTCCAAGAGCGAAAGAAGAGAAAGAAAAAGAGTGAGAGAGACAGGGAAAGAGAAAAGAGGCAGAAGGGGAGGTTACACATGTAAGGTCACAGCTGCGTAGGGTGTGTAGTCAGGCAGAGGTTTCTGTGACACACACTATGTTGCAAGGACTCTGTCCTACCCTCTGGTTCTTTCCTTTACCCTCTTAAAGATACATCGCCTCCCTTTGGCCAAAGACCACCCTGTGTGTCGGGCTTCTCTCCTTTACAGCACTATGCCCTTTCAAAGTACAGTTGTGGTACCGGTGATGGTTTCAGATGGTAATACCACAGTACTTTGAAATTAGTCTCATAAAGCCAGACTTTTGAAAATTGTCATAAAGTCTGGTCCACTTTGCAGCTTATTTTAGACAACACTTCCCACTAAAGGTGCTGTTACATTTTGGCAAAATCGCCAAAATCCCCCCCAAAAAATGGGCAAATGATTTGCCCTGACACGATCAGGACTCTTTATTGTGTGGATTCTTATTGAAATGACTGGATTTTGTATGCAGAAATTCACAAAACAATGGTAAATGCGATTGCACCTTAAGGACAGGAGGTTAAGGACCGAATGAGGTTGTTTGACCTCTATGTCAAGTGACCAACGGTGCATGTTAAATCTATTCTGCAAAACTTTGTAGAGCAAAAACATCATAGAAAATGCAACAACAAAAAAGTCAGCCAATTCCTTTTGGACCAGCGCATGTTTTGATTACAAAATAGGAAGTCGTTAGATTCAGTATGAGGTTTCTTTAGGCCTGTGTCGTCCCAAAAAAGAGACCGTAGAAGCTGGCCTTGAGGGAAGTCTCTTCTCTTGGCTGCCTACAACTCCACCCTTCCTCTACTGCAAGATGTGTGAGACAGAGTCATGTCACCCTCACGCACAGAAGTCGTGCTGGAACAAAAGGGCTGTGTGCAACTGAGGCCCTGCCTCAGAGGAGTCTACTGAGGGATGAAATCAGAGGAAGTGAGCACCGAAAAGAGAAACTAAGGAGTTTTTGAGGTGAGAGTCGAGACCAATAGAGAATCACCTGATTAAGTCAAGGCCGACTGGATGACTGAAGTAGGAGCATCTGGGCTACAAAAGGTCTAAAAGAGGGGCAACCGACTCCATTTCAACACATATCACCCTAAAACAATGCATTTCAGAGAATTCTAATAGCAAAAAGCATTTCAAGGAATAGTTCTTGCAAAAAAATTATTCTGTCATTATTTACTACTTTGAAAGCTCAGGACTTGTACACTAACGTGTTTTGAAGCCATTTGATAGATATTTGTAATGAACAGACCACAATTTAAAATTAATTATTTACTGAGCATCTCCACAGTAGTTCTCAAATCAAACACGGCGTCATTGATGTTAATGAGGTTTGGCCACAAAACATGTTAAAAAATAATTCCAAAGGGTGTTAAATAGCATTAGCACTCCATTTTGCAATCTAGACTTGTGCGGTTAATTTGGCAGAAGGGAAAGTGCGTTTATCATACAAAATTATTATTTGGCTTCAGAAGACTTGGAACACAGTGCTACTTTTAGGCCTGGTTTACACCTGGTATTAAGATGCGTTTTGGTCTATAGACCCATTTACACCTGGTGTTTCTCTTTTGTCCACTTTCAACCAGCTATTTCCTGATTTCTTCAAGGAGAGTGTCTTTGGGCGGGTAAATGTATGGGTAAAGGAAAAGCATTCGGAGAACAGCTTTCTTTTCTGCTCTAATTAGGGTTAAGTATCAATTGTGAATTTTAGCGATTTAGATTTAGTTTCCAATTCCTTATCCAATTATGCTTATCGATTCACAGTTGATTCCAATATGGTAAAAAAAAAAAAAGAGGCAAACATAGATATCAAACATATTTATTCTGTGTCTTTTTGCAAAATGTTCTGTTGCAGCTGAACAGGCCTACTATGAAAAAAAAATCAGCAGCCTAAAGAACAACTAACTAATAAACTAAACTAATATACATTTCAAACATTATTTAAGACAAGTGTACAGTCAGTTGCTAATACAATAACAAATTATCAATATAGCACAAATAAATACAACTGAACAAAGATCAGAAATTGAAATCAAATGTAAAAAAACACTGCATAGTTTTTTTTTATATATATATATAAAATAAAATATAGATTAATACTTAGTTACAAAAGTTATTTGTCAAGATCAGTGAGCGATTTTCCTTTGTTCTTTGATTATCTGTAATGACACAGGATGGTAGCAGGAATATTTGGCTGCTGTCACTTTAAGACCGAATGCATGCATCCATTATACTATTACACAATAGTATAGCCTATTGGTTCGTTTTCCATCTTCAAACCAAACTAGCGTCTTCAGCCAACATAGTTTAAATCCTGTCTGGCTAGCACGCTTCCCATACTGTTTATGTAGGGTCAGTAGGCGATCTTTTGTGGCTGTTTGAATGAATTCGACCACACATTGTACATTTTATTTTTTACAGAAAAATAAAAAACATGTTAATTGGTTAACGGTAAGTTGCCTTACGGTGAAAAACTGCAAATGGTTTAACATACTGTCAAATTTATGGTTTTTGCAAGTAAAAACTATGAATTATAATTAAACTATTATCATATAATTTACAGTAAAAGGACATTTAAGCCCCTGCATTACACCAAATATGATTGCATTTTGTAACCATTTTGTTTCTTATTTTTGTTGTCAGTGTGTGCTACATTTTATGTTATTTAGTTCATGTTTATTGCAATATTTTACCTTATGCATGTTATTGATGGTGTTTAGTCTTTTGACTCTGTGCAGCACCTAGGCTATATACAAGTATTGACCATGTTTCATGAACAGCTAAAGGTAAAAAGGCAGAATTTGGTAGTTTAAGTTGTCATATTAACATATTTAATAAAATATACGGTTATAAGTAATAAGTATTTTTATGGTAAATTATGGAAACAACAGTTGCCAGTCTTTGTAACCGTAAATTAAAAAGGATATTTTTTAACAGTGCTTTAGCGTTTACACTACGAAAGCAATCCAGTCTAATGCGTTTTTGAATAGCCCTGGAAGTAGTTGAAAGTGGACAAATATTACACCCCATTTACACCTGTATTTAGCATCATCCACTTGGGATCCGATCAACCAAAACGTATCTTATACCAGGTGTAAACAGGACCTTAAGATCCTTCTTTTTGGTCTTATTTGGAGCTTGACAGAGTGGTTGAACGTTTTTCAGAATTCGTCTTTGTGTTCCTCTAAAAAACTAACATCATAAGGGTTTGGATTTCGGAACAACATGATAAAGAGTAAATAATGACATAATTGTTTTTTTGGGGTCTACTGTTTTTTTTTACCAGTGATGGCTGGGTGAATATATTAGCTACACATATATTCAAACAAGTGCACAAGTAGGACTTTCTCTTCATGGTTGGCACAGTCACATAGCAGTGAACTTGCCCTTATCTCACCACACCCTTCTGACGCAAACTCTGCTGCTACTTCTCATAGCCCTCCCCACCCTAAAACACACACACGCACAATAGTCCAAACCTCATTCCTCTACCTCCAGTTCGTTTCCTCAAAAAAGAAAGGTCTGTTCTGCATACCAGCAGAAATAAAGTTTCTTCACATGACGCCAATCACTCAAATGTGCCAATGGGTAAACCTCAATGTTTCACCTCGTCTCAAGCCATTAAATGTCTGTGTAGCAGACGAGCACCGAAGACAGGAAGGAAGAAGTTTCTATCTTTCTGTAAGGCAGCTCATCTCTGCTGCAGAGCTGCACCGATATAGAAAAACAAAGCAAGAAAGAGCTGGTGATGTCAACTTTAAAGGTATAGGGGCAAGCTGCAATTCCCAAAGCTCATACCTGAGCGGATAGCCTTCACTTCCCTGGAAGAACGTGGTCGAGAAAGACACATTTTCACCTCGCTCCTTATAATTATGCTACAGTAAAAAGACTAATGCAAATGTCCATCATTTGCATTTGTTTAGAGGCGGTTACACAAACAAAGCTTCGCAGCTAGTTTTCCAAATCACGTAATTTTCACATTCTGAGCAATGGCTTGCATCAATAGTCACACACACACACACATTGAGACACACCCTCCCCACCCTGAGCACCCCACCCCCGCTCCCTCTTTTTCACTGCAGACAGTTTGGCAGAACTGCAGGGGTTGCTATGGGGACGGGATTCTTTCCCTGGTTAATGATTGTGCTGCAATGGTAGGGGGTCATTCTGTCACATCGGCTCTAATCTGGGGAGACATGGACAATGTCCTTACAGTCCCATACCATACACACAAACACACCCCAGAGCCCCCACTCATCCAAAACCTAACCTCAAACTTGGTTTACATCTTTTAGGTCTGGGAGCTAAACTACATAATGCTGCAAGTCCCCTTTAACCTCTTTCTTACAAGTCTTATTTTTCCTGCAGCCAGTATGCTGGTGTCTCACTTCCTCTGCTCTCTCGGACAACCGAATCCTCTTCAGACAGCTCCCAAAGTCAAACAAAAAAAACCTTCTTTGGTTACATCAAAGGTACGTTTGTTTCTTTCGCCACCAGCAATATAGCCTACACAACCTCTAAAAAAGAAGTCAGAACAATATCAAGGCTTTAGCTGAACTTGATCTTGTTTTTATTTAAAAAATAAATTTAATTAAAATGTATCTCATTTACTTTTAGGGATGCACCAATACCTCTTTTTCCAGAACGGGTACCAGTTTTCATTTTATGTACTTTGCAATACAGAAACTTGTATTTTCATTGCATTTGTAATTGTTACAAATATTGGGTTGAGAGACCAAAAGAATAAAAATTATATTAGATGGCTTAATTCGCTTAGTTAATAGATGTACTAATACAACTATCTGTAATAGTATCGGTACCAGTTCATCCTTATATAGGCCTAATTTATTAGTTCATGTTTCTGGTCATATTTTGTTATTGGAAAAAAGTAATAAATTTCCCAACTCTGAAAGGACTTTACTCTTTGGCTGACATCAACAAATGTATTTTTCACATACATAATTTTTCATCACTTGAAAATGTCACACTATAGATGTAAAAAGGGTTGTGAACTCTGCTTCATTGATGTTAAAAGTAGAGGACCAAAAACACGAGCTCAAATGTGTCCACTTTGTTCATTAACTCAATACTGAGGCCTTTCAGTCGAATAATGTACCGTGTGCACAATCAGTGAGCTGAAAACGGTGGATATTAGTGTAAAATATAGATTATTAGAAACCAAGATCCTGAGAAACCGAACTAAATGGAGGGGCAGATGGTAATATTGAAGTCAATGGTCCTAAATTTCATTTTTGGAGCTCAAGCAAGGACTTATTGCATTTAACGAACTGTCATTTCTACCGATGACATTGAAATGGATTCAATCATTTGTGATTTCCTTGAGAATTTAAGGTTTCTTTTTCTTAAGAACATAAAAAAAAAAAACATGAAAGCCTAAAACCCTCATAAAACCTGTCAGCAGGCTAAAGAATTTTGTGACTCGATAACTAGGTAGGTCCGCACTGGTCAATAACCAATGAATCAACCGATAATTTTTTATTTGGATGCTAAATTAAAATAAACAACACTCAAATGAAAATACTGCTGAACTGTATTGCAAAAAAATAAAAAAATAAAAAAAATTGTACTGAACCATAAACATTTAATGTACTTCTAAAATGAAGAACACAAATATTAAAATTTATATTTAATTTATATATACATATATATGACAGCCTATATTGCAATTTATTAAAGCCACAGAAAGACAAACGTTTAGCTTAATGCACAATATTCCAGTCATTATGCAGTGCACACATTAACAATGATTTGGAACAAATATTATGTAATTTAATGGTAAACCATATGAATGGCGCGGCAGGATTTTGAACCACCTACTGAGTCATAGCTAGCCGCCGTCGGTGTGTACATTCAAAATGTGTTACAATTTTAAAGAACTGAAATCGTACATATTTCTGATTTGTTTATGTTTCTGTCTATTTACTTTCTCACATTACAAAGCTTTAGATATACAACTTGGCTGGCTAACAAATGCATAAAAGTCACCAGCTGGACATAAACTAATGCAAATAAATGGTAACAATCGTGACATTAAACATTTGGTTTAGACGTCCATGTGTTTCTGTCACACCCCTTTAACCGCTTGAAGTAATGCTAGTGTCCTCTCAGTCTCGATGGCAAACATACTGCAGTTCTTTCTCTACTAATGCTACATCTAGTCAACAAATTAATTGCTTCATAATGGCATGACAACATGTACTGTAGTGTAGTACTGTATCGTTTCATTGACTGTTTTAAATCTGCATCTGAAGTGTACCAATCTGTGCAGCGAAGTCTCACGTGTCAAAACAAACTCCATAAGGTCGCTCTCGTACTGTATAATCAGCGGACACTTCTCAGCCGCTCCAGTAACGGACGCAACATGGAAAAACTATTGCTATAGTAGAAGTTGAAGAGCACTTGTGTTGTGTGAGGGTTAAAAGACACTGGCAACTCTAGTTTAAACAAGTACAAAGACATTTTTTAACACTCAGAATTTTGGAGAAAAATACACTGGACAAGGATGAAACTTTCTAGTGTGCATGTGTTGACCTCCAAACAAATAGCATACAAAAAACGAAAAGTATACTTTGAAAGGCTGTGCATTCAACTGTGCGTACTTCGGGCTTAAAATACTACATTCATTCAACTTAAAGACCGCCTGTGGTGAAAATCAAGTTTTTATTGTTGTTTATATGCTTTCAGACAAACCATGTGCAAATGCATAAGTCAACACCATTGCAGAGTATTTTCTCCTTAAAACTGCAGTGAACCAAAGACAGTCTCAAAAACGCGGTTTGAAATCGCTGGTGTTTCTTTCTTCTCATGTACATTTAACAATATAGCGAGTGAATTATGTATATTATGATGTTATGATTAACTATGCCTTTCTCCACTGACATTCTATGATGTTCAAAGCGTTTCAAAGGATGCTGATTTTTAGAAGGCAGACTGAGACTCTATGAGACGGCAAACGGGAACATGGTTTGTGTAACATTAGCAACACATTATTAGCCGTTTGATAACATAGTCAAGCAAAAAGGCTAATCATATTACCGGCGTTATGTGCCCAAAATTGTATAGAGCGATACCTTTGAGCAGAGTTTACAGTAACTTGAGTAAAAGTTGAGCGAGTGGATCTCTAAGCTGGGTGAGTGGAGGCGGGGCTAATTTGCATATTTGTGGTATAGGCTACTAAATGAAACAAGGGTGTAGAGTTACATTCAAGCTATTTTAAGGCATGAATAATTTTTTTCACAGGAAAAAAACATTGAAATGTCATTTTGGTGATCAAAGATGAGTTTTAAGGGATAGAATTAATGACAGGGGGACTTTAATGTTTATGTTCAACCTATCTTGAAATGCTGAATATTTACTGAAATACAAGCTTCACAAAAAAAAGGTTTTCACTTATGACTAATTAAAACTGCAAAAAGACTATTTATATTATACCAATGATTACTACTCATCCACCACAACAGCAAACCAGTGAACAACAGGAAGACCTTCAGATCAGCAGGTGTAATGTTGACCCCAGTCTGCAGGGTGTTAAGAATATAAAGGGATTTTACACCTGACAGTGTGAGAGTCTTTTATGACCTTGTATTAGTGGATCATAAAAGACATGCTGGACTTTTTCCACCTGTATCTGTATTCACACACTGCACTGTATTCAGAATAAGGCCTAAAAAGGTGTCAGAAGCTCCAACTTCATATGGTTAACATTCTTGACAATAGGGCAGACAATGGGCTTTTTAAGAGGGGGCAATGGTCAACAAAGCATGTGATGTTTGTTGAGGCACTACACAATATTGTTGACTTACCTGAAATATCTAAGGGAGGAAGAGTGATACTGAATCAAGTTTACACAAACCTGAACACTGACTAATTGGTGTTGCAATTTTAGAGCTAAGCTTTAGGACAGGTTAAGGGTGTGACTGAAGTGCAGTCAAAAACACGAGAGGCAATTTAAGACAGGGAGTGAGAGGAACTGCTAGGCGTGCACCATTGCCGCCCTGCAAAAACACAACCTCAGTCACACCCAGGGCCGACTGCACCCTTCTCCTAAAAATAACTGTGCTCTTGGACCGTGACAGTCCCTAACTGTCTCAACTCCTAAAAACAGATACACTTTACATCACCCCCTGGCTAGCAGGCTTGATTAGGCTGCCAATGGATGCCTCAACCTAGAACACCCTCCTGAAGCGATGTCACCCTGACAGAACCCAAAGGCTGAGACCTACAGAGGGTTAGATGAGTGTTAAACCACTTTGACCAAAGTTTGTCCACAGATGTTAATGATTACCAGCTGTCTGGCACGCCCAGAGCACTCTCTGTTCCTCCAATGATAACGCCTCAGTCCACTCACCTCCCTGACTCCTTCAGTAACTGCTCCTGCAGGAGACGCTGCTCCAAAGAAATGAGCTCAAGTGCAGAACACACCAACAGAAGATATTAAAGGCAAAAAGTGGTGTACATTATATGAATTATGTCTTTTAAACTTACAGATTGCTCTACAGAGTAGCTTCAAATGTGCAACACCGTAATGCGTCTTTATAGAGATGGATCAATAGGCTATATCGGCAAGACATTTAGGCATATTGGGATGATCACATCCAATAAGCTGGATGGTTTTTGTTTTTCTTTTAATAAATGAGACCCTCTACTTGATTCTGATTGGCCAATCACTGCATTCTGCAGTCAAATCTTTTGGAATAATGACTGTTGTCCAAGGCTTTGCTATAACTGACCATTAATTTACCTTAACAACAATGCATCTTTGTGACAGATGAATATATTGGCCAGGCTGATTATTCTAATATATATATATATATATATATATATATATATATATACACATATATATACATATACATATATATAAAACATCTAAAAGTGTCCAAGTATCTTGCAATAATAAGTCTAATACATATAATTTCACACTCACAGCTCCCTAAAATACTTGATTGTGATTGACCAATCACTGCATTCTGCTGTGAAATATATTTTATATTTTTGAACAATGATCGTTGTCCAGGCCATCACATATAAATGTTAATTTGGTAAACCATTTCCCCAAAAAACCCCTAAATAACCTCTTTGCTGTGTGCTGGGATGCTAAACATCCTGTTTTTCTTTAGGCTGTTATTTTGTGATAGTGACAGGAATTATAGCAGCTAGTCTTTAGATATCAATATTACCCTTTAAAAGTTTCAGAACATACTTTCGTGCAACAGTAACAAATAAACAGACAGTTACAAATGCACACAACAAATGTGACCCCCTCCTTGTCATGGGATGTTCATGACAGTTTTCAGTAACGTTAGTCCTAGTTGAGTACAAGCTGCAGTCTCTAATTAGGCAATGCATTGCCGGCAACACATTCATATTTAGCCCTTTAATAACTGAGAGCGGATGACAAAAGACGATATAACATATAAGTAGACAGCAGCAACAACAATTTCCACATCGCATGCAAATTCAAGGCTGCTGTCCCTTTAAGAAATCAGCTAAGATGGTGTCTCTCCAGCAAGCGGCACTCGGCGCGCTTCCTTCCTGCGTTCACAGCTTTAAAACAGCACTGCAGATAAGACGACCCTGACGGATGTGACACACTGACTTTCTCACAAGTTGCACAAGTATTTCAAATGCACCAGCATTATCGTTAGGAGGCTTTCGGATAACGGGCTGGCTCAGAGGCGCATGCACAGGAGTGAAGTAATCACCCAGCAGCTCAGACAGCTATTAAAGGCTCGTTACGGTTAACGGCGACCAAACCGAAACCGGGTAACTGCTCATAGATGAGGAACTACTGCTGAATGGAAATAGGACAGCGGCTGCCGTCTAAAGCTACCGCATACGTTGCAAATGAGTCTATAGCGAACGATAAACGGACTTACTTTTTTGTTCCGAGTCTCCGTGTGCATCTCGGTATCTAAGCGGCGGCGGAGGGGTGGAGTGGAGGGGGGGGGTCGATCGGATCGGGCGGGGTGATATTTGAATTACAGTCGATGTCAGTTATTCCACCTCAGTATTAGAGGAGAAGGGTGCTCTCTTTGCCTCGGCGGATCACAGAAATCATATCCCCGGCGTCGAGAAATAAACCCTCTTTCCGTCGCCCCGGTCGTCTTTCAGTGTGTGTTTGTTGCCGTGTTTCAGGGTTGGGCTCGAGCTGTGAGTCTCTCCTCCGCCTCTCCCTGCTGCTGACCCCACCCTGCGTCCCCACCCCTTCGCTGTGTCAATCACAGCCGTTGTGTGTGTGTGTGTGTGTGTGTAGCCCGAACCAGCAGCGGCGCTCGACGCGCCACTATGATAATAGGACTTCAGAATCATCATCATCATCACACAACCGAACTCGTGTCACCTCACCTAATGACGTCAAGTTGCACCGGATGTTCGGAGCTACTTGTGCTCGTTTTGCTAAAGATGATGCCTCATATGTGCATTCATTGCTGTATGGAGGTTTGGAGACACAAGTTTGCCCCTAAAGTTTAAGCAAAATTTAGGGCACTTAGACATTTAGGGCCCCAAAATAAATTTGTATTTTTATTTTATCTGATTTTGCTTGCTTCAGGGACAATGTCCTCAAATAAAACAATTAGCCTAAGTTTTTTTTCTTTCTAAAATGCAGAAAAGTGGTAGGATTAGGACTTAAAATTAAAATATACTAAATATAATTATACAATAATTGAAGTCTATAGAGTGGTTCAGGTATGACATCATCACTTTGAAGGCTAATTGGCAGTCAGCATCACACTGGTTTCCTCCACAAAAACCCAATAGGATTTTTCCATAGGCTTTTAAACTATCGCCAAAAAAAAAAAGCCTTGTGACCAACAAAAGTTTATGATATCATATTTTGTCCATCAATATAATTTTCACAGATGAGCATAACTTATGATTTTTTTAAGCCTATAGATGCGGTCACCTGAAGTAAAATGCTATAAACGAACTACACCACGGTCCCGCGCGTTCAACCTCACCACCACTAAGCTTCCAACAACTCTTTCAGTGTTTACCTAAAAAACATTTGTCTAAAACGTTGGAGTAAGAATAGTTTGTAGCACATTTATAAGCATACGAGGCTATAAAAGCGGACTGAGTTTACCTTTTCTGCGATGACGTTTAATCTCCTCGACAAGCTGAAGTCACATTTAGCCACTTGTTAGCAACCGCCATTTTCAAGTCAAGTCATCTTCATTTATAGCGCTTTTAACATTGATTGATTCAAAGCAGCTTTACAGTGACAATAGGACATTCAAATATCAGAGATTGTTTTGGCTTTACAGCAGCTCTAGAATAAAGTTACTGTCCAGCTAAAGTTAGTTTTGATTTATTCACTTCCGTTACAAAGATCATTAGTTATTAACTTAATAATGTCGCTCACACTACACCATTTCAAGACACATAACAGCTTTAAAAAAAATCAGTTGGGTGATACTGATGCTTTATGTCTTAGAATAAAACATGAATTGAGCTTGTGTTCTCCACAGACCATATTTCAGCTATTTATCCAAGAACCCATTCAAAAAACCCTTTGACTTCTGGACGATGAAACTGGAAATGCTAAAATGCTACCTCGCTTCCGTGTTCTGGCCTACAAATGTACGCCATATGCCACTCTGTAGCCTATCAAGATTTTTCAAACGGGTGCAGAGGCCCAGAAGGGGTCTTTAAAACATATATTACCACTCACCAAACTTGGCACAGTTACCATTTCATTCTGCATCTGCTTAATTTAAAAACAAAATATATTTCAGATAAGATCTCTTTCTTTTTGGGTTTAAGTGCAAATATTGTTTATTTACTATTTATTCAATAATTTTTAGATTTAGGAAATGTCTTTTTTTATTTTGCACTAGTTATTTTTACAGAATTTATTGGCAGAGGATTGAGGAGTCTTGTTTATTGGTTCTTAACTACGTTTCCCATAATCCTTTCAACCTACACTTCCTGTGATAACCAGAACTCTCCTTACAACAGGAAACATGAAGCGGTAAGGGACAAATCTGAAAGTGACAGTTCAATTTAAAAATAATATGAATATAAATAAGCTAATCAAATGCATAAAGCAGATCAAACTCCTCTGAACGATTTATCTAAGTTAAATGTTATTATGTCATATGTCAAATACTTAAGATGCATTTAAGATTATTTCAACTGGAGCACTTGCAATTATGTTTCCTATCAAATGCAATAGATAATGTAAATGATGCACAATAGGCTTATATTATAACAGTAAATGCTATGCTAGAATCACTGGACATTTATTGGGAGTATTTTCTTTTTCATCCAGTGTTTGTTTGCAGGTCTGATTTTATTTAGGTTTTCTTTTTCTTTTTTTCATGAAAACCCACTTCATAGAGATGCTTGGATCAGCTCTAAAGTCATCTGACTCTGCTGTTAAAAATAAATCATCTGCACCCAACCGTCACATTACAATTAGGCCTATTCTAATTCTCAGTGTTAAAGGCAGAGTAGGTTATTTGCACAAGAAACGTTTTTTGTTATCCTGGTAAAAGGTTCTTCACATTCTGATAGCAATCATTAAGTTAAGTGGTCTAAATTGTATTTATATTATGCATATATATTTTCCCCAAGCTTGTAATCATCAATATTTAAACATAGAATCACCTAATTAAACACAGAAAGAAAAGGAACAGAAAATAGCCCTATTTTCAAATAATATTAAACATCAATATATTAATCTTCATTCAGTTCTATGCAACATAGTTTTTTTTTTTTTTTTTTTACTAATTATCAAAATAAAGTATAGTCCTACAAAGCTCTTATTACCAGAGCATGTGATCAAAGCAGTTAATTTTACCATTGTTGCCCAGCATGGCTACCAGCTCAGTAGGCTATTGCAAACAGAATTTTCCATATTTCGGGCCTTTTTTCTCTTTCGGTCAAAAACCGAAAATGCCATATCACAATAGCAGCTGCAACAGGAAGTCATTAAAACGAGGCAAAAAAAAAAGTGCTGCGTCAATTGCGTTCTTTTTTATGCGTTAAACATCTCAAATTAATCACAAAGATTAACTTGTTAATTCCCCCAGCCAATTCATTTATATAGTAGGCTATATATATATAGCCTACCATATATATAAATTTGGTCCGAATGCAACGATAACATCACACCTTGCAGCTAAACGGCTATAAAGAAAAAAAAGAAAAAAAATCTCCAGCTTGGTGATATTCGCTTAAATACAGTTGGTTATGTCTTAAATGAACATAAACATTTGGGAAATAGTCCCATATGTATTGTTATTGGATCTGTACAACCGGTCTTAAAGTGACAGCAGCCTAATATTCTGTGTCATTAATGTTAATCAAACAACATAAGACAAAGAGGAAATCACTCACTGCTCTTTAGTAGATATGGTATGATTAAAGGTGCCATAGAATGCATTGATACAATATTTGAAATTGTTCTTTGATATCTACAGTGTACATAGAAGGTATGTGGCTTAGGTCAAAATTAGGGCGAAAATTCTCCAGATACGGTTTTACATGTTCATTTACAACCTTAAGATTTGTCTCAAGAATGAAATGGCCTGTTATTACCTTATTTGGAAGGGTCATGAATAATAATGTTGAGCTCTGTTCCGATTGGCTGGTTCACAGATTTGTAGTAGTAAGCTACCCGATGCAGACTGGACGATGGGGCGGGGCGACACCTGTCCAATTTGATTGGTTTATAATACAGCAATCTTATTGGCAAATACGCTTCAAGCCTGAGCATGCCATTCCTTTGTGTACGATTTTGTGACTGATTTGGCTGTATTAAGAAATATGAAGTGCTAACTCTAATCGTATCTTATTATCTGTTTAACATGGTAATTTTAGGATCGATTGGCAAATTTTTATTGTATTTAAGACACAGAATAGAGGAAGTTATTGTTTAAAAACGCTTGGTGTCAGCACCTCAGTGTACTTCAGGCTACATAGAGCTGTTTTACATTAGTGCATAATTCACTTGGCTTCTTCATTTCCATCAGGATCGGTGGATCAGCACAAACTCAAGATTTTACGCAAATGATGATAATTCACTGTATTAAATTAAGACTTCGGACAAACCCGAACGCAAGCAGCTGATTTACATTTTAAGGCACTAACGTTTTTTTTTTTTTTACACAAATTGTTTTCCAATGGTTGCATTATTTGGTACAAAGAGCAAATAAAATGTTTAATGGCAAACTTGTTTCCTTATTTACCTGTCAATAAAATAGGAGGGCCGGTTCTGTAGCCTATAGGCCTATGTTATAAAGGTTCCTATTTTCTATTAGGCCTAAATAAGTGTCAACCGGTTAACATGACTATCTGTGACTGTGACATCAGGAATTGAAAATTGTGTATTTATACACCCCCACATTGCGTGTTCTTATAATAATTCATTACATTTATATAGCGCTTTTCTAGACACTCAAAGCGCTTTACATAGAAGGGGAACGCCCACCACACACCAGCTTACTGGTGGAGAGGAGACAGTGATGAAGCCAATTAGTATATATATAGGAGGATGATTAGGAGGCCATGATGGACAGGGGCCACTGGGCAAATTTGGCCAGGACACCGGGGTTACACCCCTACTCTTTCGAAAGACATCCTGGGATTTTTAATGACCACAGAGAGTCAGGACCTCGGTTTAACGTCTCATCCGAAGGACGGCGCTCTTTGTCAGTATAGTGTCCCCATCACTATACTGGGGCATTAGGACCCACACAGACCACAGGGTGAGCGCCCCCTGCTGGCCTCACTAACACCTCTTCCAGCAGCAACCTGGTTTTCTCAGGAGGTCTCCCATCCAAGTACTAACCAGGCTCAGCCCCGCTTAGCTTCAGTGGGAAACCAGTCTTGGGCTACAGGGTGATATGGCTGCTGATTCTTCAGGGTGATGTGACGTGTTCTTGTTATAATCTGGGTATGTACGGGATAAAATAGCTGCATAACTATAAAAAAAAATCACTGCTGTAAATCTGGGCTATAGCCTAACCCTCTAATGCATGAATTATGTTTTTGCATAATTTTTTTTTTTTAAATCTTATTTTCTTATTTGAAGATTTAAGATAACAGATTAACAAAAAAAAAAAAAAAAAAAAACCCACCCCCTTAGCAGATTTTATTTTGTTGCCTCAGGGCAACGCTATGCAGTATAGGTAGTAAATCACAGAGAAAAATGTAATATTGTCTCAACGTTTATTAGGAAAATCAAGAGATTTGAAAATGCCTTTTATTTAGAATTTACTAAATATAAGAAAAGGGCTTTAAACATGTATTTTTCTGCCTCTCAAACCTCTTTCTGGGGTCCATTCTTCATCACTGTCACTTTCCTCAAGCTCACTGTACTCACTAATAAATCCATTGTTGGGTATGATTCTGACTGATCGCTCCTTTCTACCATAAAATGTCCCTGCATCCATTTTCCTGTAAAACATCAGTGCAGAAAAAGCAAAAACACTGATTTTGGCCTTCAAGAAAGACACATCTACCATTAGCATTGCTATTGCACTGAACACTATCCTGTAAAAGTACAATTTAATTATTATTATTATTATTATTTTACCATATTGTGCACAAATAACATGTAATGATGTGTGATAACATCCAAACACATTGTCAGCAAAGACCTCATAAAAAGTACCCCTTATCGCATAACGTTGCCCTGAGGCAACAAGAAGAAAAACTGAATTTCTAAACATGCTAAATTAAAAAAAGTTAATAAAACTTGACAAACTGCTTCTCTACACCTTCATGCACATACATATATTTTTTATTTACAGTTCATGTCATTGTAAATAAGATTACTGAAGCAAATAATCTTACATTCTTCTCACACCATGTGCTCCTGTGACCACATGTAAGAAAAGGAAGTCCCGCCTTCAAATGATGCTTGATAGTGACTCCCACACCTTATTGGACCATTCTATAGCAATCATTTGACCATTTTGATTGGTTGCAATTATTTAAAGAAACATGTACTGGAAATTAAACTTAAAAACACTTTCCGTTGCCTGAGAGCAACGCTATGCAGTAGAGAGCTAATGTGATTTTATTCCCATTGTACAAAACCCAATTGCCAGGGCTTGTAGGCTATTTGGTAGCCAACTGTCTTATCTGTTACCGTGGTTTTGTTTTAAAGCGTAAAAACACACTTTCGGATTTATCCGATGTCTTACTGAAATACAGTGAATTCTCATAATTTGTGTAAGTTTATGCTTTTTTTTAAGCTGCTTTGAAACTATGTGAATTGAGGCTTCACTTGAGGCTAGGCCTAGACCTAGATCTAAATAGACTAGCCTATCGTGGCCATGAATTAATAATTCGTTCTGCATTTTTAGCAGCACGTATAACACGGCGTTCTACCTGAAGCAATTGTTTGATCGTTACTGGATATCACTTAATATTTCTGTAGTAGCCTACGGCCAAACAGCGTAGTAGATCAATCATAAACTCGTACATAAAGGAAAGCGCATGCTCATGCCTCAATCATATGCCAATAAGTTTGCTGTTTTATAAACTAATGAAATTGGTTGTGGGCGGGGCGACACTGAGGTTACTCGATTTGTACACAGGAGCTGTGATGTACTATGAAATACACACGTGCAAAATAATCATCAGTTCTTAAATATTTTAACAAATTGACTATAGGCCTATGAATTGTCAAATGACAATCGTTTCAATTTAAGTGGTGGAGAAGGTCACATTAGCTAGAAGGAGCGAGCGATCTGTAAGCAACCAAACTAACCTAGTTAGCTCCTGAGTTTTGTGTTGTTGATTAAATATAGGTTAAATTATATTCAGCTTTTTTGAGATTAGTTAAATCTGCGCAGAACCGATTACCGCGGTGATCACCGCGAGATGCATGCCGGTTAGAAATATGTCAGGTCCGACTTACTCTGATGTTATGCTGACATATGTCAAAAAACTCTCGCGACCGCAAGGCGGACTTGTCGGGCTGCATTCCAGTCCACTTTTAGACACACTCTTGCAAACTTCAAGCACTTCCCCTCGGGGGAATCCCTGCTGCCATTTTGAAGTGTGTTCCACTTCGTGAAGTGGACGAGGGAAGCTTATATGGACAGTCCCTCGTTCCCTCGATTTTGACATACTTCATATGTACACTTCTGGCACCTATATGTCCCACAATGCAGTACGACTGTGACGTCACCACAGATCTCTCTAATCACCACCACAACAAACAACTCTATGATATATCAATTATAATTTTTTTTTATTTAAAACAACCCAAGCACACCTATATACATTTGGATGCTGCATTAAACGAATTCTTAAAGGGGAACATTTTTAAATAATAAATCAAATCCATAGCTGATACCAGGTGATCAAGGGCTTAGGACGTTCCAGTTCAGAACATTGCAGTTTCTGCCTGTAGTGGGCACGCATGCAATGTACGCAATGACGTACATCCGAGTGATTGAGGCGGAGGGAAGTTAGCAAGTGAAGGGCATGACAATTTTGGACTGGAACGCAGCCTCGGATTCTGCAGTCGCACGCAGTTGATCTCCACCGACTGATCAAAAGCACGATGGGAAACGACTTGCTGACGACACAGCTTAATGCTCATTGGTTTAAACAACCGTGATGTAGGCCTATTGATCTCTTTTAAAATGTTTGATTTTAAGACTCTCATATCGTGTTCTCTTTCAAACATTCGTTCGGTATCTCACTATGCAAATGCCTCTCGGCGTAACAGATCTGGAAGTCCCAGTTGACAGACCAATCACGACAGTGATGCGGGAGTCCCACCTCCCTATATACCACTGCCAGTGATCCCTACTTCGATTTCTTCCCCGTGAAGATCAAAATTGGAAGCTATCCTTCAGTAGGACCTGTCTTCAAAATAGTTGTTTAACTGTTCTAAGACTAGCCATCAAGGTACGTCACCGAACGCAGCTGTTTTTGTTAGCGGGTCTTTTTTCCCCTGTAACGCCCGTTTCACACATACTCCGTGTGCAGTGCGTATGCGGTGCGTGTTGCGGTGCGTATGCAGTACGGGAGCAGCACGCGCTATAGTGCTTTCACATATGCTGCGTGCGTTTGCAGTGCGCAACTGATCCGCGGCTGTACCACAAACACATTTACTCACACTATTTGTATTTCAAATTGTATTTCAAAGTTATCAGCAACTTTTATTTAACAAAAAAAAGTTGTCAGCATTGCGATTCTCTTTGTACACATATACACTCTTTAATAGGTGTATTCACTTTTAAACACAATTTAAACAACGTGTTATTCAATGCATTACTTCTATATAGATTATATAATATGTTGCTTAAGCAAGTGGTAACATATTTAACCTTACTTGTATATTAAAATAGCAGACATTTTAAATTAAAACTTAAAATTGACAAAAACGGCAGACTCATACCTTTTTCTTTTGCATAATTTAAATCCTTATACAATAAATCTTGCATGTCACAAAGAACTTGCTTTTCCACCTCCACGAATGAGACGAGTGTCGTTCATTATGATCTTGTTGAAATAATTATGAAGTAAACAGATACTGTGAAAAATAGTAGTATTTAATTAAATGCATTTATGGTGAGATTACTACATTCAATTTAATTAAGTGCATTTATTAAATTACTACATTTTCATGTCAATTTGTGTTCATTTTGACCACGAAACATGCGCTGTCACTTTAATTCAGCGCGTGCAGCACAGCAAAAATAGACTCGGTGCGGAAACGATCTCTGCACTGCTGTATACGCACCGCAACTGGAACGGATCGCCGGACTGCATCTGTGTGCAGTGTGAAAGCTCTAACCTGTTAACATGGGTACGGAAAAAAATACGCACCGCAAACGGAGTATGTGTGAAACGGGCGTAACAGTGATTTTATTTGATTCTGGTAAACTAAAAGAATTAACGTGTTACAGCGAATTCTCTTAGATATTCTTTTTTCTGAGTTGCATGTTATGGTGAGCTTGGATACTATTATTATTATGGCAACTACAAGTTCTGCAAGCGGCGGACCAAAAGCAGAAACTTTTCGTGCGTGCGGTTCAACAATATCAGGCAAGAATCCTCATCCTTTGTGCATCACATACCTGGGGGTGAGACACGCTCAAGCAGCCCTTGCTAACCCTGAGGGCTGTCCTTACTGTTCTCTCTTCCCGTCGAGGGTGCTAGAGAGAAGAGTGCGGGTCGCAGCCACTAACAAGGGAGATCCCTGCTTTTCTCCGCCATCCACGGAGGAGACTAAACTGCCCTTTGCGTCATGCAGCTGGGGCAAATTTATGGACGAAGTCTCCCCCCAACTACCTCCCCTCTTTGGATCCTTTACGGATGTAAGAGAGGCCATCGCTCGTCTGTTGGAGGACGATGGTGAGGAGGATGATGACGACGTGATTCTCCCGCCAAATCCCTCCCGGCCAGGCAGCGCGTTAAACGAAGGTTCTCCCTCCCCGAACAGGCGGAGCTCGACCTACTGGAAATGCTAAAAGAATTAACGTGTTACGGCGAATTCTCGTAGATATTTATTTTTCTGAGTTGCACGTTGTGGTGAGCTTGGATACTATTATTATTATGGCAACTACAAGTTCTGCAAGCGGCGGACCGAAAGCAGAAACTTCACATCCGTGTGCTTGCGGTTCAATGATATCAGGCAAGGATCCTTCCCAGCCAGGCAGCACGTTAAGCGAAGTTTCACCCTCCCCGGCTCAGGCGGAACTCAGCCTACTGGAAATGTAACGGAGGGTGGCGGCAAAACTCTCCATAGACTGGCCGTCGCAACAGAGGGGCCAGGGGATGGAGAGAGATCACTATGACGGCAAGAGACTGCCGTCACGTGCCCCACCAGCTAAACAGCTCATTCCAGCGGTCCCCGCGTGTGTTTCAGAGATGAAACGTTTCTGGGATAAGCCCTTTTCACACAGGGTTCCTCTAAAGGGATTTTCTAGGCTGGATGTTGATAAAATGGAGGAGTTAGGGATGTCAAATTCCCCTCCTGTCGAGCTGTCAGTTGCACATCATCTTCACCCTAACCGCAGGTCAGCCTTTTCCTCGGCTTCAGCTTCACTACCAGGACGCACTGACCATCTACCAGCCTCAGTTTTTCAGAAGATTTATCGTTCTTTTGCACTGGCAGTGAGGGCTCTTAATGCCACCTCTCTCCTCACTGCTTATCAAGCAGAGCTTATGGAAGAGATAAGGAGGCAAATGAAAATGGATGCTGGGACACCATACCCAGCCCTCTGGGAAGAGATTTGTGTTATTGCAGATCTCAACCTGAGAACTTCCAGAGGTGCGGGCCAGAGCTGTGGTCGCAACATGGGCCTGGCAGTGGTCAGCGAGTGAGCTCTCTGGCTGGGACTGTCAGGGCTGTCAGACAGAGAAAAATCAGACTTCTTGGATGCTCCAGTTGAGCCCAAAGCCCTTTTCGGGGCATTGGTCACTGCTATGCGACAACGGTGTGATCCAAAGAAGAAGGAGGGTGAGGCTTTCCAATCTTGCCTCCCTTGCAGATCCACCATTAGGGTTTCTCAACCACCACGGGTCCAGCTTTGAAGCCCCCCAGCGGAGTGGTCGGTCAGACTTCAGAGGCCCTAGACCTTCTCAGCCTCAGCAGGCTGAGCCACAGTCTAAGCCAGCTCAGCCGAGGGGAAAACCTTCCTTCGCAGCGGCTGCAGCCAGACACCGACCAGTAAACCCTCAGGGAGGGAAGAAAAAGGCGAGCAACCTAATAATCCATTATGTTCAGGACAAAGGGATGAGCAACAGCACTCACGGAGTATCTGTTGTTATCCTCCCTCAAAGAGAGTGGTCATTTTCTCCCCCTCCTGCTAAGAGAAGGCGTCGGACACGGGAATTGTTCACAGATTTGTGAAATTTGTGAAGTTTGCACCAGTTCCCCCAGTGCCTCACAGAGAAGTACCCTCCCTCCACCCAACAGAGGGTTACAACAGAGGGCAGAGGGCTGTTTTCTGAAAGACATGTGTGGTGTGAAAATAATAAACATGTTCCCTGTGCATCTAGGCAGTGGGCAGAGGGCACAGCAATGTTTGAAAATAAAAACACACACAAAAACAAAATTGTCCAGATCAGAGCTGCAGTCCCCAGCTCCACCGCTAGATGGCGCGTCACTAGATGCCACGTCACTAGTGGACGAGAGCTGCTGCGGTCCGCTTGCTGCTCATGCAGTACACCCCTGGGTTTTATCCACAATAAGCCGGGGTTATCGTCTGCAATTTGCTGTAAAACCTCCACTTTTCAACAGTGTGTTAATGTCGGCAGCAGAAGGGGAGTCAGCTTAGATTGTAGAGGAAGAAATAACCTCTTTATTGAGCAAAAGAGCTATTCGAGTTGTGCCGCCGGAGGAGAGCCATCAGGGTTTTTACTCCCGGCACTTTGTCATTCCCAAGAGAGGGGGGTCTCCATCCTATTCTGGATTTACGGAACCTCAACAAACACCTCAGAAAATACAAGTTCAAAATGTTGACCTTAAAGACGTTATCTCAAATTATTCGTCCCAAGGACTGGCTTACGTCAGTCGATCTGAAAGATGCATATTTTCACATAAGCATCTACCCGGCACAAAGTAAATTCCTCATGTTTGCCTATCGAGACACAGCCTACGAGTTTTTGACAGTCCCGTCCGGTCTGTCTTTAGCTCCCAGGGTTTTAAGCAAATGTGTGGAAGCAGCGCTCACACCGCTGAGAGTAATGGGTCTAAGAGTGTCAGCATATTTGGAAGATCTGCTGCTATGTGCGCAGTCATGGCAACAGGCAGAAAGAGAGACAAAAATGCTCGTGTCTCATTTGGAGAGCTTGGGTTTCAAGATAAACAAGACAAAAAGCTGCTTGGTGCCTACACAAGAGATAATTTACCTGGGTCTCAGACTGAACTCGGACCTCTATCAAGCGTTTCTTCTGAGTGGTGGCGTCTGAAGGCGAGGATTGGTCGGGCTCAACTGTTGACCCCATCTCTCCGTCTCAGTCAGACAAAGGCAGCACCAGGGCGAGCATCGAGTCCTCACCCGGGCCGTCGAAGAGCTGGGTCTCGACTGGTCTACACCAGAAGAGCCTGCTAGAAGCCGCCTCGATGAGTGGTTAATCGCCAGCGCCCAGCTCCATTTTTTCCCGAGGTCCGTGAGGAGCTCACAAAGTCATGGCACGCGCCCTACTTGGCCCGTCTGCGTACTTCAACCTCAGCTACACTCTCAACACTTGACGGCGCAGAGGAAAACGGGTATGAGAAACTGAGAAACTTCATTCAACCCCTAGTCACTCGGGCCAAGGCCTGGGAAGCCATACCCTACGTGTCAAAATGGGTATTGAGCACAATAAAACGAGGTTACTCGCTTCAATTCGCTCGCAGACCCCCGAACTTTCACACTGTTGTCGAGACATCGGTTAGGAGCAATGTGGCTCACGTCCACTGCACCGAAGTGTTAAATTTACTAGCGAAAGGGGCTGTCGAGACAGTTCCCGATCACTGCTGCACGTCCAGGTGCTGTCGCTTCAGTCGATTTAACCTGATTTCTATGGTGAAATGGGCCGCTTATATAGTCAGCAGCCACGCCCATTCGAGGTTTAATAGGTTTGCGCGTCCTCGCTGCTTCGCCATAGGTTAGTTGCCGCAGCCCAGCCAATAAACGTGCTTAGACAGCCTGCACTGTGCTCGCTGGGGACCTGCACTGCGTTTTAAAATAAAGGCTTCAATATTCTCGAGAAAAAGGATTTTTCCCATAGCGTATAGCTACACAATACTTGTTCCATTATCTCTCAGGGAACCAAGGTTACGTTATCTATGCTTGTTACTTGGAGCTTGCTAGTTAGCTAAGATTACTGTACTCGCATCTTGCATTCAATCTCGACAATACAGGTTATATTATCGTTATGTTGTTCGTACACTAAGAAACTTTCAAATTAAACAGAAATGGTTTCAACAGTCAAGAAGTGGATAAAATCACTGACGTTACTTACTGCTTGCGGTAGGGGTTGTAATGGGGATATTGTTGGAATCGCCCCCTTCTTCAGTATCAAACGCTGAGCGTATCAAGCCTGCTTGATATTGTCTCAGGTTAGAAAAACTGTCAGTGGTGAAATGGGCAGAGCAAACTAACAACTTTGAATTAAAATGTTGCGGTATTCTGTTGTAGATAAAAATCATCCATGTCTGTTTTACAGTTCTGTTCTGTGGGAAGGGTATGAAAAGTGCTCACATCCTCACATCCTGCACAGCCTGGAACATTACATTTATATCCGTGATCTGCCATTTTCCCAATTGTCCTTGCTTGCTTCTTCACAATACATGCACAACTTCTGATGATTCGGCTGTGCAGGTCCACGTAAATACTGCCTGGCATAGAACATGGGCTGGTATATGCTAATTTTGGGGGCGTAAATATTAATGATCCCGACTGCAACGTCACAGTCGGTGTTATGCAAACACGAGATTTACGTATGAAGGAGGAAACAATGGTGTTTGAGGCTCACGGTATATCAGTTCAATGTACAGAACTCTTATTATTCGACTATGCCAAGGTAAATACAGTTTCCCATTCTATGGCACCTCGACCATATTTAATTTATACAGTGAAGACCAATGCAGTGTGGTTTCACATATAATTGCTTTCTGTTGATATAGACTGTTTTTTTATTATTATTATTATTTATTAAACAGGAATGGTATATTTGTTAAGCTCTAAGCTGTCACCTCTAAGAGAGGGAATGGAATATGTTGCACATATTGTTTGATGAATATCCCCCACAAATATATCCTGCTGAATTTATTTGTTGATACTGTTTAACACAGAATACTTTAGTGATTGAATATAGGCCTACTTTAAATATATAAAAACGTTTTTCTTTTTCTTAACGGGTTAATGGTATCAAACATTATGCATGATCTAAATTTAATCAGAATCCCCTTCTGTCAAAAAGCAGTTCATGACAATGCATGACTTCCCTATCATTAAAAAAAATAGGCTTAACACACTTCGTTATTTTATTTGTGGTGCTTTTTACAATCTATGTTTTGTTTTGTTTTGTTTTTTCCAGCAGCATATTCCTATATTCGCTTTCTTTTGAAATAGAAGACAAACTTATTCTGCCCCAATTTATGAAATCTACACTACAAAAAGCTAGTTTGCATAACCCAAAAAAAGAGTAACATTAAAATTATATATAAAACAATACTCTACTTTTAAATGCATGACACTAGGTCTCTCATCAGGAGTCCTAGACTCCTCCCGTCTTCTCTGTCGTTCATACCTATGACAAACAGCAGAGGAAGGCATATCAAAATAAAAATATCAGCAAACTACTACAATCTAGGTTGTTTTTGAGAGCAAACAATATATACAAACAGGGCACAGAAACTGGCAGAAAAAAAGTGAAACAAATGAGATCAAAATATGAAAAATTTTGAATAGTAAAAATGACAAATAATAAATAATAAAAACAGACAGACCTTGCCAACTTTCCAGTAACGCTACCGTCTCTGGTGCTGCTATGAGGGAATATGGAGGGTACAAAGTCTGGACTATCATAGTCAAATGATGGCTCCCCTAATAGAAAAAAAAAACATGACAGATTAACAATAATTACTTTCTTAATGTTTTATATTAACATTTACTCAATGACAGAGTGAGACAGAAATCGTACTCGGTTACTAACGTAACCTCGGTTCTCTCTAGGAGAGGGAACGAGTACTGCGTCGAAAGAACGCTACGGGAAAGTATTTCTTTGTCGAGATTGAAGCCTAAAAATTAATCCTTAATTTTGTAAACATGTAAAACGCTTTTCTGTAGCATACAACCCTAGGCGGAGCAATATCGCTCACCCATTGGCTGCTCCGCCAGAAAAGCACAGCCTATGCGAGGCCAGAGACGCTGACCAATGAGGGCGCTTCGCGCCCATTCTGCGTCATCTCCCGCCGAAACAGGCGTGGCCTAGGTCTATAAATACGAGCATAGCTGTCTAACACACCGATTTTCGTCACGAAAGCGACGCAGCGTGGGCACGCACGGCATGAGACGCAGTACTCGTTCCCTCTCCTAGAGAGAACCGAGGTTACGTTAGTAACCGAGTACGTTCTCTTACGTAGAGTTCTCTCGTACTGCGTCGAAAGAACGCTACGGGAACCCCATGTAAAACGCCGTGCGTGCTCTTGGACCGACACAGACACCTAAGGGCGCGCGCGCCCTGGCATACAAGTGCCTACCCCAAGAAGTATAGGGAGAGCGGCTAAAATAGCATCATCCCTTTATAGTAGTGCCTCTAAGGGCATAATAACATATATATGAAAATATTAAATATATATATGAGGGGTAATAGCATGCTCATGGGACACCATGTCAGTGAGTGATGCTTAAACATTGAAGTGACCTGGGCCGCAACGCGGGGCAGGAACACTAAAACATAGTCTTCTAGACCGAGAGCAGTTTAGCCTGCAGCGCAGGAACCTCTAGGTTATAGAACCGTATAAATGTAGACGGGGAGGCCCAGCCTGCCGCCATACAGATATCTTGTAGCGAGATTCCACTATACCAAGCCCACGAAGAGGCCATGCCTCTCGTAGAATGTGCTCTGATGCC
This sequence comes from Phoxinus phoxinus, assembly GCF_949152265.1. Lineage (NCBI taxonomy): Eukaryota > Metazoa > Chordata > Actinopteri > Cypriniformes > Leuciscidae > Phoxinus > Phoxinus phoxinus. The sequence continues at coordinate 9,800,240 of NC_136892.1, read as the reverse complement.
CAGGGGGCATTCCAAACCTCTAGATGCGTAGGCTAGCGCAATGGCATCCACTACCCATCGAGATAGACTCTGTTTCGTCGCGGCTCGCCCTTTAGAGCGCCCACTGAACGAAACAAAGAGCTGCTCCGTCTGTCGAAAAACAGCAGAGCGGGACACATAAGCTCTCAATGCCCTGACCGGGCAAAGGGAGCTATTTCCGTCCTCCGAGGCCGGCAGGGCCGACAGGGAGATGACCTGAGCCCTGAACGGTGTGTTGAGGGACTTAGGTACGTACCCATGCTTGGGTTTCAACACGACTACAGAGTCGTTTGGCCCGAACTCCATACAAGAAGCTCTAACTGAGAGCGCTTGCAAATCCCCCACACGCTTCACTGAAGCGAGAGCCAGAAGAAACACGGTCTTGAAAGACAGGTGTTTCATGTCAACTGAGTGAATAGGCTCGAAAGGGGCCCCTTTCATAGCGTTTAACACTGTAGAAAGGTCCCAAACGGGGACTGAAGGAGGCCTTGGAGGGTTTAACCTCCTGGCTCCTCTAAGGAAACGGACCACCAGGTCGTTTCTGCCCAGTGAATGGCCAAGCGTTGGATTAACGAACGCTGATATGGCAGCCACATAGACTTTGAGCGTGGATGGGGTTCTTCCCTTATCCAACAGTTCTTGGAGGAAGGAGAGAATCTCCGTTTCCCCGCACTGAAGCGGTGACAGACCTTGGTCTGAGCACCAGCCAGAGAACACCGACCATTTGGAAGCGTAGAGCCGTCTAGTAGAACGGAGCCCTAGCCTGTTCGATCGTGTCTAACACTCCCTTTGGGAGGTTAGCGGGTACCCGTTTATGGCCCATACGTGTAGGGACCAGAGCTCCGGGCGAGGATGCAAAATCGAGCCCTTGGCCTGCGAGAGGAGGTCTCTCCTCACTGGAACCGGCCACGGGGCAGTACTCTTCAGTCGCATCAAAACTGGGAACCTGGTTGATTCGTCCAGTATGGAGCGACTAGTAGCACCGAGCATCCGCTTTCCTTGATCCGCTCCAGCACTTGAGGCAGGAGTGAGACAGGGGGAAAAGCATAGAGCGGACGGCGAGGCCAGACACTGGCCAGCGCGTTCGTGCTCTTCGAAAAAAATTCTGGGCAGTGAGCGTTTTCCTGGTTTGCAAACAGGTCTATTTCTGCTCTGCCGAACGTTTTCCACAGCAGACGCACTGTCTGTGTGTGTAGAGACCACTCTCCCGTCGGAACATTGTTCCAAGAGAGTCTGTCTGGGCCTACATTCAGGTGGCCTGGCACATGCATTGCTCTCAACGAGCGCAGGTTGTGCTGGGCCCATACCAGTATGCGTTCCGCTAACCTGAATAGGTTTCGGGATTTCACGCCCCCCTGGCGGTTTATGTAGGCTACTACCGACATGTTGTCCGAACGGACCAGGACGTGGTGCCCTTTTATCCGGGGACAAAAAACGCCTCAGCGCAAAGTCCACCGCCATCATTTCCAGGCAGTTTATGTGCGGTAGTTTGGCTCGTTCTGGCCACTGGGCAAAGAACGGTCTGCCGTCGAGCAGTGCTCCCCAGCCTGAGGTGGACGCGTCCGTGGACACCACCTTCAGGCTCGAGGAAGTCCCCAGGCTTACACCTGACCGGTACCAGTCTGACGCTCTCCATGGTGTCAGGGCTGAAATGCATTCCTGATTGACCTTGAGGCGATAACGACCGTGCAACCATGCTCGGCGCGGTACGCGCGCTTTCAACCAGAACTGCAGTGGGCGCATGCGCAGCAGGCCCAGCTGCAGTACCACTGAGGCTGAGGCCATGAGGCCTAGCATTTTCTGAAATCTCTTGAGCGGCACTAAATGGCCGCTGCAGAAGGATTTCGCCATTTGCAGGGTGTCCTGCCTGCGCTGTGATGACAGCTGTGCTGTCATAGACAGCGAGTTCAGATCCAGTCCTAAAAAGGAGACCCTTTGACTGGGAAACAGTGAACTTTTCTCCCAATTGACTCTCAGACCTAAGCACTCGAGGTGATCGAGTATTAGTGTCTTGTGGTGAGCGAGTTCTGAAGGCGATTGAGCCAGAATCAGCCAATCGTCCAAATAGTTCAGAACTCGAATGCCTCGGAGTCTCAGGGGCGCCAGCGCCGCGTCCATGCACACTGTAAATGTACGAGGTGCTAGGGATAGGCCGAATGGCAGGACTGTGTACTGATATGCCCGGCCCTCGAAGGCGAATCTCAAAAATCGCCTGTGACGTGACGCAATTTGTATGTGAAAATACGCGTCTTTCAAATCTATCGCCATAAACCAGTCTCCTCGGCGAATCTGCGCGAGGATTTTTCTGGTCGTGAGCATTCTGAACTTTCGCCTTGCTAGCGCTTTGTTCAGACGTCTTAGATCCAAAATGGGTCTGAGACCCCCGTCTTTCTTGGGTACCAGGAAATATCTGCTGTACCAACCCCCTTCGCTTTGAGCTTGAGATAAAGGCTCTATGGCCCCTTTGCTCAATAGCTTCGCTATTTCGGCTCGAAGTAGGTGTGCTACTTCTGTTTTTACCGTGGTTTCGACTTTCTCCGTGAAACGGGGAGGGCGTCGATGAAACTGTAGCGAATAGCCTCTTTTTATAGTCTCTAGCACCCATTCTGAGACCCCGGGAAGTCTTTCCCATGCATCTGCACGTGTGACTAGGGGTTGAATGTAATCTGGGCCCTGGTCGCGAAATGGCGGCGACACGAGAGCAACCGTGTGCTGTAACATGGACGCCGTGGCGTGTGAGGCGGGGGGCATGTTTAACACAGTATGCATCCCGCGCGCGCTCGGCTCTCTGAGTTGAGAGAGAGCGCGCGGGGCGAGCCCCGTAAAGCTCGTTATAATTGTGAATAAACGTGGGCGCTTGGTGGCGGGCACATTTATAACACCGGGGACACTGTGTTTGTGTACTGACTGACCGTTCGTTAGTTTCGTTTTTACAGAAAACGCGGAACGTGCAGTGTGTAGTGGTTGTGGGCACTACATGTAAAGCACAATCGGCATGAGTCGATTTTATGTGTGCAGACCCTGTGTTGTACGGGGCTGTGCTTGCACGGGTTGAAAAACCGGGCTCTGGTCGCGAAATGGCGGCGACACGAGAGCAGTCGTGTGCTGTAACATGGGCGCCATTGCAGCGTGATGCGGGGGCGCGCTTAATCGAGCGGGCAGCCCGCGCGCGCTCAGCTCTCTCAGCTGAGAGAGAGAGCGCGCGGTGCGAGCCCCGTACGGCTCGGCATGTTTGAGAATAAATGTGGGTGCGTGAACGCGGGTACATTTATAGCACTGGGGAGTACTGTCTATTAGAACTGACTGACCGTGCATCGGTTTCGTTTCATAGAAAACGTGTGACATGTAGCTTGTAGTGATTGTGGGCACTTGAAAGCGGGCACGCTCACTACATATGATGCACAATCGAAAAAGTCGATTTTATGTGTGCAAGCCCTGTATTGTGTGTACGAATGGGCACTGGTCGTGGGCATACAGTTACACACATTACATCATCGGCTGTGGCCGGGACACCGTGTAGCACAGAGAGTACTGTCTATCAGAACCGACTGACCGTGCATTCGTTTCGTTTTTACAGAAACCACGGGACATACAGTGTGTAGTGATTGTGGGCACTGAAAAGCGGGCACGTTCACTAACTTACATGTGACGCACAATCGACAGAGTCGATTTTATGTGTGCAAGCCCTGTTGTGTAGGGCTGTGCTTGTGTGTACGAATGGGCACTGAGTCGTGGGCATTACGGATACACACATTACACCATCGGCCGTGGCCGGGACACCAGAAAATACATTTTCAGATTTACCTGGGGCGTCGTGAAAACGGCGTTTGTGTGCAGGCAAACGGGCCATGATGCCGATTTGGTGACTGCAAAATACACTGGCACGGTCGCGTATGTTGGGACTGTGCGAGCGAGACATTTTAGTGAAATCCGGCCGCGGCGGGATTTTAACACTGTAACGTTAGCTTTCCTCGAAGCAGAAGTGCGCATCCTGGCTGAAAACGGGGCTTTCCGGGACTCCGCGATTTCTTCGTGAATTCAGGAAGAAAAAGGCGCGGGTCTTGAGGACGGTAACGTACGTTCCTCTGCAGAAAAGCAGCCATCCAGCCGGTAAGCGCATCGATGCTGGTCTTTCTCCGTCGACGCTCACGAGCGGCGGGGGAGGGGAGATCCTCGGAGCTCGCCCATCCCTTGCTACCCGAAGCGAGGAGAGAATAGCAGTCCTCCTACACAGACGCGGTTTCACCTTCCTCGTCCATGACGGACGCGGCGGCACACAGCGGCCCTTGTCCGTCGGTCAGAGAGTCCAGCGAAGCGGGCGGAGAAGCTGGCGGCAGCAGCGGCGAGCACCTCGTGGTGGAGATAGGTTCCGGGCTCCGCTGAGCACGGCGCTTTTCACGGCGCGGCACTGCAGCGGGCGGAAAGATGCAGCTTCAGTAATGAACCCCAGGCGAGTCCGCAGAGTCACCGTAGGCATCCAATCACAGTGATGGCAGCCGCCATCGACGAGAGCTGAAGCTGCGTGATCCTTACAGGCAGGAAACACAAGCACGTGGTCCCCGTCGCTGAGCGGGGCTCTACACGAGCCACAGGAGGTGCGAGGCATCTTGAAAAAGACGCTCGGCTCTTTTAGTGGTGGAAAAACTGTGTGTCGCGACGGCGAACACACACACAAAACACACACACATAATGTAAAGGATATTCCACGCCGGAGAAGCGCAGCAGGGAACGGCGGCTGAAGGCGGCGATGACCAGCGGCTTCAGGTAAGAGGCGCGTCCTGCTGAGGTGCTTGTTTCAGACGGCTGTGGCGGCTCGAATCCAATCCAACGATGCGTGCAGCTTCGTGAATTAAGAAAAATCGGTGTGTTAGACAGCTATGCTCGTATTTATAGACCTAGGCCACGCCTGTTTCGGCGGGAGATGACGCAGAATGGGCGCGAAGCGCCCTCATTGGTCAGCGTCTCTGGCCTCGCATAGGCTGTGCTTTTCTGGCGGAGCAGCCAATGGGTGAGCGATATTGCTCCGCCTAGGGTTGTATGCTACAGAAAAGCGTTTTACATGTTTACAAAATTAAGGATTAATTTTTAGGCTTCAATCTCGACAAAGAAATACTTTCCCGTAGCGTTCTTTCGACGCAGTACGAGAGAACTCTACGTAAGAGAACCAAACAAGTTAGCACCTAACGTTAGCGGTTACCAGATTCACTGAATCTCACTCACTTTGTTTAATGATAATTGATGAATGAACGTGAACATGGACGAGCATGTAGTGCTAACTCAAACTCATAGATAGATAATTAAGATAGCTAGAAAAAAACACTTACCAGTTATGAAGTGTGCACTGCAGACAGTCTCGCCTCCTTTCGGACCATCCGAACCCCAATCTGCCCTTCTTATGGCTTGAAGCCATAACCTCCGCCGGTTTTTGGCAAACGCATGCTTCCCCCTAGGTATGTTAAACATCAGGCACCCAGCACTGGCTCTGTTGGTACAATTAACCACGCAGCAACTCCTTGGCATTTTGACTTACAGACACTCCGCTACTAACCTACAACACGAGAGGTCTCTTCTTTCTGCCTCTTGGCTGCGTGCGCAAGCAGTGATGACGTCGCCGAGAAATCCATGTATAGACCCCTTCAATGTTTGTAAACATTCGAATGGTCGGTTAGGTGCGCGCGCAGCAAGGGGTCAGAAAAATGGCGCGGCTAATAGACCGGCATATTGTGTCAACTTATGCGCTGTCTTTGCCACCACAGGAACGGGAACAGTACCATAACAAACTTGTTTTAGTTAATGGCGATTGTCTGCCTGATCCCGATCTGGGTAGACAACGTCAGCAAGTGGCCAGATATTCACTGGCCCGCCATATACAGCTATCTGGTGGACAAGCCGAGTGTTTACACGCGAGAAAAACTAAGAGCCTACAAATCGCTAGACGCTTAAAAAAAGACGCTTATAATTATGTAGTCTGTCTGTGGTCATGTCCAGACGGTTTTATATAGCGATATAGGCGATGACGTCAACCGTGAAGGGGTCTATAGGCTATACTGTTCAACCGGGTACTTATTTGGTCTATTCTGGTTTTAAATCAGCATAAAATATTTTAAATAAAGAAGAAAACATAGCAACAAATGTGATACAAAAAAAACAAAGCCAAAAAAACTTAAGGGTCATCACTAAAACATTCCTATAGTGTCTGAAAAACCTGTCAGTTGTGTTTTTTGTTTTTGTTTTTTTTCTTCGTTTGAATACCATATGATTTAAAAATATATATATTGTTTAGTATTGATTAAGGGCTTCTATATAGCCTAATAGAATGTTAGGCTATCACTCAAACTTTTACCTTTTACGTTGGTTTTAACCACATTCCCCACAATCCTCTTCACTTACACTCACTTCCTATAGAAACAGGAAGTTCTTGTACTATGGGAAACATGAAGCGATACGGAGCAAAGCCTCTTATACTGTCTATGAGCAAATCACTTTACAAGGTGTTTAAACGTACGTACGGGTTCTGTATGCTGATTACACCTGTTATCACCTGCTAACTTCTTCACATGTTAAAAAAGAAAGAAAGAAAAAAAGAGAGTAAGAAATCTTGCTTACGGGTTGCGGGTTTGGTGTCGGGTCAAATATAGTCGGCACTCTCCCTTCCTTCAATAAGAGTTTACTTGCATATCCTGCATTAAACTGTGACAGGTTCACAAAAGAGTCCGGACTGAAATGCGCTGAACAGATCGTTAATGTCGGACTGTAACGATCGGGAATGTCGGTAAAGAGAAACTTCAGCCATTCGTTTCTGATGTTGGGATCTTTTGGGAGGCTGTGCAGAGACGCGGGCTCGATCCTACAGCCGGGAATAGCACAACGTTTGACAGATTTCCCCCACATCTAGATCCACACAAATAACAGCGGGTTCTTCTTTTCTTTTCTTTTTTTTTAAATAAACAATATTAATCTCCTTGTGGTTTCACCATGGGCGGGCCATTAGTGTGGGCGATCATATGTTAAGTGCTCATGGCTGTGACGTCAGTACCACGACGGGTTCTTAGTGAGTGAGGGGTCAGTTGCATAAGCATAAAAATAATAAAAAGTTGCATAAACATAGCTATGTGAAGTCAGTGTCTAGTATGCAGTAGCAGTTAGTCAGTGGGACAGTCTTAATTGTTGTTATCAAATTAGACCTATCTATGTTTTTATGTTACTGACACAAGTTATGAGCCTTGGAAAAAAAAAAGATTTATGCAAGCAGAGATTTATTTTTGCAGCTAAAGCTATATGTTCTCTATTCAAAAAGATGTTTAGCAAACCATATGTCTTTTCCTATTTGTCAAGGTTTATTTTTCTCTCAATAATTTTAATAGGAGAAATGTTTGGCTGTTATATATCATTACAAATAAGATGTTTATTTCATTTTTAAGATATTGCACACGTTTTTTCCATGCTACGCACTTTCTATCCAGGTTTAACCAAGACAAGGATGTCTGTTAGCCTAATTTTGTTTATTGCAACCAGAAACTACCTCATATTTTCTGGCATTGTCAGTATACAAAAACAAACAAACATGTAAATCAAATTTATAAATGGCAAATTGTTGAGCAATTTTCTTTTACTGTATAAACATGTAATATTTGTTTTTGTTTTTAATTATGAAAAAAGTTTGTAAAACAAGGCATGCATTAATAATCTTGTGATTATAAATGTTTAGTTTCATATTCATCACAGTAATCCAGCAATCAGAAACCTCTTTCTTTGGTGTGCTAGGAACTAGAAAATGATAGTATAAGTATAAGAGTAGGCTATAAACTTATACTAATATATCGCCACTGACAATATATACTAATATATATATATATATATATATATATATATATATATATATATATATATATATACATATATATACACATATACATAAATAAAACATAATTTTTTGCTATTTAAATTAAATTGGTTTATGAATATTGGCTTTGATATGATCAATATACGTCCAAATTTAATTGAAGTTGATACTACATAACTGTTCTGCATCCCGTTAGGTCTACTCTTGACACAGATGTGCGTATTTGCAGAGCAAGAATGAGATTTGCTCGACTGGTCCTTTGATTTAAACTACATTTCCCATGATCCTTTCAACCGACGTTTCATTTCTGTTGAAACAGGAAGTGTGATTCTGGTGTAAACATGAAGCGGTAAGCGAAAGGCTATTTTTTTTATGTTTTCAAGTTTATTGGGTCTAAAACGTGACCGCATTATGATAAATATTCCCAGAGCCATATTAAATATGAGCAGAGTTATCTTGTATTGATAAAGCAAGCTACATTACTAGCTGATTGCTACATTTGTGAAGGGTTAATGATGAGAAAACACGCGTATATCTGTTGGATGGTGGCTAAGTGTGCCGTTTTCTGAGACAGGAAATAAACGTACGTTATCTAAAACTCATAACACACACTCTCTCTCTCTCTCTATATATATATATATATATATATATATATATAGAATATCTCAAGCATCTTTAATATTTAAAAATTAATAAAAAAAAAAAAAAGCTGAATAATTTTCAGCTTTCTTCCTCATGAACGCAGGATTAAATAAAAGAAAAACGAATACAAAAAAAAAATAGATATTATAATAAAAATATTCTACTTGCACATCATGATAGTGTTATCATGTACTGTCTTTATTTTATGCTGGTTTAAAAAACAAGAATAATTAGATTTGCACACAAAAAAATAAGGATGCATTTGTGGAGGGTAGAGTTTAAAGTAATTGTATTTGAGGTGAAAAACAGTTGACAGAAATGTGTTTTGTGATTTTCAGGGTTACACGTCATGCCTGTGAGGATGTGCCCATCCCTGAAGAACAGGAGACCGAGGGCCAGAGACAACTACACAATCTGCTGCTGCAGCAACTGGATACAGATGTAAACATTGAGCGGTCAGTTTCTCATAACTAAGCATGGCTTTATAATTTATTTTAATTTGGTACAAACACATAATACATGAAATATTTCCTCAAACACGTCATTGTTGTAGGTGTGTCGCTAAGAAGAAATGCTTTGCTCCAGCAGCAGTATACAGGCCTTTTGGGGAACAGGCAGCCGGTGTGAGGAGTCTGTCCCAGTTCCAGGCTTTGCAGGACGGGGATCAGGAACTGGCCGCTCTAAGAGAGTTGGGTCTTACAGAAGCTGAAATAGAGCTGTGGAGATGCAGGGACCAGCCGGAGAGCTCTTGGAAGGTCGTTTTTCAGTTTTTACATTACGTGGATTCTAAACCGAATGATTTTGAACTGTAAGGAGCGTGAGAAATGTAAAGGCGCTAGGTCTCTCAATGCAATGTCACCCAATTCACTATTTTACAGGACAGAGGGGTTTGTGTGGCACCAGAGGCAAGGAATATGCGCCTACAGGCCATCCGGGATAAAATGGTGGCACATGCAGAGCTGCTGGCCCGACCTCAGCGTTTCTCGAGCAGTCGGCCGCTTTCCCGTAGGGAGATGGAGATCGAAAAGGCTCTTTTCCACGGCAGTGACCGCTGCAGCTTCCTCACTGCCCTTTACCATCGAGGTTAGAGAATTTAGTAATACTTAATAGCACATGTAGGCAGGAGCTTTTTTTGTTTTAATCTTAGCTGTCTTTTCTATTCACAGAAGAAGAGTCACTCGTCAGCCAGCAGGGGGCGACATCTGCCATCACAATGGACCATTTCTATAAAGACTTTCTTGAAGGCCAGAACAAAAATGTTGCTAGTACTTCAGAGTTTTTTCCTCAACCGAACAATGTCACTAATATCCAAGGTAAAACTTCAAGCTCTAAAACTGACCAATCAACTCGCGCGGTCTGTGATTCCAGCCCATCCAAAGACCAACACGTATCCCAGGATTCAAGCCCTGTAACAGACACTGTCCTCCAACCACAGTCTTATGAAAAAAGAGTTAAAACTATGAAAATGACAGTTAGTCAGTCCATTGGCTCACTGAGTGCAGCTTTTGTCCAAGGGCATGATGGGCCCGTTACAGTAAGTGGAAGGATAGAGGACATTTCAGATGAAGAGATCAAGAAAAATCGTGAGACAGAAGAGGATATACGGAATATTCCCAGATTTAAGAACTACCAGAGAGGAAATCCATCCAACGTAAGTGTGGATAATAGCAACACACCTGCTTTAGAAATGTCACAAAATGTTTACGAAAGAAATATTGAGTGAGTAAGAAATCTTTATTAAACCATTTAAAGGTTGTGCTGTATTATATATTATATTATATTCAAATGTTTGGGGTTGGTAAGATTTAAAAAAATGTTTTTGGACAAAATCTCGCCAAGGATGCATTTATTTGATCAAAAATACAGTAAAACAGTATTATTGTGAAATGTTATTACAATTTAAAATAACCGTTTTCTATTTTAATATTAATTCAAATATAAATTATTCCAGTGATGCAAAGCTGAATTTTCAGCATCATTACTCCTGTCTTCAGTGGCACATGATCCTCCAGAAATCATTCTAATATGCTGATTTGATTTATGCTTAATTTTTTATGGAAACCTTGATGCAAAAAAACCCCTCAGCATTTATTTGAAATAGAAATCTTTTTAACAATGTAAAAAGTCTCCACTGCCACATTTGATCAATTTAACGCATCCTTGCTGACTAAAAGTATTATTTTTTTTTTTTTTTTGATGGTAGTGTATACAAAGATGTTTCTATACATCCGAGTACATTTGTGTGTCTCTCTTGTGTGCGTAGGTCCTGTGTGTGAAGAACATGAGTCCACGGGCAACCGTGGCTCAGCTGGTTTCTCTTTTTTCAAGGTTTCAGAAGGACGACAAACAGCCCATTCTGTACCGCCTGCTGACTGGCCGACTCAAGGGCCAGGCTTTCATTACGCTCTCTGGTAAGAGAAAGACTCCATTGTGCTATATTATTTCTTATAACAAACAACCATACAGGCTTAAAGGTGCAGTATGTAATATAGACTAGAACTCGACCGATTGATCAGCTTTGCCGATTAATAGACACTGATAACTGATTGCTGGAACCAATGGTTATCTGCAAAAATTCATAGTGATAGTTTTTCCAGGTTGCGTCCGTTACTGGAGCGACTGAGAAGGGTCTGCTGTCATTATACAGTACGAGAGCGACATCTAGAGGCGAAATAAAATATCACTGGTGCCTTTTGTTTTGTAGTTTGTTTTGACACGTGAGGCTGCGCGATGCACAGAGAGGGACATTTCCAATGCGGATTTAAAACAGACAATGAAACGGTATATACAGTACACTACAGTACATGTTTTCTTATCATTATAAAGTAATTAATTTGTTGAGGACACTAACATTAGCAGTACCTCGAGCGTCTGACCCAAATGTTTAATGTCACGGTTGTTACCATCTATTTGCATTAGTTTATGTCTGGCTGATTGCTTTTATTCATTTGTAATGCAGCGAAGTTGAATATTTTAAGCTTGTCATGAGAAAGCAAACTTAATCGTCATGCAGCCGACAGAAACTTATAAACGAATCAGATCTCAGCATTCGATTTCAGTTTCGACCCACCTTTTTTATCGTCACTGTAATACATATTTTGATTAGATAATCAAGTGTACTAAAATAGAGGCAAATAAAGTATACATATGTCTAATTTCAATGCTATGGCCTTTGTGTAGATATTTAAAGATGGCCGTCTGTAAGCGTGACTGTTTGGATTTCTATGAAATGGTAACGCATTACAACAAAAGTCAATTTGTAACAATAACTAAGGTTAATAAAAGTATTGCACATTGTTAATTATATTTTAAAGTTGTATCTCTTAAAGGTACAATATGTAGGATTTTTGCAGTAAAATATCCAAAAACCAACCACTAGGCCAATGTTATATATTTTGTTTAGTTGATTACTTAGAATATCCCAAATGTTTCCAACTATTTGTAAATCGTGAGAAAATTGCGATTTTAACCAAGGAAACGGGGCGTGTGAGCAGGGGTGAGGGAGTCGCCAGTCAATGCGCATATCCGCATTACCCTCGGTTTCCGCTCGTACTGCCATAGTAACCATGGTGACAGACGTGGACAACTGGGTTATGCCTAGCAGGACGCTCACGCTGTTGTTGTTTTGTTCAAACATTATGGACCATGGCAAGCAGACTTTGAGACAAAAAGAAGACTAAAACGAAGATCCACATCTTTCGAGATGCCGAGAGCTCCGCGACTAACTTCGACTTGACAAACGCAAATGTTGCATGTACTTTATTAGACAAGTGAGCAAATGTACATACAACTAATCAATGTTATTTGGTTCAACATGATGAAATGTTAGAATATGATCTGTATGTTATTTTAATGTTGATCTAGCTTACTGCTAGTCTCATATAGCCAACAAGCAACCTAACTAACATTTAGCATTTTGACATTTCTTAAAGGAACACTCCGACTTTTTGGGACTTTAGCCTATTCACCTTATCCCCCTGAGTTAGATAAGTCCATACATACCAGCTAGCATAGGTTGCAGCTAGCATACTAATCCAAATAAGTGTCTTTGTGCTAAGCTAGGCTAGCGGTGGGTGCGTCAAACAGACTTATAGCACGCACGGAGATGAAAAAGGTATGTATGGACTTATCTAACTCTGGGGGATAAGGTGAATAGGCTAAAGTCCCAAAAAGTCGGAGTGTTCCTTTAACATTCAACACACTCAAATGCCGTTTAGTGTGATAGTGTAACTGTTATAACTGTTAGAGCAAATGAAACAGCGATGCGTTACCTCACAAGTTTAATTTGTTTAATAAACTTATCTGTGTAAGTATTAATTCAGCACTTGCGTGTAGTTCGGTTGAATGAAATGTCCATATTCCTTTATATCCGCGGGACTCGCGTTGCGTGTGGCGCTGGTATAGGCTACGTCTCTCATTAGCAATCGCGCCCTGCTTCATACCACAGTCATGTTAAAAACATCAATGTATTCACTCATCCATAAAAGATCCATCAGCTTGATGACAAGATCCATAATTCCACTTAATGCTTTGCGTCATCAATATACGCCTTTGTTATTGTAAGAGGTTAGCGACCCCTGGCGGTGAAAAATCCTACATATTGTACCTTTAACATTAGTTAATGCACCATGAGCTAACATGAATGATCAAGGTATAATTAAAGGGGTCATGCCATGGTTTATTTTATTTTATTATTATGTTCCCTTAGGTGCAATTATAGTATTACTATAGTTTTTTTTACAAAAAACGTTTAAAATGTAGTGATTTATGACCTTTTCCCACCCTGTTTCTCATCCTCTGATTCAAACAGTCTGTTTTGGGGGTGTTTCCCCTTTAAGAGTTCAGTGTTAACGCCCACTGTTATGATTGGCTAACATCAGTGCCTATGCATCAATTATTAACGCCCCCAGCCAGAACATTTGCGGATTCGGCGCAACTGTTTAGTAGCGGGTGATGCATGCGAAGCGATGGCTCTTGCAATGATAAAACCTTATATGTTTGAGCCGGAATCAGAGGAAAATGAACCATCACCACAACAACGAAGACTGGATCAGCCCGTGTCCACATGGAAAGTGAAACTATTTTGAATTAATAAAAAAATTGTAACCCGAGACACTTGAAAACGGATTATTGTTGCATAATTATGCTAACAGTTTAACATTATTTAACTAATTTCAATGAAATGATAGGGTGTACTACGGACGGAAATGCATGCACAGGCCATCTTTGAAGATGCAGCATTGATAAGGCAACATTTAAATTTTCTATCACATGTAGGCCTACTAGAAAGGCGACATATTTTCAAGATTCTCTTATACAAATGTGTTTATATTAGCCATGATAAAAAGTAAGTTTGCGTCGTCGTTGTTGAGCCCAGAATAGTCGGCACGGACTTATCTTTGAGCAACAGTTTTCTGGCAAAGGCAGCATCATATTGGGATTTTTTTCTCAAAACAGTCATCCTTAAAATGTATAGAACAAACGCTTAAACTAACACTGCCGTGACTGGGACGTCCGCAAAAAATAAAGTGCATCCATTTTTCCCTGACGTCTGGATCTTTCGGCAGCGTATTCAAATATGTTGTTTGTCCACAGCCAGGAACAGCACATCTGCGTGGCATCGTAATTTTCCTGTACACGGAGTCAGACCCACTCGCTGTCCGTCGACTGAACACTTGTGAGGCGCGCTGCGCGCGGGGCGACAACGGTACGAAATCGTGTAGTTGCCTTGCGCTTAAAGCGTAGTTATCTTGTGCTGGAGGCGGTCATATGCAAACGCTGGTACGTCACTTCGCACCGTGACGTCACTTCTTACCATGGATCCAGAACGAGCTGTATTTAGAGCTTGATTAAATAAATGATTCGTTTATAATGGGGAGGACGTCTTAAGCTATGAAACTTGCAGGACGTTTTAATGGTACAAAGACCTCTTATATACCAAAAGATCAAGGCAAATTTGGTTTCTCATGTCATGACCCCTTTAATATATTCATATTTTTTAGATTTAAAAAGTTCAGTACATTTTCATGGTTCAGTACTGTTTTACATTTTTGTAATAAAGTTCAGCACTATTTTATGTCTTCTGTTTGTTTTCATTTGGAATCAATTTTAAAAATGATCAGTTGATTAATCGGTTATCAGCCAGTGCGGTCCAACCTCGTTAACGGTATCAGTAAAATCCACTATCGGTCGACCTCTAAATAATGTTGACAGCTAGTGGTTGAAATGAGAAGAAATTCATACAGGTTTGAAACAACTTGATGACAGAATTTACATTTTTAGGTGAACCATCCCTTTAATGCTGAACTTCATATAACGCATCTGGGCACATAAGTATACAGTTGCTGGTACAGTATGCTATGTAACATCTGGATTAACTGCCTTCTGTGTTTTACAGATGTCAAAAGCGCCCAAGCTGCTCTAGACTTGTTAAATGGCTACAAGCTGCTTGAAAAGCCTCTGATCATTGAGTTTGGCAGAGAGAGAAATAAAGAGACGGACGGATCCTCTGTAGATCCCAACACCCCTTTTTCTTCAATACAAAAAGATGAACAGTCCTGCAACGAGAAACCCGCCTAAATGTATTTAAGTGGCTTTTTCATCCTGTTTTTGTAAATAATAAATTGTATATGCTGTTTATTTGGAAATAAGGTCACATTGTGAATCTCTTAAATTAAATCCCAAAACAAACGTCTCGAAGTATAATTGTAATTCTTTTGTTGACCAGCAGATGCCACTCTTTCTCCATTACTAAAATCACCATAAACACAAAATGAACAGTTTCCAGCAGTCTCCAACAGTCACCAGCAGAAGCAGAGTGACACTATCTAGATACTGCTATCTGCTGTTGCTATGTGTAGATGTTTTACTTTTGCTTCTGTAAAATATATGCAAGGTTGTGCTCGCAGTCAATGAACCCTGCAAGTACAGGACTCACCAAAAGAACCAATTACATTTCAGTGCCATGTTTGCTATGCTATCTTTCCCACATAGTTACACATTAAAATGGAGTTAAAATCAATGCACTCGAGTTTCAGTTGGAGTGATTTTACTGTAAATCACTTGTTTATATGATAGCATCACGTAGCATTAATGTAACACACAGGCTTCAGTAGTATACTGTTTTGTACGTGTCTAAGGACATATTTGGGTAGGTAATGAAACAAAAATAACCCCTTCTTTCATTTGAAGAACAACAAATAGTTCAGTAATACTACAAAATACATTTTTATTTAAAAAAAATTAATTAATCACAATGCAAGACCATTTAAATTGAACAACTAAAGGGAAAATGACGACCACTTACAGGACCCAAGATATATATTTCTTTCACACAAATATGTAATTTTAACCTGAGTCTTGATGCTGAATTAAAAATGATTTTGTATCAAGAATTTCTAATATTCTACCCTGAGAAAATCATAGCCTCTGGTTTTCACTCTTTTAAATGCCAAATTTGATCATCCTTGTGCGAGGGACCTCTGTCCCAAAACGTAAAAGAAAGCTATTTTCATCTATTAAAAAGTCAAAAATATAAATGTGTAAAATATTATTTGGAATTTAATTTAATTTTTACTATTATGTTACACTATTACATTACATATCCACTCAATAGTAATGTACAGTAAAGGTTCATTTCTGAATGATTTGTTTATTATTTTAATATTTTTAACATTTATTTATTTTAATAAAAATAAAACCGTTTTTCTCTAAACTCTTACAGAGACTTGAGACCTGGAGATCCCAGGACCCCAGTTTGAAAACTCCTGCCCACTTTTATTTGACTTAAAACTCAGACTACAAAGTATACCAGTCTTCCTTTCACATTTTATTCTAAAATTCTCTCGTAGTTTCTAGGAGAAGAGGAACATATTGTTTTTGAGCTGCTAGCCTCTCTGGCCTAGAGTCTGGAGCCAAAGACTAACAAACAACCCAAAACTTTATTTACAAAGTGAATATGATCATTTAGAGCTCAAAGTGAGTGCATATAGATTAGTGAACATTACTGTCATATTAAAATATTCAAACAAACTGTGTAAAACAGTCAATGTTGCAAAAAACATATGACTACAAAAACATTTTGTATGTTTAAGTGCACTTATGATCCAGTGCTTTATAAAAGAGGGCAGCAGAAAAGTCATTCAAAAGTCGGATATTAGCTCTGCATGTTAGCATATGATCCTGTCGATTCATATTGAAAATCATCTTTTTATTTTGTGTTTTTGAACCTCCAAACAAAGAACAGCAATGTCCATGTGAGACGTGAAACCAAAAAGCACCTCATATTGTGTTCAATCAAATTCTCAGGGAATGTGTCCGCTCTGTTTGCGCCTTAATCCAACAATCCAACCTATTATAAGAGTCTTTTGATGGTTCAAGTATTAATCACTTTAGGGCTTTTAGGAGAAACGGTACAAAATGACTGCACAGATTAGCTCAAATCCTCAAACGTAGCCGGTGACGTCATACCCGGCTGCTGTGTTCTGCCGAGCCGATTTCCTGGGATCCTGGGCGGCCGTATTGGAGTGAGTACTAGTGCTTGTATGGCTGTTAAGGGTCTGGTTCTTGTTGGTAAAGTTAGGGTTAGTGGTGGAATGTAGAGCAACTGGATGGTAAGGCATGGAAAGGGGCTGTCCGCGCGGGACGGTGCGGTCAGGGTAGGGGTAATGGCGTCTGGTTCCCCTACTACCGTCTAAATCATCACAACAGGATGCACTCAACACCCCTCCACCAAGCATGGACAAGAGCGAAGAAGCCAAACCCACATACAGGCAGTCGCCAATCTCAAACTTAAGCCCGGCTGGCATGTTCTGCATGTAGAAGGTTTGCACCACCTCATGGGTCTTCCAAGACACGGGGATCAACGCCAAAAGCCCTGCCAGGAGAAACAGGGAACCACCTGCCCCAGCCACCTTGGTCTTGACCGAAGAGCCGTCCATGCAGACGGTGCACTGCATGCCGATGGTGGACACGGCACAGGCCATGACTGAGAAGATGGACGAGATGACCATCATGGCTCTGGCTGTTTGTAGATCAGTGGAGAGTCCCAGAAGGGTGTTGTAGGTCTCACACTGGAAGGCTCCAGTGCTCTGGTACACACACTCCATCCACAGACCTTTCATGCTGACCACCGCCGTCACGATGTTGGGGCCAACGTGTGCGGACGTCTCCCAATATGGCAGAAGAGTGGCTACCAGGGTCCCAAGCATGCCAAAAAGGCCAAAAAAGAAACCCATCAACTCCAGCGCTGCTATCGCCATGTCTCCCACTGGATGAACGTGTTCTCCAAAAGTCAGACACACTTCCGCTTGATCACTGTAAATGAAAACAAACTCACTTTAGCTTTTTAATTTAACTGTAGTGTCAATATTACATTTAAAGTTAGTCCATTTAAAATGTATAAAATTTAAACATCATTAAATGTTTGTCCCTTCTTATATTTTGTATGAGGATGATCAACTTTTGCTATCAAACAGAATTAACAGATTACGGAAATCTTTTGTTCATCAGTCTGTAAAATTAATAAATCAGAATTGGGGATCCAAGTAAGCCTCAGGGTTCTGAAAAATAGAAAGGACTGAATCAATGCACTGCAGCCAGTTATGTATTTACATACTTGTGTTGTATTTGTTTTAAATGGCGTTTATTGTATTGCGTTTCGTTACTTGATGTGGATGTGTAAACGGGTATGAGACAGTAAACGCTGTGGGATGGGAAAACATTTTTGGAAGGCAATTCCATTAATAAAGTGAAATCGAATTTAATTTAATTACAAATGTGTCATTTCAAGTATATTTCTACATGACATACAAGTTCCAATGCTTGTCTGAACATTCATCAGTACACTTTTCAATTTCAAAGACAACAGAAGTAATTAAGAAATCACATATAAAGTTGTACATAAGCCCTACTTTAAAAAGCACTCTTAAATTGCAAACACATTACATTCAATACACATTTAAGTAGCCTATATTCTTTTATTATTTCCATATCAAGTACTCTTTTTGAAAGTATGCTAAAGTGTAATGTGAATGTACTTACACTACATATGTTAACGGGTGAGATGTTTCCAGTGGTTTATAATACACTCATGTGTGGATGTGTTCCCACAGTCCTTCTATTTGTGATCTCTGTTGTGCTGTCGATATTAGAAGCTGCCCCTGGTCATGTACACAGGCACCTCTGGAAAAGATAAGTTAAATATTTACTCGTTACTCACCCCAAAACTGACCTTTTCTGCTTGCATCCCAAAAACAAGGCCACTGTGGAAAAGGACAATGTCAATCCTAGCATGTTAGCATGGATTTCACTCAAATGTTATCAGATGTTTTGCATTATATATAATTATATATATGCTTTATTTTTTAACAAAATCACACAAACAAGAGTGCTGGACCGCAGTAAATCATAATATTAGGATGACCAGATGTCCCTATTTTCTGGGGACAGTCCTGCTTTTTGGTGTCTTGTCTCATGAACTTTCCCAGTTTTTCATAACACCCCTGCCAATTCACAGCAAAAAAAAAAAAAAAAGCTAAATAAATTAAGTTTGTGAAAATTATAATAAGAAATACAATTATAAAATGTTCAAAATATATATTTGTTAAAGGCACAGTGTTTGTTAAAGGAATACTATGCAGCTTTCCGTTTTTGTCAAACAGCGACCCCTAGTGTCGCTGTGGAATACTTGCACTGTCGTAAGAAGCGTCGGGCATGGAACAGGCACAGATAGACTCCGAAGATATTGACCAGGTGTTTCACGATTTCATACAAATATTAGGCTACTGCATAGTCTACTGAACTACTGATGATGGTAATAGGATAATAATATGTTTATGTCAAGTGTTCGACTACTTTATAATAGGGGTGTAACGGTACATGTATTCGTACCGGACCGTTTCGGTACAGGACTTTCGGTACGATGCACATGTGCACCGAATGCAATCTTTCACATATTAGGCTAGTTTTCTGTGTGGAACATACATCAATTCCGAGTTTCCACACGAACATATTAAGTGTCGGAAGTCTCCGCGTTGCACTGATTAAATCTGATTAATCGTTTTTGTGATTCAAATACATGTAAAATATTACCATAACATCTGTCTTCCTGTGTGCGGAAATTTGTTTATGTTGCTATGACAACGAAACACGTGCAAGCGCGCCTGTGTTAAGAGCGCTGATGCGCTCATCTGTGGACATTTCCGAATGCCTTTCTGTTAAAAGCGGGCTTTCCACACAAACAAACGTACATGTGTCATTAGTATGAGAATTTTTTTTTTGATTTTAACTCTCGGGTCGGGCTCGGACATAAATATCGCATAAATAAAGATCACCACATACACGGCACGCTCGCTTTAGCCCAGCCTCTCGCTAGCTAGCGTCATGGCCAATATTGGTTTGAGAGTATTTTATTTAGTGGAGAACTTTGCAGCAGTATTTTATTTCTTATTCTTTTTTTTTTTATATATATATATCTTTTTTATGTATTTGCCTAACGTTATATTTTATTAAAAAGTGTGTTTAAAAAAGTGTAAACAAATTGTTTAAAAAAAAGTTTATAATAAACAACCAGCAGTTTAATGTTTTGCATTTCTTTCCCTTACTGTACCGAAAATTAACCGAACCGTGACTTTAAAACCGAGGTACGTACCGAACCGTGATTTTTGCGTACCGTTACACCCCTACTTTATAATAATAAAGTAGCCTACCGCGTTTTACGTTTTTACATGATTGCAGCTAAATCACAAGTAATTAGCCTATAGAATAGGCCTGCTATATAATTTCAATTTCTGCTTTTTGATTGTAATGTAAACATTACAAAATGCCAGATGACTTCAATAAAGTTAAATGTACGTCGCATTATTTCATAACATTGACAGTTATGATGTCATTAGACATGATTATTGCAATTTATCATAATAGTTAGCAAATTGTGCTCGTTTACATTATTTACAACCTCTAGGTGTATTTATGTCCTGATAATTATATGAGATATTGACAACTGTTCTCATGATAATCGCAGGAATCAACGTCAACAGCGTCGTCTGATATAATGGATGAATGAACAGCATCGTAAAAAAAATTACATACTAGTACAAGCAAGCACAACAACAAACAACATAGAACGCAAACAAGTTTACAAATAAGAGATTTATTTACTAGTCCATCAACAAGATCGCCAGGTCAGCATCGCTGTTGCATCCAGTGCTGCTTTTTAGCTCGCGCCAACGGGTGAAAGCCTGACCGAGTGGGACTCTTGTCCGGTTTCTCACGCGGTCAGATTCTCTTTTCCTTTTCCTAGTCTCTTCCGACCGCGTTTTCTTTGCTTTTTCCATTGTCGAGTATCACGTATGAAATGCGCGCAAGTGTCTTCATGCTTCATATGTTGTTAATGTGTGTGACGTCGTTGCCGTAAAGCGTGATTCTCGCGAGATTTGTCGGGGGCGCTCCTCTCAAACTTGCATTGCTGGTTTTTCCAGCGGGGTCCCCCCCAAGCTTTACTACCAGGATGATTCGCCCTACTATGAGTTTGTTTACCACTGAAATTTCTTTGTAAGCTGTTATATTAAGGTGCACTTTCTACATAGTGTGCCTTTAAAGGCACTAGATATTGCTTATTCAAATGAATACCAAAGGCGAGTGTCAACTTTACCTCCACAGCCGATGGTAAGCAATTCCTCTAGACTCGGGCAGAAATTCATGGATGTTCATGGATGAGATAATGTATTAATTTTAATCAACGTTACGAAGAGCGATGGCGAGAGCCTGGGATATTTTATGTTGCTGTTTTATTATGCTTGTATCCCGCTGCCGCTCCTTTTGTTTTGTTCTTTATGTTTATTTTACGATTAGGCCGTGTGTCCACCAAAGCGTTTTTTCACGCGGCTGGCTTTATTTTTCAATTGTTTTCAATGGGAGCGCCAGCTGGCTAAAAACGCTTTGGTGGACACACGGCCTTAAAGTTATGTTTAACGTCCGTCTCCTTCTTCCCTGAACTTTGTTACACAATGTTACTTTAATTTCCTATTATCACTGTGAAGGTGCTTTGAAACAATCTATAGCTATTGTTAAAAGCTCTATATAAATGAAGGTGACTTGACTTACAGTTAAGTTTAGTCAGTTAAATTCACGTTAATATTTCATTATATGCGCATGCGTGTGCTGCGACCGGCAGTTAGAGTGAGTGAAAGTTTGGCGTGGAAGTTTGGAGCCCTAGTGTTTGTGTTTCCTTTTTTATTTATTTTGGTAAAGTTCTTATGGGTCCACTCTGTTGTGCTTATATACAATGGACATTATAACCTTTTCTGCCCTCTGGACGCTCTTCTTTGGACTAATTATCTCCGACTTTGTCAACGGAGCTGTTAGCCATGGAAGGCTACAGTACACCAGAACCACACTGCTGCAACTGAACTGTGGGATAACGTGCGTGACAGACATCTCGCCACAACTGCCTGATTTTATCCTAAAAGACCCAGGGGGGAAAACAGCGGCAACGAAGAGGAAGCGAGGCAAGCGGGGAGGCGTCAGGCAACACTTCCGAAAACTGCGGCTTTCTCCTATTCCTCTACCCTCCATGATCCTCGGGAACGTACAGTCCCTGAGGAGCAAAATGGATGAGCTCCAGGGAAACGTCAGCTTTCTGAAGGACTTCAGGGATTGTTGTGTCCTGGCTTTCACAGAGACCTGGCTGACGGAGAATGATCAGGACACCGACTTGTCAATTGATGGATTCGGGGCACCTTACCGACTTGACCGAGAGGGAGAGGTAACGGGGAAATCTCAAGGTGGCGGGGTATGTTTATATTGCAACAAACGATACTGCACTTCTGTGACTGTAAGAGAACGTATCTGTACACCAGATGTCAAACTGTTATCAGTATCACTACAACCTTTTTACCTACCCCGTGAATTTACACAACTTTTTATAACAACAGTCTACATTCACCTAACGGCGAACGCTGCGTCAGCTTCTAACACCATCTTTGAAGCCGTGCAGAAAATGCAATCACTCTCATCCGAGGCGCCAAATTTCATACTGGGCGATTTTAACCATGTATGTCTCAAGAAAACACTGACAAACTTTTACCAGTATGTCTCCTGTCCTACCAGACGGGATAAAACCCTGGACCTCTGCTATGGATCTATAAAGGACGCTTACAAATCACTGCCATTACCACTGCTGGGTTCAGCAGACCATAACTGTGTGCATTTTCTGCCAACATATAAAACTGTCCTAAAAAGACAGAAAGCTCAAACTAGAGTAATTAAAGACTGTACTGATGAATCTGTAATATGCTTGCAAGATTGCTTTGATTGCACAGACTGGGAAATGTTTAAACAGTCTTGTGGAGATTACATAAATGAGTGGACTGATGTGACATGCTCATATATTGCTTTTTGTTGAGACATGATTGTTCCATGCAAGCGG
The DNA here is from genome assembly GCF_949152265.1 of Phoxinus phoxinus. Classification (NCBI taxonomy): domain Eukaryota; kingdom Metazoa; phylum Chordata; class Actinopteri; order Cypriniformes; family Leuciscidae; genus Phoxinus; species Phoxinus phoxinus. Next base: position 9,777,309 of record NC_136892.1, on the reverse strand, counting down.
GTGAAAATTTATCCCAACAACAAACCATGGATAACTAAAACTGTTAAAGGACAAGTTCGGTATTTTACACTTAAAGCCCTGTTTTCAGATAGTTTCTGATGAAATAGAACGGCTAAGATTGAAATTTGGACACATGCTGCTGGCCCGAGAATTTTCGGTTTCTGTGGTAGCACCCCCCCACCTCCTCAATGGCTGCATAGGTGCACTGGAAATATCCTTCCTAAAACGCATTAAACTTTCGTTTACAAAGAGGTGAAACTCACCAAGTGGTCAGGGGTGTTCACTGATATGCTCACACAAAAATCGCTGCAAAAGATGCTTTCCAACAGAGTTGGACAAAAACTACGATAAAACCAGTTGGAAAGCATCTTTTGCAGCGATTTTTGTGTGAGCATATCAGTGAACACCCCTGACCACTCAGTGAGTTTCACATCTTTGTAAACGAAAGTTTAATGCGTTTTAGGAAGGATTATTCCTGTGCACCTATGCAGCCATTGTGGAAGTGGGGGGGAAAGCAAAATAAAACGAAAATTCTCGGGACAGCAGCATGTGTCCAAATTTTTCACTTAACCGTTCTATTTCATCAGAAACGATCTGAAAACAGGGCTTTAAGCATAAAATATGGAACTTGTCCTTTAAGGATAGATTACAGAAAAAAAGTCTGGTGCCATTGCTGAACTAATAGCACAAAAGGATCTAAAAGTAGGAATTCTCAAGGCAAAACGAGACTATAAATCTGGAAAACAAGATGGCAACAAACAACCTTGGATCAGCCTGAGACAGTATGAAAACCATAGCAGGCCTCCAGAATCTAAAGAGCAGCAGCCCTGGATAGTTTCAGCTCAGGTACTGAGCTGGCCAATGCTCTTAACCAATTTTACAATTGTTTTAATACTTTTGATTTTAGCAATGAGACACTTCTTATCGGCTCACAGACCCCCAGAGGGTGTGACATCTTCACGCTTTAAAAATCACTGATCACAAGATCAGCCTCTCTCTTGCTTCCTGCTCTTTCTCTCGTGGTCCTTCCTGAGAAGTCCTAATGTGAAGATAATGCTGAAGTAGAAGTCCCCCAAGGACCCGCAAGCTTGTGCCAGGCTTCGGCCTTGTCTTTCCATTCACCAAAGATCCTCTGACTCCCACTGGTTCTCTCTCATCAAGACAACATCAACCAAGATCAATTGGAGCCTCAACAAATTGCATCAGGACAGTTTCATTCAAATGGGCGAGACATGCAAGTATCGAACTTAGTCTCAATATTTGATACATTAAGTACCCTTACCCCTTTTAAAGAAGGGCGTGTTAGAACTAAACTGATGGTTTGCTCAAGGCTGTCGATCTGCTGATAATTCAAACATTGCAATAACTTCTTGCTTTCCTGTATTCTGCATTCAGCTCTCTTTCCCTTGGTAAACTGTATGCATATGAATGTGTATGTTAGAGTAGTTTAAATGTTTAGTCTAGTTAATAAAGTCTTGTTCATATCACACGTAAAGTTGTCCGTGTCTCAAGCTCATATCTGGAGTCACTAATCATATCGATTTTGGCAAGTTGCTCTTAGTAGTACTAAGTAAGAAAGACATTTCCCATGCCCCGGAAATGTACATTTCTATTAATCAATTAATAACCAATATTAAGGGTTCACAGGATGAACTAAGTAATTGGTTGTAATGTTAATGTAGCTACATCAAGTTAATCTGATTAACTGATCCAAATATTCATAATCAGTTATAACAAGTTATTATTTATTATTAATATATCATAGAGCTAATTTGCTACACAGATGACTCAGTAATTGTTAGCCTGCTCCAAGACAATGAAACCGGTCATGGTCCAGTCATCAATGACTTTGTTGAATGGTGTGAGGCATCTCACGTTCAACTAAATGTAGCCAAAAAAAAGGACATGCTAATTGGTTTTAGGGGAAAAAATTCAAACACAAGAAATGACATCAATCAAAGGTCAAACTGTTAAATGTGTGCAATCGTATAAATACCTGGGTATGATAATAGACTCAAAGCTCACATTTGAAACTAACTGTGAAGTTAAAAAAGGGCATCAGCGCCTGTTCTTTTTGAGGAAACGGAGTCACTTTCACATTGAAAAATCCATCATGACCCTCTTTTACCACGAAATCAGTTTTATCATTTGCGCTAGCAGGATGGTTTGGGAACCTCTCTTTGAAAAATAAAAACTAACTTAACCAAATAGTAAAGTTGTCTAGCAGGCTGATTGGTGAGCCACAGCTCAATGTGAAGACCTTGTACACAAAACAGTTACAGTGCATAACTGGTTCAATCTTAAACGACAGTTCCCATCAATTGCACACAGAGTTTCAACTTCTACCCTCTGGGCGTAGGTTTATAATCCCTAGGTGTAGAACAAAAGCTATCTTTTTTGTCTATCTAAATCTTAGCTATACTTGGCACAGGTTTTATTTATTCTATTATTATTGATTTGATAAATGTATTTAACTTATTCTGGACCGGTAAGAACATTTTTATTTATAACTTACATTTTTTTATTTTTAAATTTTTTGTCATTTCCTAATTGTTATTGTCTTAAGTTGAATGATGTGTGATATGTGCTCCTTTGTTTTTCCATATGTGTGTATGAGGACTCTACTGCAAACAAAATCTACCTCCGGGTATAAATAAATGGTAAATGGTAAATGAACTGCATTTATATAGCGCTTTCACAGACCCAATGGCCACCAAAGCGCTTTACATGTTGCCTCACATTCACCCATTCATACACCGACGTAAATAAATAAAGTAATTTGAACTTGTAAATCAAGAAAACGTCTTGGTTACTAACGTAACCTCGGTTCCCTGAGATGAGAGAACGAGTATTGCGTAAGTCTAGCTTACGCTATGGGACAACTCCTTTTCTCGAGAATATTGAAGCAAACTTTTTAAAACGCAGTGTAGGTGCACAGCAGACACAGATGAGCGACTAGCGCGGTCATTGACTGTGCTGCGGCAACTGCATGAACCTATGGCGAGGCGGCTCAGGCGCACAGACCAATCAGTGCGCTTCGCGCCCAGGCGCATCAGAGGTATTCAGCAAAGGTATTCAGGTTTAATCGACTGAAGCAATCCTCTGATCAAAGCACAGAAGCACGGTTACGCAATACTCGTTCCCTCATCTCAGGGAACCGAGGTTACGTTAGTAACTGAGACGTTCCCTTGCGAGAGGTCTCTCGTATTGCGTAAGTCTAGCTTACGTTATGGAATTGGAAACCCCCTTCAAAATGCTGTGCGTGCTTAAAACTTCGCTCCATACTATAGCCCAGGGCAGGGTGCCTGAGGCTCATAAAAGAGTAAAGTCCTAATAGAAGCCGGTAAATGATTAACTCCATATAGGGATCCAAGGTATATATGTATATATATATGGAACCATAGTTCAAGTTTAACCAGGACCAGATACTTATCCGGCCCTATGGCTTAGGGGGAATGTGCTTAACACATTTTATATAGAAAGAAATTTTATATATTTATTTATATCGCTTGCAAAGTGGGGACTTCCAGGTTATAAAACCTCATAAATGTGAACGGCGAGGCCCAGCCGGCCGCCGCACAGATATCCTCAATAGGTATTCCACTTGACCAAGCCCATGACGAGGCCATACCTCTCGTGGAATGAGCTCTGACGCCTAAAGGGCAATGAAGGCCCTTAGACTCATAAGCCAGCGCGATAGCGTCCACTATCCAGTGCAATAATCTCTGCTTGTGATGGCTAGCCCTTTGGTGAGGCCGCCAAAGCATACAAAGAGCTGTTCCGACTGTCTGAGTGAGGTAGATCGCTCCAGATAAGCTCTGAGAGCCCTGACGGCCCAGAGTAAGTTTGCGTCTCTTTCGTCCTCTGGCGAGGGCAGAGCTGCTAGCGAAAAAGGTCGCGGAGGGTTCAGCCTCCTTGCCCCTTTAAAGAAGCGCACGACCAGGTCGTTTCCTCCTAGTGATTGCCCGGCCACAAGAGCGTGAGATGCTGTTATGGCCGCCACACTTTGAGCGTAGAGGTGGTACGACTCGCGTCCAAGAGTTCTTGCAAGAAGGGGAGTACACTTGGTACACAACATCCTCTGAAATCTCTTGAGAGGCGCGCAAGCGCCTGCTCTGAAAGATGCCGCTAGGCGTTGAATTGTGAGTGCGTGCTCTGACGTAAGGTGCACCCTCATTTGTTTAGAGTCTATCACTGTTCCCAGGAAAGAAATTATCTGGCTGGGAGACAGTGTGCTCTTGGCAGTATTGATCCTGAGACCCAAATCAGCGCAAGGATTTGTTTGGTTGTCGGCATTCTGAACGGGCGCATAAGCGTGTTCAGGTGTTTGAGGTCTAGGATGGGCCTGAGGCCGCCATCCTTTTTTGGAACGAGGAAGTAGCGACTGTAAAAGCCCGACTCGCTTTGTGAAAGAGGGACTGGTTCGACAGCTCCCTTTTCTAACAGTTTTGACACTTCGGGGGATGTGAGCCACATCTCTTCTCACTGTCGGCTCGACCACGGCTGAAAAGCGCGGAAGTCTGCGAGCAAACTGTAGCGAGAAGCCTCGTTTTATTATATTCAACACCCATTCTGATATTCCTGGGATGGCCTCCCAGGCCTTGGCCCGCATAGCTAAGGGTTGGATAAAGACTGGGGGCGGGTCACTCTGTGACAGGGACCCGGCCGCCCCGCCTTCTTGTATTTGTACTGCTGTGTGAACAGCGCTTATGTTCATGGGCGCGTGCTTTACAGCGGGCACACCTCTCATCACATCTTCAGCACAAGCTGGAGGAAGAACTGATACTGTGGGAAGATTTTCTGTGTGTAGGGGTGCACACTTAATAGTGGGCACACAACCTACATTTATTACATCTCCTGCACAAGCTGGGGGGAGAACTGATACTGTGGTGACAGTGTTTATGTGTAAGTAGGGATGTCACGATACCAAAATTCCAGTAGTCGGTACCGATACCATTAAAAATGTACGGTTCTCGGTACAAATTTCGGTACCACAGCAAAATCTGTTGGAACTATTTTTCTATTTTATTTAACTATTTGAAAAAAATATTAAATTCAAATCAATGACTTTATTATTTATGACGGTAATCATAAATAATACATATAAGCATTGAAGGCTACATGCTGTTTTTTTATTGCTTATAGTGAAAAATAAGCAACCTTCTATGCACACATTATATAGTAGTAGTAATAGTATTTTTAATACATGTAGACGTAGCTAAATCTACTGTACAGTAGCGTAATATAATTATTTTTGTAAATTTCTTCAAGTTAAACCAAACTTTTTTGACAGGTTGCCGTGAAGACTTTTGAGTTTCTGTGTGTGTAACGTTATGATATGACGATAGTTTTTCTCAAATGAAACCATAAAATGCTTATGAACTGACTCGTGGGCTGAATGAAATCTGGGGCCAGACCGCTTCATGATAGAGACACGGCCACCCAGTTGTTTTTATGCTTGTGTGCTATTGGCACAGTGCTTGTGTGCAGGGGTGCATACTTAATAGTGGGCACACAGCCTACATCAGGCTCCAGCGTGAGCCAGAGGGGGAAACTGTTAGAAAGCGCTCTTTCTCCGTTAGAGTCGCTGTTGGAACAGTGTATGTTTGCAAGGGAGCGTACATTACAGTGGACTCAAACCTGCATTAAAATACCTCCAGCTTGAGCTAGAGTATTCACTACGCCTTGTACGCCAGAGATGGCACATTAACATGACTAAACTGGCCATGCTTCGTCCAATCGCACTTATGCTGGGCTTAGATGGGGTCAAAGTTTTGCACAAAGTTGAGACAGTTCTTGACGCGCAAAACGGACTAAAGTGTTCATAGAAATTTCACCTGCTACCAGAGCCGGGATTCTTAGATTCTACCACTGAATGACGTAAGACAGTTAGCTCACGTTTCGTAGAAACTCACTCACAGGGTCTGTCTGGGTCAAGCAGAGAGCTCGAAAGGGCTCTGCATGACGTGCGAAACGGAGTCGCGAGGGCGGGGTAGCTCTCTTAAACATAAAGAGAGCTAGCCGCGAGCGCAAGCGGCGAACATCGCTCGTGTCCGTCCTCTCTGGCATCCTTTGTGTGCGCGCTATTTGCACGGCTCAAGCAAAGGGAGAGGAAGAGCGGGAAACGCGGGGCCGGTAAAAATTAAGTTTTAGTCGCTTAACAACGGTAAATGGAAACGGCGTCATTTCGCAATCGTTTTTTATTGACATTTAGAAAATATCGCAAAAGTTTTGCGCAAATCTGTAATAGAAACACAGCTAATGATTAGTTTTCTGTCGCTAAAAGTATCCAAAAAGTTGCTCGCCTGTCTAATAAAATGCATTATATATTAAAGCGTCTTTAGTGTTTCTATGGTTACTAAGGAAGTAAAACCGGAAATCAAGTGTAGTGCGGATGTGATGTCATTGATAGATGATGCAATGACACGGGCCGTTACACTGGTAAAAATAGCTGATTTGTCTGGATGTAACCATTGCTGGGAAAATGTAAGGGCACAAGTCAAAATATGTAACATTATTTTAGTGGTTTTGGGATATTTTTATCTAAATATCGTACGTATTAGGTGCGTCCCAATTTGCGTTCTCATGCACTATTTTATGCCGTTTTGTTCACAGTACACACTACAAATGTCAACAAAAAAAAAAGTTCTTTAAATACTCAGATGATGCACTTATTTAAACTGAAGAAGGAAAAAAAACTAAAGCATACGTCCCAACTTGCATACTGTCTGTCCTAAATAGTACTTAAAATTAGAATTAGTGTGTCCCAAATCATAGTATGTTGAAAAGAGTATTCCAAAGATACCCGATTGGATTACTTTTTCCGGTTAGAATCTGAGGCGCAGATCTATGCACACTCTAACTGTGTCTCATTTCGAAGGCTGCGGTCGCTTTTGTCGGCCGCATACATCAGGCTGCTTCATTTCAGTAACCTGACCACTACATTTCAAGTATACTTCTAGGTCAAATTTTCCATATGGATTTTTTTTCCGTAGTGCAGATCCGTACACACTCTATGGTTAATATTGCCCACAACCCATTGCACGTTGGACAAAAATTGGATTAGAACAACAAACATGAGTAAAACGTGTTAAAAAAAAATCTACAAACATGACGGATGTGCGAGACCGACGGTTAAGTAGAGAGGTTTAGATAAAGGGGTTTGAATGATTAATAATCAGCATATAACCTGACGAAAAGTTATTAAATATTATCCACATTATATCTGCAACAGCATTGTGAACTTTTGAAAAGATTGGTCATTAACTTTTAAACGCACAAATTACAAACACATGAGAGTCTCCGCATGAAAGACCCACAACTGGCAGATAAACTTGCTACTACATTTCTCTCCGAAACGGTAGGAAATTAAATTAAATTGAATGTTGATTTTAACTGACTGTTGACTGACAGGACAGTTTAAACTGTGACAGGATGCACGGACCTAGAGTAGTCCGTTGAAGACATGCACATGACGAAGTAGTAGCCTAAATATGCCAAAGCTTGCCTACTCTTCTGCTACACACTCAAAAGTGTACTTTTTCTTCACAAAAACAGTACATACTTTTAGTACATTGTATTGCGAATTAGGACGCAGCAGAAGTGTGGAATGTTGGACACATTGCACGACATCAAGTCACAGCTTTCACTACGAAGTAACCCTATAAAGGTCATACACTACGTTACACGCTTGAGTAGGCCTACATTGCTTTTGCTATTACTATTTTTCCTAGTATGATTTTTGGTTAATTGCATTAAAACCATGCAGCTAGGATCATGCAGTTCGCAAACAATTTAATAATAAAATAGTATGGAACCAACCACACACTATACAAAAAAAAAAAGAAGCTGTTCCCGTTTTTATTTATAATTAATTTTGCGATTTCAATGTGATTTTGCTGAACGAAATGTCTCCATTTCAGAAATATCATCCATCACAACAGCACGACTGCTAGTCAGTGTGGATCTTGCTTTTATTCTATACTACACTTCATTAAACAATAAGTTAATATTGAGTAACTTACATTGTACAATATTGTCAGTTATGTCGTCTATTTTTCTCAGCCAAAGGAGATCCGAGGAGCACAACTGAATCACGGCGTTGCTAAATGAATTAGTGAACGAATCGGTTTAGAATGAATGATTCAATTTTATTACCGTATAATACACACATAAAAAGACTTGGCGCCACCTACTGGTGACCAATCATATTAAATGACTGGAACTAGCTACCTAACTGTAGCCTATAAACTTGTAACAAAATACTTGTTTTAGCTTGCAAAACAGAAAGTGTGATATATTTAAACAAGTTAAAACTCCATAGTATATTTTAATAAATTAGTACATAATATATTCTCTTGAGCCAAACGATTACACTGTTATCGGTGTATAGACAAAATAGTTTAAATAACATCACTAATTTGCGACATGGCAAGCACAAAGTGAAAAAAACAAGTTTGAGACATTATGCTGTCTGTTGTGCTATAAATAAATAAAACATTTGGATTTAATAGACAACAAACAATTATAAAATAAAATATACTTAAGCGTAGCCTACCTGTATAATTATGTCAAATAGGATGTACCATTGCTAATGTCACAGAGCTCTCTCTCTCTCTCTCTCTCTGTCTGTCTCTGTGTGTGTGTGTGTGTGTGTGTGTGTGTGTGTGTGTGTGTGTGTGTGTGTGTGTGTGTGTGTGTGTGTGTGTGTGTGTGTGTGTGTGTGTGTGTGTGTGTGTACATGTTGTACACAGTTTGAACCGGTTTCAACTGACCCCCTGACTAATTCTCAGTTAAATCACCTCACTGTAATGAGATTATACCAATAATCCAGCCTCTTACTTGGAGGGTCAATCACAAACCAGAAAAAACAATAGGAGCTCGTGACAGGGCATTTTTGCCCATTTATGCCACTAAATTATTGTCTTCACTTTATACCTTTCTGGTACTGCACTGAATAATAAAATAAAATATACAATAAAATACTATAGGGTCACATAATTCGTTGGGTAACATAATTCGGCATAACACCTCAAATCTTCACTGGTTCACAATGAGGTCTCTCAGGAGTGAGATGTATACGGTGTCCAAAGTCTGGCCCGGCTAAGACACATTTTTTGAAACCTTAACCCATTTTCTTACAACATGAAAGACAAAGCCAAATCTTCAAACTACATTCACAAAACCCCTTTCTTTTCAGGCAAAATCAAACAATCGGCTCAAAACCATTTCACCTAAGGGTGCCCCAATCAGGATTTTTGGGGCTGATAACCGATTACCAATCACTGGAAGAAGTATTTTCCAATACAGTCACCAAGACGATCACAAAGAAAAATAGGTCAATAATACTATTCTTAACAACTATGTATTTTAAGTAGGCCCCTACCTATTTAAAAAGATTAAGAGATGAGGAAGTATCATGAATTGACAACTCTTTATTTATGGACTACTTGTACAACTACTTCCGCGTTCTATTGCATATCGGGAGTTTCCGGTTAGAGTGTTCAGTGCACCTCCATACATGAGAATGCAGATTAGCCTATCACTACGTTTTATGGATGCAAATTGATTAAAACAATGAATAATGATCTCTGTATTAATTATCTAATTATCTTGATCTGCTGAAATGTTCCTATTAATATTTCTTTCCAACTGTTCATTCTGAATAATAAATATAGGCTAAATGTATTTATCCACTAAACTGCAGCAGTCCTATATGTCTTCTCATTAACAGCGTTTTTCTCTTAGCCTACTTATATTTTATACCTGTTCAGTTTATATTTTATAATGAATTAGACTAATAAAAAGGATTGCTTGTGTGCACTGGTGCTTTATTCCAGTCTTTTTGAAATAGTTGAATGAATGAATGAATGCTCGCGAGGAGCCTGTAACGATGTTAAATAGACTAGGCTATTTAATTAATCTTCCAACAGTAACGCACACAGCGTAGAGGAGAATGACAGTCAACTTCTTTGAATATTAATTAAGCATTTTGGGCATGAACATGTAAAGAATGATTAAAATATTTAATCCAAATAAATAAATGTTTGTGGTTCGTACTGGTGTTATTCATCTGTTTTTCACCAAGCGGAAACCTCCCTGTCTCTCTCTTGAAACCAACACGGAAGTGAATTAAACGGCAATTCATCGACTGGCCGCTTGAGGCTGGCTGCAAAAGTGAGTCAAATCTGTATCTCCCCCATGTTAAAATGCCCAACTTTACAGCAGAAAAAAACAGGTTTACAGCCTGGTTCTCTACGTGGCTTTGGTCTATACAGCTAATTTTGCCCTTCATGAAACCTGTGAGGGGGGTGATTTTTTTTATAACTCATCCGTTTAGTTGATTAATATTTAAAGTTCTGCAAAATTAAGGGTGTGTCAACTTTTGAGTGACAGGTGGATTCCCGATGATGTCAATGCTAGCCGATTAGCCGTCACTTCACCTCAGCAAATTCCAGCTGCTGAACATGCCATCTCTGCTGTGTTTGTGCTTTTTTTCGGGATTATTTCATATAATTTAATACACCCATTACCTCGCCCACGCCTTTGGATTCCATCTTTCGAGAGAACAACCAGCGCTGTATTCCAGTTGTTTTCGTCTGTGAACATGCACTGGATGTCTGACAATTGCGTTGCTTTTTGGAGTTTTCAGATTTAAAAACGTCTAAGGCTACACTCGTTCTGCGGTACCGTTGCTCTAGAACAGATTATATCAATATGCTTATGTACCGTCAGATGAAATCCTGCAGGTGTCGTGCTTTCTCCGTCCATGCAATAAATGCACATCCTTGAATGAGCGCGGATTTCTAGCGCATTTACTTGAACTTCATTAGCTCCCAAGCCTGAGCGGTTTCAGGTTCCAGGCTCCTCAGCTCCGCCTCTTTGCCCATATTCTGTTATCCACGAGGCCAAGATGGCGATGGCCGACTCCGCCCACTTTAGGCTTCAAAAATGCTCTTCAGAAACCTACGGGTGACGTCACGGACACTACGTCCATATTTTTTTACAGTCTATGGTTTTCACACACTTCAGCGTTGCGGTCACTAGTGTAGATGAACACTGACACCCTGTGGTGAAATAATGCGTATTTTTAACAGCCGCAGCTTTCTCAGAGTGGTTTGGTTTGGATTAAAACTTCATGTTCCGATGAGTTTGGAAAATTCTGCACACAGTAAACATCAGAATATCCCTTCTTCTGTCAATAAAAATTTCCAAATTTTTAAATCTTATTGCAGACACTCATTTTAGGTGGCGTTTGTTCAACTCATTGACCACATTGAAAGTAAACATAACCGTAAATAAGTGATATGTATTGTTTCCAAACGGAATGCGTCACGAATTTCAGTGCAAGTGGTCCATTGGCAAGCAACATGTGTAACATTTTCCATTCCCTCTCTTAAAGGTGATTAGGAACAGCTTAGAGCTTAACAAATATAGCATTCCTGTGATAAATTTTTTTTTACAAAACAAAAAAAAACAGAACAGTCTATATCAACGGAGAGTATATGTTAAACAGCACTGCATAGTCTTTACTGTATATATTTAAATATAGATTAATCTAAAGAGCAGAGATTGATTTTCTCTTTGTCTTTTCATGTTTGATTAACATTAATGACACAGACGACAGCAGGAATATTAGGCTGATGTCACTTTAAGACCGGTGTTACGGATCCAATATACTGATACATATGCGACTATTTTGAAAACTGTTTATGTTCACTTAAACGGTCAAATACACACATAAATATTGAGAAAGTCACTCACTGCTTTTGACTAAATAACTTTTCTAACTTTAATTGATTAATCTTTATTTAATTTTTACAATGAAAACAATCCAAGATAATTTTACATTTAATTAATTTATTAAATTTCTATAGTATTTCTTAAACAGCCCTACTCTTAGACCTACCTGAAAAAGTTAAAGCAATTGATTTAATTTGTATTTTTATTCCATTTTCTTTATTTGTGCTATCTTTAGTACATTTTTCATTTGTTCTTATTCTATTACTGACTGTTTTCTTGTCTTTTTAAAAATTCAAGGTCGTCTACACTAATGTAGGTCAAAGGGTGCCATGACTGAAAGATTGGGAAACACTGCTTTAAAAGACACGATTCAAAAACAAAAACTCGCGTCTGTGTATATTTATTTGCTTAATTGTATGTGGGTAAGGGGAAGGTTTCAAATTGTTTGTAAATTTCAGGCTGAAAATAAGCTAAATAAGCTTAAGAGCTTAAGGGGTTAAGAGCAACAAGCTACGAAAAAGAAAGACACTCACACAAGAATGAAAATAATGCGCAATCCCACGCCGAAATTCAGACCAACATATCTTACGGTTTGCATTTATATTATGAATGTGTGAGTGTTATATGAGACATCAGAGATTGATGGAATATAAAGCTTTTTTCAGTTTTTAGCAATTTAAAAATGTTTAAAGGATGTTTTACACGTGGCATCCAGGTTGGGAGAGACTGTTATAACTAAGGCTCCAGGCCCGGAGTGGGTAATCGGGAGAATCGGGAGAATTCCCGGTGGGCCGCTTCACTTTTGGGCCGGTCGATCTTTTTTTTTTTTTTTTACATTTGTCACGTTAGTTACAATATTAGGCTACACGCGTTCCGCATTCGGACACCGCAGCGCGCAGCCTCTGCATGGGTTGTTCCATGTGAGGCACCGGCCCTACCGTAACGGTACGCGTCAGGGAGTATGGGATGAAGAGGCCAGGAGGGGCTGAAAAAGCCAGGTTGAAAAAAAGAAAGGCATTGGAGGAGGATGCTGCCAAATGTGCCAAGCTTACAGATTTATTTTCAAGAGGACAAACACAAGTGGCAAGCAGGTAAAGAGAGATAGGCCTAGTAATAGCAACGCTGCAACGTAATTATTCGGCTAATACCGTTGTATCGTTGTCAACCTATTGTAACGCTTTTGTTTTTAAAAGGGGCCGGATAGCTTGCCCAAATGGTTGTAGTCAGCTGTAAGCAAAGACGCACGTAAGAAGAATGATATTCCACAGTGGTGATTTATTATCAGCGTCGTCGTCGACCCCACGCACACATGGACAGTTTGCAAAACACTGCTAACAACAACTGCGTTACTTATTAGAAATAAAAGCAGGATAAGGACATCAGAAATAATAAACGAGCTTGCACGCATACATGCGATGTTCACAGCTCGCGCTCCTCATAACGCCTGCCCACTCTGAGAGAGGGATCAACAGGGTGCGTTGCACCTTAAAGGCGCAGTACCTAATTCTACTTGTTACACTATTCACAAGCAAAATATAAAATTTAATTAAAATATTAGCCTTTTTGTATCACTCAATACATGTCATGGCGATTCATAGACTTTGCAAATATTATGCAATTTAATATTGATAACAAAACTCATGCTTGATCTGTGTATGCAGTAAAATGACCTCTTAATTATTGTTGCTTCTGAGCAGCAGAACTGTAACATTAGTTCAATATGCCGCTTTGTGGAAGAGTGGGATACATTTCAAATGCTTTCTTTCTTTCTTTCTTTCTTTCTTTCTTTCTTTCTTTCTTTCTTTCTTTCTTTCTTTCTTTCTATCTTTCTTTCTGCTTTTGTTAATTTATCAACCTATTCTTCTGGAATAGTGGAATATTTTTTGTTAACTTCTTCTGTGAATTATTATTTAACCTTTACATTATTTGTTGAACCATGGTATTAATACAAACTACACAATTGTTAGAGCTGAACTGTTGCTTTATTTATCCAATTTGGAAAAAATGATAATTTGAATTCCACCATGGAAAAAGTGGGCTGGTCTTGGGCCTGAATCTCCCGGGCTGAAAAGTGGCCCCACTCCGGCCCTGTAAGGCTCTGTTTGCTCTCGGATACTTTTTCAAGTTTTTTAATCCACCAGATGGCAGCAAAGAAGGCGAGATTCATTTAAAAAAAGAATATTATCTCTACCATATCGGTTTCAAAAGATACTTTTATAAAATCAAAGGGAGCCAAGCTTATCCAAAACCAACCTGACAAAAACTCACATGCTACTCAATACTGTGCGGGTCTGAATGAGCTTCCGCTCGCCGTGTGTGTGTGTGTGTGTGTGTGTGTGTGTGTGTGTGTGTGTGTGTGTGTGTGTGTGTGTGTGTGTGTGTGTGTCTGGGCTTGGATCGAGAGGTCTGCAATGAGAGCAGCGTGAGAATCTGGTGCATCACATCTGTTTCTTTCTTATTTGGCTCCAGTGTTTCCTCCATACAAAATTAATTATTGAGTTTCATGAATGACAGAAAAGCAAATCTTTGAATAATCTATCACTGAATACTGCTAACCTGCAGTTTGATTTGGGGAAGTTCAAACGGCCTCTCCATTTCCTTCCCAGACAGCAACATGTCGACGCAGATACCGGCCCACATCTGGTACACATTGAATCGACATGTACCAGTTGTAGCCCGGATCTGGGCCGACACTGGGTTAAGACTGCTGATCCTGTTGCTGTGTTGCTGGAGGCCTGGTAGAACCAGAAGATAATTTCAACAGTCCTGACATATTTGATGAGGTATGGGTGTCCCTGCAGTCTGACACAGCCAGATCAAGGCGATGTGCCACACATTGCACAGTTATCAGGCTAGGGAAAGAGTCCTTGATTCTCTTTTTACTGACTCCTGTTTTTCTCCCTAAATTAATTCAAAATGATCACTTTGACAATCTCATCAATTTACCTAAACTACACTGTATGATTTCTGTTGTGTTCACAGTATTATTGCTGTATTATCAGTGAAAGTTTACCGTAGAAACAGTTTACAGTAAGTTGCTGTCAATTTTATAGCTTTTACAGTATTGTTGCTGTATTTCCAGCTTTGTCTTACTGTAGAAACTATTTACAGGAAAGTTGCTGTCAATTACGCTATTCTTTGGAGAAAAAAAACAGAGTGGGAAAATAATTACAGTAATCCTTATATTACTGTTAAATTGATGACAGTAATATTCCAACAGACAAGCCTGACAGAGGACCTTTTTTGGTTTATTGAGGTAATTTCAGTTTAGGAATTTTATAATACATTGTTTCATAAGGTAACCCATAATATTAAGGCATTTAGCATATAGCTTAAAAAAAGTTAAATATTTTATGTGGGTGTATTTTAATTGCGTGTCTTTATGGTTGCCAGATTTTGTCACAAACCCACGCGAAACTTTTGCGTTCCCCCGAGAAACTTTGCGTTCCCTCGCAAAGATATTTGCGTTCCCACACAAAGATATTTGCGTTCCCACACAAAGACATTTGCATTCCCACGCAAAGACTTTTGCGTTCCCACGCAAAGACTTTTGCGTTCCCACGCAAAAACTGACGTGAGCTCGGACAGACACTTTAATATCCAGTTGGCAGTGGACAGCGTACGTACGCTCACAATGGAGCGGTTTATAGAGGTTTATTTTGAACTTGGACTCAAATACAAAGAAATCCAGTCAGTGCTTAGTTCGAGGCACGGTTTAGACATAAGTGAAAGACACCTGAAAAGGATATTACGCGAAAGAGGATTGTTTCGACGAAAAAATTACTCGAGCTTAGTGGACCTTGTTGATTTTATCCGTAATCAGCTGCAGTTCTCTGGGCAACTTCATGGGTACCGATGGATGTACGCCAAATGCAGAGAGAAGGGTCTGCGTGTGAGAAAAGAGGATGTGCGTTTGGTGCTGAAGGAACTGGACCCTACAGGAGTTACAGTGAGGAGAGCCAGACGTCTCAGACGGCGCAACTACTTTGCTAAGGGACCCAACTTTATTTGGCATTTGGACTCATACGATAAGTTAAAACCATATGGCATTTGTATTAATGGTTGCATTGATGGCTTTTCGAGAAAGATGATCTGGCTTAATGCATACACAACTAGTATCGATCCAAAGCTAATAGGCGGTTACTATATTGAAGCGGTGGAGCGTTTGGGAGGATGCCCAAGAGTTGTTAGGGGGGGATCTTGGAACCCGAAAATGGTCATGTTAGAGACTTTCAGCGTTTCTTTCACATCACTCACGCAGATGAAACTCTTGACAGCTATTTGGATGGTGCAAGTACTGCCAACCAAAGAATCGAGTACTGGTGGGGGTTTCTGCGCAAGGAATGCATGGAATTCTGGATTTCCCTGTTTGCTCATCTCAGAGACAACGGATACTTCAATGGAGAATTCTTGGACAAAAGTTTGCTCCAGTTCTGCTGCATGGGACTCATCCAAGTGAGTGCAATGGAAATTATGTTTTGATGCTTGCTTCTGTGTGTGTGTGTGTGTGTGTGTGCGTGCGTGCGTGCGTGCGTGCGTGTGTGTGTGTGCGTGCGTGTGTGAGAGAGAGAGAGTTATGTCATTATTCGCTTCACATTGTTCCAAACAGTAGGCTACACATACAATGCATACAGTATGACTAAACTTATTTTTTTTTGTGGATATTCAGTGCAGAATCCACCATTTTGTTTTCCTTAGATGTTTGAAACAATGAGACACTGGCTAAATGAGGGCATAATTTCTTTAAGTCAATTATTCTAATAAGAGTTTTGCCTAATTTCTTTTTTTATTATTGTAATGTTTTATAGGATGAGCTGGATGACACTGCACAGGTTTGGAATGCACACACCATTAGGCCATCAAAGAACAACAGCAGCCCCAGTGGTCGGCCCAGTGTGATGTATGGACTGCCTGAACTCTACCTCACCAGAGACTTCCTTACCTCAGCTGACACTGAAAGTATTACATTTTGCAAGAATGAGTGCACTTTCTGACGCCCCATACCATGCGATCCAGATGTAAATGAACTGTACAACATTATAATTTCTGACTCTCATTTGAACCTTCCAAGTGACCCATATCAAGCTGTGAACTTATACATGTATTTAAGAGATGTGATCAGGGCATTACTGTAAAATCTACAAGGTCCTTCTTATTTGAAACGTGTTTCTATAGTCTGACTTTCATTGTATTGTAGTGAGCTTACATTGTAGACAATACTGTCCCCAGGGGCATCATGAAATGTTGTAGAGAGTTTATATAAAGAATTACAATACAAGAATTTCATAAAAAAAGAAACCAACATGTGCAAAATTGTTTTACAAAGTTGTTTATAAATGGACAAAAAAGCTACTGAGGAAATCTGTTTGTTTATTTCAGACAAATTTGTAGCACCATGAAAACTTTATGCAATAAAAAAGAGGTTAAAGATTCAGAGAACTTTCCTTAAAGGATAATTCCGGTATTTAACACCTTGAGTCTATATTGTAGTTTGTTTTGGATGAACAAGAGTGGTGGACAACATTTTTTTGACAATGGTTCCTCTCTCGAGTTTTTGACTATAATAGAATTGGCCATGGACCCATTTAACATTGGAGTCAATGGCCATGTCCGAAAATGTCATTAAAACAGCCAATAATGTTCGTTTACAAAACTGTTAAACTCACCGAGTGGTTAGTGGTGTTCGTTGATGATTATAAACAATATATCGTCGCAATATATGATTCCAATCCGTTTATTTTGCTATAGTGGAACTATTTTTTCAGACACTTCACAACCGTGTAACTTCCGCTCAATATTTGAATCTGAAGCGTTAGCACACTCCCGACCACTTGATGGCGATAACCGATGTTTATGTCTCGCGGGACACTCACGGTCACAGTCGAGTTCAACTTCATATTTGTCAGGATTCCACCTTCACATCACTCTCCATTACCTCCCAGATCATCACTGACTCCTCCCACTCCTTCAATCACCCGTTCACAGTCCCCTGATTACTGATTCCCATCACCTGTGACTCATCACCAGTTCCCTTTATAACCCAGCATTCACCTCACCTCCGTTGTCTGATCTCGTCATTACTTGACCACAGACCCACCGTGAACACTCTCCTATGCTAACCCGCTACTTACCCGAGCTTACCTGCATTCCTCCTCGGATCCCATCGTCTCGTCTCAGTCCAGTCATCAAGGCTCCTTCTCTTCAACTCCCTCTCCTGGATCCACACCTGAATACACATCACGGAATCAATCATTCAGCTAAGACTCTCCATATTTGCCATAGACTGTCTCACTTACCATTCCACTGTGTGTCCGCAACTGCATTGTTCAATAAAAGTGTGTTTACAACTTACGTCATCTCTCTCCGTGTTTCAAACCCTGACAGAAGATCAGACCCACAACATGCAATCGGATACACGAGACGCTGTTCCTCACCCAGTGCCCACCGCATCAGCGTCTGCTTCAACCAGTCCATCCCCGGATCCACTTCCGCATTCACCCGCTGCTTCGTTCACTGCCTCTTCCAGTCCCATGGCCAAACCAGCGCCTTACTCCGGCGAGGCGGAGGATTGCAGTGGGTTCCTCCTCCAGGTATCTTTATATTTCACTATGAATGAACAACAATTCCATAATGACGCCGCCCGCGTGGCTTTCATCATCTCGTTACTCACCGGTTCCGCCCTCCAGTGGGCTCAATCTCTTTGGAATTCCAATTCTCCGACCATTCGTGTATGCAAGGATTTTGTTCAACACTTTAGGGATGTGTTTGGACAGTCCGTGGCTTCCCTCTCTATCCACGATCAGCTGTTCCATCTAAAACAAGGCCGTTCTTCGGTGACTGAATATTCCCTTCGATTCAGAACCCTCGCTGCTGCTAGTGGATGGAACGAACCCGCTTTAATTACTGCATATCGTCAAGGATTAACTCCGAAGATCCGTCAGCTGGTCGTGGTTTACGATGACGTCATGGGCATAGAAGCGCTCATTCAGAAAACTATCAGAGTCTCTCAACTACTAACTGCTTGTGACGTCAATATACCCACTGCACTTCCTCCGCCCCCGGCGTCCCAACCTGCTCATCTTACTCCTCCAGCACCTATTCCTATGGAAATTGATTCTTCTCGACTAACCCGTTCTGAACGACAACGAAGAATGCAAGCCCATCTCTGTCTATATTGTGCTTCTGACAAACATCTACTCAACAGCTGCCCCATTCGACCTCCGCGCCTTGCGGTAAGCTCAATCTACCATCCTCCTAGCGTTGAACATCTTATCAAAACTCAAGTCCATCTAATAACCCCTAAAGTCTGTTTCCCAGTACAAGCCCTCATTGACTCCGGTTCCGCGGGAAACTTCATCTCCTCCCAATGTCTCCAGAAGATGAATCTGAACAAGAAACGACTTGAGTACGACCTCGCTATTCATACCATCCAAGGTAAACCGCTAGGAAGGGGTCGAATCCGTTACAGTTCTCCCATGTTAACTCTGCAGATTGGATGCTTACACACTGAGGAGATCTCTTTTATGGTGCTGGAGGAGTCTACAGCCGAAATCATCCTGGGACGCCCGTGGTTAATACAACATCAACCCCATCTCCACTGGAAGACCGGTGAAATCCTCCAATGGGGTTCGGACTGTCATTCTTCCTGTCTAGTCACTATCACCAAGGTTACCCCTTCTCCGTCATCCGCTGAAATAGAGAGTCCTTCCTCAGAAGTTTCTTCGGATATTATCCCTCCATCCTCGTCTGATGTCTCCGAAGTGTCACTGCATTCCACTTCTGTGGAGAGCCCTGAGACTCAACGTCAGTATGAAATTCCAGTGGAGTACCGGGCGTTCCAGGACGTATTTAGTAAGGCGCTGGCCACCAAATTACCACCACATCGACCATGGGACTGCGCAATCGACTTGCTACCCGATCCAACTCTACCTAAGGGCCGGATCTATCCCTTGTCCATCCCGGAACAGAAGGCCATGGAGGAGTACGTAGAAGAGGCATTACAGCAAGAGTTCATCCGACCATCTATCTCCCCTGCCGCTTCGAGCTTCTTCTTCGTGGCCAAGAAGGACGGAGGCTTACGGCCGTGCATCGATTACCGTCAGCTTAACTCTCAGACAGTGAAGTTTCGGTATCCTCTTCCTTTGGTCCCGGCTGCTCTGGAACAGCTCCGAGGCGCCCAAATCTTCTCCAAGTTAGACCTTCGAAGCGCCTATAACCTCATCCGTATCCGCCACGGAGATGAATGGAAGACCGCCTTCGTGACTCCCTCCGGTCACTATGAATATCAGGTGATGCCCTTCGGACTGTCAAATGCTCCAGCAGTATTCCAGGGGTATATGAATGAGATCCTTCGCCCCTTCCTCAATCGCTTCGTGATCGTCTACATCGACGATATACTTATATACTCATCTTCCCAGGCTGAACATCATCATCATGTCGTTCAAGTGCTCCAGAAACTACGCAAGCATCAGCTTTTTCTCAAACTGGAGAAGTGTGAGTTTAACATCACTACTGTTCAATTCCTCGGTTATATCATCAGCCAAGATGGAATCCAGATGGACCAGAGGAAGGTGGAGACCATTCTAAACTGGCCCTTACCATCTACTGTAAAGGAACTCCAGCGCTTCCTAGGATTTGCCAACTTCTATCGACGTTTCATTCAAGATTACAGTCAACTCAGCTCTCCACTTACCACTGCTCTGAAGGGTCGGCCCAAGTCTCTGTCCTTATCACCTGCGGCTCTACAGGCCTTTCAGTCGCTCAAGGAAGCCTTCTCTTCTGCTCCAATACTCACTCACCCTAATCCTGATCTACCATTCATCGTGGAAGTCGATGCTTCATCCTCAGGAGTGGGGGCCGTTTTGTCTCAGCGGCAGGGGGATCTCTCCGTACTTCATCCATGTGCCTTCTTCTCCAAAAAGCTTGCCCCGGCGGAGTTAAACTACGATATCGGGAATCGTGAGCTACTGGCTATTAAGTTAGCCCTGGAGGAATGGAGACACTGGCTGGAGGGAGCTAACCATCCGTTTGAGGTCATCACGGATCATCGAAACCTGGAGTATCTACGAGAAGCTCGTAGACTAAATCCGAGACAAGCCCGTTGGGCCCTCTTCTTCACTCGATTAGACTTCAAGGTGTCATATCGTCCGGGCAGCAAGAATTGTAGAGCTGATGCTCTTTCCCAGAATTCATCAAGTCCCTCACGAAGATAGTGAACCTGTGCCTATCCTCCCTCCAGCCTTATTTCTCAGTCCGATTGTGTGGGACATTGACAATCAGATCCACCAAGAAAACCGTCTCCATCCTGCTCCGCCGGGAGGTCCAGAAGGGAGTACTTTTGTACCGGAACATCTAAGAACTCCTCTTCTGGACTCAGCTCACTCCGTACCGGGCTCTGGACATCCGGGTAGCAAGCGTACCCTCTCGCTTCTCAGTCAACGGTACTGGTGGCCAACCATCTCCGAGGATGTAACAAGGTTCGTCAAGGGTTGTTCAGTCTGCGCCATTGTCAACACCCCGAGGAGACTGCCAGAGGGTAAATTGGTGCCCCTTCCGATTCCTCAGCGTCCTTGGTCCCATATCGGTATCGACTTCATGACCGACCTTCCTCCATCTGATGGTTTCACCACGGTACTTGTAGTCGTTGATCGTTTCTCTAAGGGCTGTAAATTAATCCCTCTACCAGGACTGCCGACTGCTCTGGAAACCGCCGAAGCCCTCTTCCAGGGAGTCTTTCGTAACTTCGGAATCCCGGAGGACATCGTCTCTGACAGAGGTCCCCAATTCATCTCCAGAGTTTGGCGTGCCTTCTTTCAGCTCCTCGGGGTCACTGTCAGTCTCTCTTCCGGATACCATCCTCAGACCAATGGCCAGACTGAGCGCAAAATCCAGGAAATCGGTCGCTTCCTAAGGACCTACTGCCACCAGTACCAGGACAGCTGGAACCGTTACCTTCCCTGGGCTGAGTATGCTCAAAACTCTCTCCGACAAAGCACCACTGGTCTTACTCCCTTCCAATGCATTCTCGGTTACCAACCTCCTCTGTTCCCCTGGTCTGGGGAGTTATCTGAGGTTCCAGCTGTCGACTTCTGGTTCCAGCAGAGCGAGGGGGTATGGGACTCAGCTCACGTTCATCTCCAACAGGCAATAAGGAGACACAAGACCCAGGCTGATCGTCGAAGACTACCAACTCCCGCTTATCAGCCTGGGCAGAAGGTGTGGTTGTCCACCAGGGACATTCGTCTCAAGTTGCCATGTCGTAAGCTGAGTCCTCGATTCATTGGACCTTTCCCCATCGAGAGGCAGTTGAACGAGGTCACCTACAGACTTACACTCCCAAGGCAGTATCGCATCTCACCATCCTTCCATGTGTCATTGTTAAAACCCTACGTTGACCCTGTCCTTCCTCTTCCTTCAGATACACCTGCCATTGACGTACCTCCTCCTCCTCCGGTGCCTGTGGAGGATGAGCCCATCTATAGGATCCGTTCCATCTTGGACTCCAGGCGGCGAGGTCCCCGTCTCGAGTACCTCATTGACTGGGAGGATTACGGGCCGGAGGAACGTTCTTGGGTGCTGCGCGACGACGTAATGGATCCCACTCTCCTTTCCCAGTTTCACGAGGAACATCCCAATCGTCCAGCACCCAGAGGTCGGGGTAGACCTCGCCGCCGACAGCATCCTTCACAGGCGTCAAGAGCCGCTTCGGGAGGGGGGGGTACTGTCAGGATTCCACCTTCACATCACTCTCCATTACCTCCCAGATCATCACTGACTCCTCCCACTCCTTCAATCACCCGTTCACAGTCCCCTGATTACTGATTCCCATCACCTGTGACTCATCACCAGTTCCCTTTATAACCCAGCATTCACCTCACCTCCGTTGTCTGATCTCGTCATTACTTGACCACAGACCCACCGTGAACACTCTCCTATGCTAACCCGCTACTTACCCGAGCTTACCTGCATTCCTCCTCGGATCCCATCGTCTCGTCTCAGTCCAGTCATCAAGGCTCCTTCTCTTCAACTCCCTCTCCTGGATCCACACCTGAATACACATCACGGAATCAATCATTCAGCTAAGACTCTCCATATTTGCCATAGACTGTCTCACTTACCATTCCACTGTGTGTCCGCAACTGCATTGTTCAATAAAAGTGTGTTTACAACTTACGTCATCTCTCTCCGTGTTTCAAACCCTGACAATATTGCACTGGTCAGTGGTCACGTCTTTCAATATTTTCAAGGTTTTGTTTGTTTATTTCGCTCACTCTCCCGGAGCACAGAAACTGTATTTCGCAACACTTTTTGTTTCTGGAACATCAACTAACATCACTAATCACTCGGTGAGTTGCACAGTTTTGAAAACTAATGTTAAAGGTTGTTTTAATTACATTTTCGGACATGGCCATTGACTCCAATGTTAAATGGGTCCATGGCCAATTCTTTTATAGTCAAAAACTCGAGAGAGGAACCATTGTCAAAAAAATGTTGTCCACCACTCTTGTTCATCCAAAACAAACTACAATATAGACTTAAGGTGTTAAATACCGGAATTATCCTTTAAAGGGTTAGTTCACCCAAAAATGAAAATAATGTCATTAATGACTCACCCTCATGTCGTTCTAAGCCCGTAAGACCTCCGTTCATCTTCGGAACACAGTTTAAGATATTTTAGATTTAGTCCGAGAGCTTTCTGTCCCTCCATTGAAAATGTATATACGGTATACTGTCGATGTCCAGAAAGGTAATACAAACATCATCACAGTAGTCCATGTGACATCAGTGGGTTAGTTAGAAGTTTTTGAAGCATCGAAAATACTTTTTGGTCCAAAAATAACTCAAAATTAGACTTTATTCAGCATTGTATTCTCTCCCGGGTCTGTTGTGAATCTGCGTTCAGGACTCCACAGTGACGCTGATGACGTGTTATCTGGTGTGCCCGAGCTTCGTTTACAGTCTGAGGGAGACGCACGCTATATTCAAGCTATTCTACATTGTTTGCGTGGATATCATTTTTTTAATGGTGCATAAATGTGCATGTCGCGGATGAGACACTTTTACAGCGTGCGTTTCCCTCAGTCTATAAATGAAGCTCGGGCGCACCAGATAACGCGTCATCAGCGTCTTACGCCATCAGCGTAACTGTGAAGGATTGACAACAGACCCGGGAGAGAATACAATGCTGAATAAAGTCTTATTTTGTGTTATTTTTGGACCAAAAAGTATTTTCGATGCTTCAAAAACTTCTAACTAACCCACTGATGTCACATGGACTACTGTGATGATGTTTGTACTACCTTTCTGGACATGGACAGTATACCGTGTATACATTTTCAATGGAGGGACAGAAAGCTCTCGGACTAAATCTAAAATATCTTAAACTGTGTTACGAAGATGAACGGAGGTCTTACGGGCTTAGAACGACATGAGGGTGAGTCATTAATGACATTATTTTCATTTTTTGGTGAACTAACCCTTTAACAACAATCAATGTGGTATTGCATAGAATGGAAAACATTACAACCATTTGTTAACATTCCCAGTATATTTTCAATTCAACCATTACACTAACATTTCTTTGTGTAACTAACTAACGTTTCTTTCTTGTGCAAACACAATATATATAAGACTGGAATGACATAAAAATCAAATAAGAATTTAGCAGTGTTAATGGCTGCAGTGATGTACTTTCAAAGAAAAACCTGACCACTTTTCTGTGGTTGAATTTTATGTAATTAACAGAAAAAGTTGATTGTTCAGAGTATTTTTTTCTGTAGTATTTCTGTACTAATAACAAAAGTGCATAAGATGAAAAACAGATCAGCCATCTGTTTCAATTCAGCTCTTTGCAGCAACTTTGCAAAATGTATTTTCTTTTTGTGTAAACAAAATGCATGCAACAATAAGACACTAACAAATAACAATAAAACTGTACTAACAGCTCTGGTGATGTGCTTTAAATGAGAAAATCTGACCACTTATTAGAAAACTACGAATTTATTTGAAAAGTAAATTAAATGTTATGAAAATCAAATGTAAAACATTAATAATATAGGGGCCATTTAAATGGAATGTTATCCAAAGACTGCTGTTGAATGTAGCATGCTGTTCTTTTCCCCATGGAACAAATAAATAAATAATCACACAGATTGTTATCAACAAGTTTATAATAACTACAGACTGATAAGTTCCAAAAACTGATTATAATGACTATGAACTTCCTGAGCAGCATCAAATTCACAGAATGTCCATTTCAAAGTATTCACTGGACAGAATATTATCAAACTGTGCGGAGGTCTGGGTAAGAACTGTAAGTATATGGTAAATCAAGAGTAGCTCCACAAGTATGAGCAACTGGTCTTCCGCTGAGGCCAGATTCTGCATTGAAGCTTACCTTGATTTGATCAACACATATGACAGAAGAACCAGAACAGAAGCGTATAAATTTTTCTGCTTTGCTTTGGTCAGCATTTCTGATATAACGTTGCAGATGATTGAATACAATCTGTTCTTTCTGAGAGTGAATCACCTGTGTTGTTTGAAGTAGCTGTGCCACTTTTTTGCCAGTGGCCTTCTTTGTGTCATAGAGAGACAGGAGACTTTGTCTGGTATATTCAGCAGTGCAAATGGCATGGTTTTGGAGAAGCAATCTATTATATATTTGGGCTCTTGAAGAATTGCTTTATGAGCCATTGTTTGTATGGCAACTTCCATGGTGTTTGTTGGAGGGATGCAATGAGAGCCCATTCTTGTGAAGAGGTCAAGCAAATCCTCTTCATCACATTCCTCCAGTGTGCCTTGACGAGCAGTATAAACTTCTCTGGAGACTCCAGCATCATCTACAGCATTCTCATTTACAAATTCCATCTTCAGAGTAGATTTAATTATGCTGCTATCCATGAACACAGCCAAAAGATCTTCTACAACCTTTACCCTTAAAGCATGCACATCTTTTGGATTTGCTGAGTTTCCAGATGAAATTGTAGGAGAAAGATGGTTTCTTGAATGTGATGGCAAATCTTCTGGTGCTGAAGGCATTTCGCTACCCATCTAGAAAAAAGTAAAGACCATTTAGAACTATTATTTGTATTATTAAATTATTATTTATAAATGAATAATTACATTATTACATTTTCAAACAATTATTTCAGTTCATCTGAACAAGATTTTATTTTGTGTCACTGTAAAGTGGCACATTTATATATAATTACGACAAATTACAAAGTAATCAACTTTTAAAATATACTGTGTATCAAAATTATAATTACACTTGTTCTCAATCGCTTTGGTATCGCTTTGGACAAAACAGACTTAACATTCTCTAAACTGTCCTTTCAATTGTCATAACTGTTTGCTGGACCATCAGAACAGTATATTGTATGTCTTTAAAATGTAGTTTCTTACCCAAAACATTTAATTTACAGTTTTTCTCAATCGCTTTGGCTCAATTCACAAATCAGACTTTTTTCCCCTCAAAACAATAAGATGGCTTATTCAAACAAAACAATGGCTTGTTCATCAAAACTGATAATTAATTACATTTATATAGTGCTTTTCTGGGTACTCAAAGTGCTTTACATGGAAGGGGGAATCTCCTCAACCACCACCAGTGTGTAGCACCACCTGAGTTCAAAGCAGTTTAAGATTACAGTGACAGAGATTGTTTTGGCTTTACAGCAGATCTAGAATAAAGTTATTGTCCAGATAAAGTTAGTTTTGATCGATTCACTTCCATTGCAAAGACCATTAGTTATTAACTTAGGGGCCGCTAACACGACACCGTTCTATCTGAAAACCCTTAACGTGCTCCGGCTGCTCATTCACACAACAAGTGCCTGGTGCTCGAGAAAGCAAAGCATGCATACATTTTTTTTTTAAGTGTTTGTCATTATGTGAGCCACACTGGTCAAAATGTTTAGATGTTTTTTTTATTTGTTATAAACATTATATACATAAATATTTGATTATATACAGTATATTTCTTTTTCTATCTATTTTTTATTGTCATGACAGCTTTTTATACTATACAATAATGTTAGTTTTGTCTAGCTGAATGTTCTTGTCAAGTCAAGTCAAGTCACCTTTATTTATATAGCGGTTTTTACAATACAGATTGTATCAAAGCAGCTTCACAGTGATAACATGAAAATAATACAGAAAAAAAAAATTCAATTTCATCATCGTCCACCTTTAAGGCAGATCTATAATATTGTTGAATATTAAATGTCCCCAACTAAGCAAGCCAGAAGGCAAGGCAACAGCGGCAAGGAACCAAAACTCCATCAGGTGACAGAATGGAGAAAAAAACCTTGGGAGTGTCATGATCCTGGCTCTCTTTCCCTTTACTCTGTCTCCCCCTTTTGGTCACACACACTCATGCACTCTCGCTGATTATCATACCTCTCATTACACACACACATTTCTCTCATCACCCCCAGCTGTGTCCACTCTCTACTCATTACTATGTCATTCTTTCCACACCTGTTCTCTCTTTCTCTAATTATGTCTGCTTCTTTTAGCCCTGTTTCTCCCTGTCTCGTTGCCAGATTATTTCATGAGTAATACGTATGAGTCGTCAGTATTCTAACCTCTCGTTCCTGTCTTGTCTTGTCCTGTGTTTCCTTGGGAGATTGTTCTACCTCTCTACATGTGCGACTAAGCTGTGCTTGTTACAGAATACCTGCTCGTCTCCGCCTGCTGAGATCTGACCTCCTGTGAGTTACCTGATTGCCTGGCATCGCCTCTGTGTTTTTCGGTCTCCGAGATCGCACTGCTGTCTCATCGGAGGATCAAGTTTTGTTCTGTCTATATTCCTCTGGAAGATCTTTCGTTATTCCTTATCGCTGAAGATATTTGTTCTCATCCTCTGGACAGCCACTTTCTGTTATTAAAAGACTGTTATTCCGCATCTCGCTATTGGGTCATTCTTCTCTCCACATCACAGAATAATCTGGCCACGATGGACCCAGCGAGCGGTAACCAGTTTCAATCTGCTGTCGAACTCCAAGGTGCTATGCTGGGCCGGCATGAGGAGGAGCTTACCGCCGCGAGACAAGCCGTCGAGTCCTTAGTCTCCCAGGTTTCAGGTCTCTCCGCACAGCTCCATCATCTGCGCCATGAAGCTTCCGTTTCTCAAGATCACCGCGAGACCCCGGAACCACGAGTCAACAACCCTCCGTGCTTCTCGGGTGAGCCCACTCAATGTCGCGCCTTCTTGACTCAATGTGAAGTTGTCTTCTCTCTTCAACCCTCGACCTATGCTTCGGATCGAGCCAGAGTTGCCTTTGTAATTTCTCTCCTTGCTGGACGAGCCCGTGAATGGGGAGCAGCCAACTGGGAGACTGAAGCGGCCTGTACTCTTGACTTTTCTCTGTTTAAGGCCGAGATGATTCGTGTCTTCGACCACTCTGCGTATGGAGAGGAGGCTTCACGTTTACTCTCCTCCCTTCGCCAGGGCAGACGCTCCGCTGCGGATTTCTCGATTGAATTCCGTACTCTAGCGACCACCAGTGGTTGGAATGAGCCGGCTTTGGTGGCCCGCTTCCAGGAGGGGCTTAATTCCGAGCTAAAGGATGAGATCTGCGCTCGAGGGGTGCCGACTCATCTTGATGATCTGATCGACCTGGCGATCCGGATAGAGAAGCGGTTCGACCTGCGCCGCCGCTCACGCAACCTTGAGTTTTCTCTGCTCTCTCCTTCACCCTCCGTTCCTTCTTCGTCTCCCATTGGTACGGAGCCGGAGGCGATGCAGCTCGGAGGATTACGCATCTCTGCTAGGGAACGAGAGAGGAGAGTGACCAATCGCCTCTGCATGTACTGTGCTTCCCCTGATCACTTTGTTAATAATTGCCCGGTAAAAGCCAGAGCTCGCCAGTAAGCGGAGGGCTACTGGCGAGCGCTTCTTCCAGGGACTCTCCATCGAGGTCATGTACCACTCTCTCCATTTCTCTCCGCTGGCCTGGGTCTTCTGTCGCCTGCGCAGCCTTGATAGACTCTGGTGCGGAGGGGAATTTCGTCGACGAGGCGTGGGCTCAAGAGCAAGGTATTCCCCTCATTGACTTAAGAGACTCCACCCCACTTTATGCCCTAGACGGTAGTGCCCTTCCTCGGATTCGGAGGAGGACCGTTCCTCTCGCTCTAACTGTCTCGGGGAACCACAGCGAGACCATTTCTTTTTTTGTTTTTTGTTCACCTTTTAGTCCGGTGGTTTTAGGACACCCCTGGCTGGTTCAGCATAATCCTCAGATCAATTGGTCTAATAATTCTGTGTTGTCTTGGAAATTGTCTTGTCATGTCGAATGTTTAACCTCTGCTATTCCTCCTGTGTCTTCTGTCTCTGTTTCTCAGGACGGGCCGGGTGATTTGTCTGGGGTACCGGAGGAATATCACGATCTGCGGGAGGTGTTCAGTCGTTCCCGTGCCACTTCTCTTCCTCCTCATCGACCGTACGACTGTGGCATCGATCTCCTCCCGGGTACTATGCCCCCGCGGGGAAGACTTTATTCTTTGTCAGCCCCCGAACGCGAAGCGCTCGAGAATTACCTTTCCGACTCCCTTAATGCAGGTACCATTGTACCCTCTTCGTCTCCTGCCGGCGCTGGTTTTTTTTTCGTTAAAAAGAAGGACGGTTCTTTGCGTCCCTGCATAGATTATAGAGGGCTGAATGAGATCACTGTCAAGAATCGTTATCCCTTGCCACTGATGTCTTCAGCCTTTGAACTACTGCAGGGAGCAAAGTTTTTTACTAATCTTGACCTTCGTAATGCTTATCATCTCGTGCGCATCAAGGAGGGCGATGAGTGGAAGACCGCCTTTAACACGCCCCTCGGTCACTTTGAATACCGGGTTCTTCCGTTCGGTCTGGTCAATGCTCCTGCCGTTTTTCAAGCCCTCGTCAACGATGTCCTGCGGGATATGCTTAATATTTTTGTCTTTGTTTATCTCGATGACATTTAGATTTTTTCACCCTCTCTCGAAGTGCACGTCCTACACGTTCGTCGGGTTCTCCAGCGGTTATT
This sequence comes from Phoxinus phoxinus, assembly GCF_949152265.1. Classification (NCBI taxonomy): domain Eukaryota; kingdom Metazoa; phylum Chordata; class Actinopteri; order Cypriniformes; family Leuciscidae; genus Phoxinus; species Phoxinus phoxinus. The sequence continues at coordinate 9,747,547 of NC_136892.1, read as the reverse complement.
AGAGAATCGACTCTTTGTCAAAGCTGAGAAGTGCACCTTTCACGCTCCCTCTGTTACGTTTCTCGGCTCGATCATTTCTGCGGAGGGGATCGGTATGGACCCTTCTAAGGTCCAGGCGGTTATTGATTGGCCCGTTCCTGACTCTCGTGTCGCGCTGCAGCGATTTCTCGGTTTCGCTAATTTTTATCGCCGCTTTATACGCAACTTTAGTCAGGTGGCCGCCCCGCTCACCGCCTTGACCTCAGTCAAGTCTAAATTCGTGTGGTCAGTTCCTGCTCAGCGCGCTTTCGATCGTCTTAAATCCCTTTTCACTACCGCCCCCATTCTGCTCACCCCTGACGTCGCGAGACAGTTTATCGTCGAGGTCGACGCTTCTGAGGTGGGGGTCGGGGCGGTTCTCTCTCAGCGCTCGTCGGTCGATGAGAAGGTACACCCCTGTGCCTTCTTTTCGCATCGTCTCTCCCGCGGAGCGTAATTATGACGTCGGGAACCGTGAATTACTCGCCATACGCTTGGCACTGGGAGAGTGGCGTCAATGGTTAGAAGGGGCTCCAGTTCCGTTCATTGTTTGGACGGACCACAGAAACCTGGAGTATATTCGTTCCGCCAAAAGATTGAACGCTCGCCAGGCTCGTTGGGCTCTGTTTTTCACGCGTTTTGATTTTTCCATCTCTTATCGTCCCGGGTCGAAGAACGTTAAACCAGACGCTCTTTCCCGTCTCTTCGACTCCTCGACTTCCACCACTGCACAGGAGGAGATTATTCCTTCTAACTGTGTAGTGGGTGCGGCAGTCTGGGGAGTCGAGAGACTGGTAAAGCGCGCCCTCACTCACGCTACCGTTCCGCGCGCCTGTCCTAAGCATCTTCTGTTTGTTCCTACTCCTGCGCGCTTAGCAACCCTTCAGTGGGGCCACTCCTCTAAATTGTCCGCCCATCCCGGCGTGCGGGGCACTCTCGCCTCTATCCGTCAACGCTTTTGGTGGCCTAGGTTGGAACGTGACGCGCGTCGTTTTGTCGCCTCCTGTCCTGTTTGTGCCCAGACCAAGGCCGGTAATTCGCCACCTGCAGGTCTACTTCGTCCCTTACCGGTTCCTTCACGTCCCTGGTCCCACATTGGACTCGATTTTATCACCGGTCTCCCTCCGTCTGCAGGGAACACGGTCATTTTAACTGTCGTTGACCGCTTCTCTAAATCCGCGCACTTCATTCCGCTCGTCAAGCTTCCCTCTGCCAAAGAGACGGCCCAGATCATGGTTGATCATGTTTTTAAGTTACACGGTCTTCCCACCGACGTGGTTTCTGATAGGGGACCACAGTTCGCCTCTCAATTTTGGAGAGAGTTCTGTCGTCTTATCGGAGCTACCGCTAGCCTTTCGTCCGGGTTTCATCCCCAAACTAACGGTCAGGCCGAACGAGCCAATCAAATTGTCACCCGCAGTCTCCGCAGTCTTGCACACCGTAATCCCTCGTCTTGGTCAGAGCAACTTGCCTGGGCAGAATACGCGCACAATTCGCTTCCCAGTTCCGCCACGGGTCTCTCACCATTTAATTGTTGCCTGGGTTATCAACCCCCATTGTTCTCCTCGCAGAATGCCGAATCTAATGTTCCTTCTGTACAAGCGTTCATCGATCGCTGCAAGCGCACTTGGAGAGGGGTGAGATCATCACTTTGTCGCTCGAGGAGGCGCATGAGCAACACCGCTAACAAACGTCGCGTCAAAAGCCCTCGCTACGTTTGTGGCCAACGGGTCTGGCTTTCCACGTCCAATTTACCTCTCCAATCAGAATCTCGTAAACTAGCTCCTCGTTTCGTCGGGCCGTTTCGTATCGATAAGGTCATCAGTCCTGTCGTTGTTAAGCTCGCCCTTCCTCCTAGTCTTCGTCGTGTCCACCCCGTTTTTCACGTCTCCTGCATAAAACCGACCGTTCGCGCGCCCTCTCGCCCTTCTATTCCGCCCATTCGTGTTGAGGGGACGCCGGTTTACCAGGTCCGCAAGCTTTTGGATATGCGACGCCGAGGTCGTGGGCATCAATATTTAGTGGACTGGGAGGGGTACGGTCCTGAGGAGAGGAGTTGGGTTTCGGCTCGGGACATCCTGGACCCCTCGCTCATTGATGATTTCCTCCGGTCCCGTCAGTCTCCTGCCTCGGGAGCGCCAGGAGGCGCTCGTTGAGAAGAGGGTACTGTCATGATCCTGGCTCTCTTTCCCTTTACTCTGTCTTCCCCTTTTGGTCACACACACTCATGCACTCTCGCTGATTATCATACCTCTCATTACACACACACATTTCTCTCATCACCCCCAGCTGTGTCCACTCTCTACTCATTACTATGTCATTCTTTCCACACCTGTTCTCTCTTTCTCTAATTATGTCTGCTTCTTTTAGCCCTGTTTCTCCCTGTCTCGTTGCCAGATTATTTCATGAGTAATACGTATGAGTCGTCAGTATTCTAACCTCTCGTTCCTGTCTTGTCTTGTCCTGTGTTTCCTTGGGAGATTGTTCTACCTCTCTACATGTGCGACTAAGCTGTGCTTGTTACAGAATACCTGCTCGTCTCCGCCTGCTGAGATCTGACCTCCTGTGAGTTACCTGATTGCCTGGCATCGCCTCGGTGTTTTTCGGTCTCCGAGATCGCACTGCTGTCTCATCGGAGGATCAAGTTTTGTTCTGTCTATATTCCTCTGGAAGATCTTTCGTTATTCCTTATCGCTGAAGATATTTGTTCTCATCCTCTGGACAGCCACTTTCTGTTATTAAAAGACTGTTATTCCGCATCTCGCTATTGGGTCATTCTTCTCTCCACATCACAGGGAGAACCCAGGCTCAGTCAGGGGCCAGTTCTCCTCTGGCCAATGAGTGAACAGTGTATGATTATGATTCAGCAGCATTACAGGTCAGAAGTTCAGAATGAATCAGAGAATTTGTCCAGTTCCGGTTGGTTGAATTCTCTTGTGTATCACACAGAGCTTTTTAGATACAGATACAAAATGTACCTTTTTAGGTACATTTACAGATAAATGTATTGTATGAATACAAATGTTAATTTTATTTATATATTATCAATACTAACGCACTACAGCAAAATATATAAATAACTGGCTTAAAACCATTGTTTTACTGAAAATACTAACGTGCCTAAGACGTTTGCACAGTACTGTATATTGTAACGACCCTGAGTGATTCCTTCCCTGATGGTGGCAGTCTGTGGGAGTTTTGAGTCACTCCCCCATGTTAATTGTTAATTGATTGCTTGTTAAGAATTTAGTATTTAAGTGTTTGAGTTTTCATTTGGTTTAGCACTCTCTGTGGGATGACTTCTCACAGGAACAGCTCATTCTTATTGATCTTTTGCTTATACTTGCTTTATGTCATGTAACTTTAATGTTTGTTTTGTTGTAGTTTATGTTTGTTTTATTTTCCCTAGACTTATGTTTGTATGAATGGTAATAATTCTAATTGAAGATAAATAAAAATATCTTCATTATTCAAACGTCAGTGTTTGATTGGTTCCTCTTTTATGTTGCGGCTTTAAAACGAGCTAGTCGTAACAATATAATAAAATATTTGTATGTATTTTCTGTTAACAACGGGACACTGGAGTTGACAATTGAGTAATGACATAAGATACAGTGCCTTGCGAAAGTATTCGGCCCCCTTGAACTTTTCGACCTTTTGCCACATTTCAGGCTTCAAACATAAAGATATAAATCTGTAATTTTTTGTGAATAATCAACAACAAGTGGGACACAATCATGAAGTGAAATGAAATTTATTGGATATTTCAAACTTTTTTAACAAATAAAAAACTGAAAAATTGGGCGTGCAAAATTATTCAGCCTCTTTACTTTCAGCGCAGCAAACTCTCTCCAGAAGTTCAGTGAGGATCTCTGAATGATCCAATGTTGACCTAAATGACTAATGATGATAAATAGAATCCACTTGTGTGTAATCAAGTCTCCGTATACATGCACCTTCTCTGTGATAGTCTCAGAGGTCCGTTTAAAGCAAAGAGAGCATCATGACGAAAAAGGAACACACCAGGCAGGTCTGAGATACTGTTGTGGAGAAGTTTAAAGCTGGATTTGGATACAGAAAGATTTCCCTAGCTTTAAACATCCCAAGGAGCACTGTGCAAGCGATAATATTGAAATGGAAGGAGTATCAGACCACTGCAAATCTACCAAGACCCAGCCGTCCCTCTAAATTTCAGCTCATACAAGGAGAAGACTGTTCAGAGATGCAGCCAAGAGGCCCATGATCACTCTGGATGAACTGCAGAGATCTACAGCTGAGGTGGGAGACTCTGTCCATAGGACAACAATCAGTCGTATAATGCACAAATCTGGCCTTTATGGAAGAGTGGCAAGAAGAAAGCCATTTCTTAAAGATATCCATAAAAAGTGTCGTTTAAAGTATGCCACAAGCCACCTGGGAGACACACCAAACATGTGGAAGAAGGTGCTCTGGTCAGATGAAACCAAAATGGAACTTTTTGGCAACAATGCAAAACGTTATGTTTGGCGTAAAAGCAACACAGCTCATCACCCTGAACACACCATCCCCACTGTCAAACATGGTGGTGGCAGCATCATGGTTTGGGCCTGCTTTTCTTCAGCAGGGACAGGGAAGATGGTTAAAATTGATGGGAAGATGGATGGAGCCAAATACAGGACCATTCTGGAAGAAAACCTGATGGAGTCTGCAAAAGACCTGAGACTGGGACGGAGATTTGTCTTCCAACAAGACGATGATCCAAAACATAAAGCAAAATCTACAATGGAATGGTTCACAAATAAACATATCCAGGTGTTAGAATGGCCAAGTCAAAGTCCAGACCTGAATCCAATCGAGAATCTGTGGAAAGAACTGAAAACTGCTGTTCACAAACGCTCTCCATCCAACCTCACTGAGCTCGAGCTGTTTTGCAAGGAGGAATGGGCAAAAATTTCAGTCTCTCGATGTGCAAAACTGATAGAGACATACCCCAAGCGACTTACAGCTGTAATCGCAGCAAAAGGTGGCGCTACAAAGTATTAACTTAAGGGGGCCGAATAATTTTGCACGCTCAATTTTTCAGTTTTTTATTTGTTAAAAAAGTTTGAAATATCCAATAAATTTCGTTCCACTTCATGATTGTGTCCCACTTGTTGTTGATTCTTCACAAAAAAATACAGTTTTATATCTTTATGTTTGAAGCCTGAAATGTGGCAAAAGGTTGAAAAGTTAAAGGGGGCCGAATGCTTTCGCAAGGCACTGTATATTTTCTGCAAAGTGCTCCATTCTTCGTAATTTCATGGAATTGCATAGAATGACAACAGAATTTTCATTTAAAACTGTTCCTGTAAAACATGCCTATATGGTTTGTTCAGAAATGTACTTTAAAAAAACTTTACAATAAGGTTAATTAGTTAACATTAGTTAATGTATGTACTATCATGAACTAACAATGAGCAATACATTTGTTATAGTATTTATTAATCTTTGTTAATGTTAGTTAATAAAAATCCAGCTGTTCATTGTTTGTTCATGTTAGTTCACAGTGCATTAACTAATGTTAACAAATACAACCTTTGATTTTAATAACGTATTAGTACATTTAAAAATGAATATTAACTAAGATTAATAAATGCTGAAAAAGTATTGTTCATTCTTTGTATTGTTCATGTGAACCGTATTGTAAAGTGTTACAGTTTGTTCTTATATATTGTGTGTATGATCTATAGTCTTTGTCTATTCTTTGTTCCTTATTGTGTAATCTTTAAAAAAAAAATCTAAACAAACAAAAGTAGAATCTTACAAAAAATATGCAATTCTGTGTATTTTGAATTGACAGTGCAGGTATATTAGGACTGATTATCTATTATGTAAAGGGCTTTCACATGACATGCAATGTTTTTGACTGTTCGCCGGAATGATGAGATAGTTAGTAGATTGTGTTCACTCAATGGCTGGCTGTCTGGGTGGTGTCCACGAAATAATATAGAATTCATAGACAATTGGAAAAGTTTTTGGGGCAAACCTGACCTGTTGAAAAGAGATGGTATTCATCCCTCCTGGGATGGTGCTGCTCTTCTCTCTAGTAATTTGGCTCATAGTCTTAGAGATAAAACATGACAATCTGGGCCTCAGGTCAGGAAGCAGACAGACTGGCTTAACCGACCGTCTGCTAGCGGCCTCACGTCACCAAGGTCAGATAAATCCCATCACATAGAGCCTCTTTCACCTAGATATCATCATATAGAGACTGTGTCTGTTTCCCGAACTTGGAAATCAAAAATACGTTCAAACCCATCTAAGGTTAAAAATTTTATTGATCTTCAACAAATAAAAAATAGATATAATACAAATGAGCAAATGATAAAGCTTGGGTTGCTGAATATTCGATCTCTTACTTCAAAAGCGCTAATAGTTAATGATATGATTACAGATTATAACCTAGATGTGCTGTGTTTAACAGAAACCTGGCTAAAACCAAACGATTACATTGCTTTAAATGAGTCAACCCCACAAGATTACGGTTATAAACATGAACCTCGTCTGAAACGCAAAGGAGGAGGTGTTGCTGTAATTTATAGTAATATTTTCAAAACCACTAAGAAATCTAGTTGTAAATATAATTCTTTTGAAGTGTTGGTGCTTAATGTAAAAATATATAGTGTAAACGATAAATCACGTTTGAAAATTCTGCTGGCTACTGTATACAGGCCACCAGGGCACCATACAGACTTTATCAAAGAATTTGCGGACTTTCTATCAGAATTAGTATTGGCTGCAGATAAAGTACTAATTGTTGGTGACTTTAATATACACATAGATAATGAAAAAGATGCATTGGGATTGGCATTTAAAGACATTATAAACTCAATTGGAGTTAGACAACACGTGTCAGGACCGACTCATTGTCGTAATCATACTCTAGATCTAATACTATCACATGGAATAGATGTTGATGCCGTTGAAATACTGCAACAGAGTGATGACATCTCAGATCACTATCTAGTCTCGTGTAAATTACATTTAGCCAAGGCTGCAAAGCCGACTCCGTGTTATAAATATGTTAGACCGATTACTTCTGCTACTAAAGATTGCTTTATCAATAATCTTCCTAATCAGTTTCATCATCTCAGCATCCCGGATAGCTTAGAAGAACTTGATATTGCAACAGAAACTTTTAACTCTCTCTTTTCCAGCACTTTAGACACAGTTGCTCCGCTGCGCTTAAAGAAGATTAAAGAACATAGTCCAACGCCGTGGCACAACGAGCACACTCAGGCCCTTAAGAGAGCAGCCAGAAAAATGGAGCGCAACTGGAAGAAAACAAAACTAGAGGTGTTTCGGATTTCATGGAAGGAGAGCTCGATTGCTTACAGAGAGGCTTCAAAAGCTGCTAGATCTGCTTATTTTTCAACCCTATTAGAAGAAAATAAACATAATCCTAGGTATTTATTTGAAACAGTGGCTAAACTAACGAAAAAGAAAGCTTCAAGCCCAGAAGCTTCCAAGAAACACAGCAGTAATGACTTTATGAACTTCTTCACTTATAAGATCGATAATATCAGGGACAAAATTATAACTATGCAACCGTCTAATACAGTATCGCATCAGGAAGTGCATTGTAGTCTCCCTGAGGGAAAATTTGATTCATTCATTGCTATAGGAGAGGAAGAATTTTGCAAACTCGTCAAATCATCTAAATCCACAACGTGCATGTTAGACCCTATACCGACTAAGCTGCTGAAAGAGATGCTTCCAGATGTCATAGATCCTCTTCTTAATATCATTAATTCATCTTTGTCTCTAGGATACGTACCAAAAACCTTTAAGCTAGCTATGATTAAACCGCTTGTTAAAAAACAGCAACTTGATCCTACAAAACTAGTCAATTACAGGCTGATCTCTAATCTGCCATTTCTGTCAAAGATATTAGAAAAAGCAGTATCCTCACAACTGTGTTCCTTTCTTGAAAGAAATGATATCTGCGAGGATTTTCAGTCCGGATTTAGACCGTACCATAGTACCGAGACAGCTCTCGTTAGAGTCACAAATGATTTGCTCTTATCATCCGATCGTGGTTGTATCTCTCTATTAGTATTACTGGATCTTAGTGCTGCATTTGACACCATTGACCACAACATCCTTTTAAATAGACTCGAACATTATGTTGGCATTAGTGGAATTGCACTAGCATGGTTTAAATCATACTTATCTGACCGTTATCAGTTTGTAGCAGTAAATGAAGAGATGTCTTATCAATCACAAGTTCAGTATGGCGTACCACAAGGCTCAGTACTAGGACCGCTGCTGTTCACTCTGTATATGCTACCATTAGGAGATATCATTAGGAAACATGGAATTAGCTTTCACTGTTATGCCGACGATACTCAGCTGTATATTTCTTCAAAACCTAACGAAACCTACCAATTCACAAAATTAACGGAATGCATAGCTGATATAAAAAATTGGATGACTAGTAATTTCCTACTACTAAATTCAGAAAAAACAGAGATTCTAATTATTGGACAAAAAACTTCCACACGTAATAACCTAGAGTACTGTCTAACACTTGATGGCTGCTCTGTTAAGTCTTCGTCGTCGGTTAGGAACCTGGGTGTGCTCTTTGATACCAATCTTTCATTTGAAAGTCATGTGTCTACAGTAGTATCTGTAAAACCGCTTTCTTCCATCTTAAAAATATATCTAAATTACGTCATATACTCTCAATGAATAATGCAGAACAATTAGTTCATGCGTTTATGACCTCAAGGCTAGATTATTGTAATGCTCTACTGGGTGGCTGCCCTGCACGCTTAATAAACAAACTACAGCTAGTTCAAAACGCAGCAGCTCGAGTTCTTACTAGAACCAGGAAGTATGACCATATTAGCCCCGTTCTGTCAACACTGCATTGGCTGCCTATTAAACATCGTATACATTTTAAAATATTGCTGATCACTTACAAAGCACTAAATGGTTTAGCTCCGCAGTACTTGAGCGAGCTCTTAACTTATTATAGTCCTTCACGTCTACTGCGATCTCAAAATTCCGGCCAGTTAATAATACCTAGAATATCAAAATCGACTGCTGGCGGTAGATCCTTTTCCTACTTAGCACCAAAACTTTGGAACAGTCTTCCTACCATTGTCCGGGAAGCAGACACACTCTGTCAGTTCAAATCTAGACTAAAAACACATCTCTTCGGCCTAGCATACACATAACACATTATAGACTTATATAATTCAATGTTAGGCTGCATAGTTTAGAACAGCCGGGACCGGGAACACTTCCCGTAAATCCTGATGTACTTGGTACATCATAATAAGGATGGCGTCTACGCTAATATTAGTCTCTCTGTCTATCCCGAGGTTTACTGCTGTCCACCGGAACCAGGCCGTATCCAGATCTGATGAAGGACCAGCGCCAGGACACGACGACGACGCCGCTGACCTGAAGTGTCAACCAGTCTCTCCTCCTCTCCACTCCGACTTCAACCAACCGGAACTGGACAAATACTCTGATTCATTCTGAACTTCATACACTGTTCACTCATTGGCCAGAGGAGAACTGGCCCCCGACTGAGCCTGGGTTCTCCCAAGGTTTTTTCCTCCATTCTGTCACCTGATGGAGTTTTGGTTCCTTGCCGCTGTTGCCTTACCTTCTGGCTTGCTTAGTTGGGGACATTTAATATTCAACAATATTATAGATCTGCCTTAAAGGTGGATGATGATGAAATTGTTTTTTTTGTATTATTTTCATGTTATCACTGTGAAGCTGCTTTGATACAATCTGTATTGTAAAAAGCGCTATATAAATAAAGATGACTTGACTTGACTTGACTCTTACCAGCTGTACAGGATTACTTGAGAGTGGTGATGGTACCACAGTTTCAGCTTCATTCAGCTCTGCATTCTGGAGGATCAATAAACATGCAATATTGTTACAAAAACATAAAGTGTCACTGTAGATAATGTAACAGTTGCCTATGATGAGTGAGAAGAACAAAGCTGGGGACATTGACTGTACTGTGATCTTAAAAGCCCCCTGGATTTATTTTCTATTATAATTAGGATACATATAGTTTTAAGGTTATAACTCCAATTTAATGCTTTTAGTCTGAATATGTCCCTTTTTCACATCTATACTGAGACATTTGGTACATTAGAACCACATTTACCAGTATGAAGTTCTCGTTTAGATTCCATGTCATCACAATTGCTTGGTCTTCATCTGTTTGTCCAAGTTCATCACCGTCATTCCACTCAACTGTGTCTTCCTTATCATCATCTACAAGGGTTTCAAATATGTTGTTGTGTAGTGGAGGAATCTGGTTGGTCAAGTCAATGAATTCATAGCCTCGTTGTATATCACAGAGCTCATGTGAATACTGTGGACTCTTCGGTTGCAGCACACTTTGATTCCCCAATTCATCAGTCTCCTTGTCACTTGAGGTGCTTGTTAGTCTTTGGACTGTGCATGTTCTTTTGGTAACATTTGGTGATGTGCTGTGATGTGCTGTGTTTATTGAAGATTAAATACACTAGAGTCACTCAGTTTTTTATACTCTCTATTTCAGAGTACTTGCATTTTAATTATGTATTGTACGTACCTTTTTAGGTACATTTACAGATAAATGTACAAATTTGTACAAAAATGTACAAAACAATAAACAAATTTGAATAAAAGTTTTTTTAGACAATTCTGACCTACCCTACCTTTGCTGTGTGAAGTGCTGGGTGTCTCTACTCCCATGGTCTCAAAAGTCAAACCACTCTGTGGAACATCCTCCATTCCTCTAGTTCTCTGAAGAACATGCAATATAACATTCAATGATTAACTCAGCTAAATTAAAGGTAGGGTAGGTCAGAATTGTCTAAAAAAACTTTTATTCAAATTTGTTTAAACTGTCTTTATATACCAATACATAATTAAAATGCAAGTACTCTGAAATAGAGAGTATAAAAAACTGAATGACTCTAGTGTATTTAACTAGAGTAACTCAATTTTTATACTCTCTTTTTCAAAGTACTTACATTTTAATTATGTATTGGTATATAAAGACAGTTTAAGCCAATTTGAAAAAAAGTTCTTTAGACAATTCTTACCTACACAACCTTTAAAGGGTTAAAATAAAGGGTTAGTTCACCCAAAAATGTCAACTCTGTCAGGAGTTACTCTCCCTCATGTTGTTCCCCGTAAGACTTTTGTTCATCTTCAGAACACAAATTAAGATATTTTGATTAAATCTGAGAGCTGTCTCACTCCTCCATAGGCTTCTATGGTACAAGCCGGCCCAGAAAGTTAGTAAGACGATGTTTAAAATAGTGACTACAGTGGCTCAACCATAAGTTTATCAAGCGACAAGAATACTTTTTGTGCGCAAAAAAGAACAAAAAGAACGACTTTATTCAACTATTAATTTTCTTCTGTGTGTGCCTCTGAGTGAGTTCACGTAGTGTAACAGTGCAGCACTTCTGGGTTGTACATCAAAACGCCGGCTCACTATTGGCTGACGCTGATCATGTGTGTGATGCTGGCCAATAGTGAGACAGCTCTCAGATTTAATCACAATATCTTAATTTGTGTTTTGAAGATTAACAAAAGTCTTGAACGAAGGTCTTACAGGGTTGGACAACATGAGGGAGAGTAATTACTGACAGAATTTACATTTTTGGGTGAACTAACCCTTTAATAATATTAATAGCCACTCAGCTAAATTAAACACATTTACAACAATTCTGTCACTGTATTTAAAAATGAAGCCCAAAATACATTAAATAACTTAAAGTCAAAGTCTTGGTGATTTTACTAACCTTCCTCTTGGTGTCTCTTTTAGATGCAAGTCCGTCATTCAATAAATGTGTGATTGAATCCTCAGAATCACTGTCACATCCATGCCAACAGTTTTGCAGCAGGCCTCTCAGTATCACTGTCTAATGTTGAGTGTTCATTGTTTTCCTCTTCTCCATCAGATAAGGAATCTACATCTGTGAGACACACCTCCTGCTTAGTGCAAATGTAGAATCTCAAAATGTTCAGCTTGGTTTGTTCATACAGATATCCGACAGTGCTATCCAAGGGAATTTGGTTTCTTTTAAAATCACAAACATGAAAAGTGAAGTCTATTTCTGCACCCTTTGGAGACTGCCCATTTGGGAAAAAAAGGTTCCTTCCCATTTCCATGATTTGTAAAACAGTTGGTTTTTTTTTCAACCGTCACATGTCTAGTGCCACCACCATTATTGGTCCTCACTTGTTGGTATCCATTACGGCAGAAGTGAAGCCATCCAATTTCAATTCTTCTGGAGGATTTTTCTGCAGATACATTTTTGTGTCTTGCCAATCAATTTTTTTCCTTAGGGAAGACACATGCTTTAACATTCAAAGTTTTAGCTGACTTTGATCCCAGTTTCCTTGCTTCAATTTTATCTCTCAAATTCTGTAACAGAGATTCTTTATCCGAACAGGCCGCTGTTTGTTGACAGAAGGAGAGGACAGCCAGTCGGTCACCATATGAATGAATATACTTTCCCATTTGCCCATTGGTCATGACAGAGAGCACAGACTTGTCAATCTGAAAGTGCAGAGAAGATCTAATTTTATAGATTGCTTCTTGAAAGAATATAAATGCACTCATGAACTCATAATATGTTAACACAGTCTAGATTTATGAATGTTTTTTTTTTTTTTTACAGTAAAAGTCTCGTTATCTATATGCCATCCTGGTTCTAAAACGGGGCTCAATATTAACATTCAGGGTATAGTTAATGTAGCTTGTAGCTACTGGTAATTACAGTTGAGTGAATATGTTGGTACCCACCCCTGCAGAATTTACAAAATTTAGCATTTAAAAAATAAGAGGGATCAAAAAATTGCAAAAAATTATTACATTTTATTTAGTACTGCCCTGATAACGATATTTCATGTGAGTTATGTTTACATCTATTCCACATACATAATAACAATGTCTAAAAATGTATATGAACAAAATAAAAACTGAATTATAAAGAGTTCATAAATTCACATCATCTTTGGTTACTTTGATATGTTGCTTGTTGATGATCATTGACTGTTTGTATCCTCTGTGATAGTTGTACGTGTCACACCCCTACTTGTACCCGTCCACTGGCTACCTGTAGCTGCTTGCATCAAATTTAAAGCTTTTACGCTGACCTTTAGGACTGTCACTAAAAGCACTCTCCTACCCTCATGAACTCACAAAAAAATACAGTCACTGATCATGTTTGAAGTCAACCATCTTACACATCATGCACATATTTTTAACATGCTTATTTGTGTCATTTAAGTTATTGTGGAATAGTGCAAGTATGTTCTGTTACATAAAACAGCTTTATCAGGACAGCCCTGTATAAAAACATTGCAATTGTAATGATCCCTCTTATTTTTGCAAGGGAGTGCAAACTGTACTATACTATAATTACTAGTGAATTGCACTTACGGCACTGTACACCAATTCTGATTCAACAACAAAGGTGAAATTAATTAGTCTGTGGTGATATTCTGACATGACATGTTTACACTAGGGCAGTGGTTCTCAAACTTTTTACACCAAGTACCACCTCAGAAAATATTTGGCTCTCCAAGTACCACCATAATGACCAATATTAAAATACAGTAAAATAGTAGGCCTAACTATTCAGCTACATTTATGCACAGCTCAAAAAACAGGTAGTTTTATTTAAGAATATTTATTGTCAGCCACTTTAAACATATTGTTGCAACACAGTTTTAACATCAACACTGCACTGTGTGCTGCCTACATACAGGTAGTTTTTTAATTATTAAATTAAAATGCATTGCACCTAAAAGTGAAATAATAAACTGTACTAACAGATTAAGTGAAAATGTATTGTACTTAAAAGTGAAATAAAAAGTGTACAGATTAAATGAAAATGTATTGTACTTAAAACAAGTACATGTTGTTTAAAACTACGTCAATTTTTGTTTCAAAACATGAGCTTAATGTGATGGGTGCGCATGTCCTGAGATGTCTGGGTCAATGGAGGTCAGCTTCAGTCTCAGGTTTGGCTCAGCATCCACCCTGCTTCTGTACTTTGTTTTTATGACAACTAGTGAAGACAATCCTTTCTCGCAAAGATACGTGGTCACAAAAGGAAGGAGAAAACGCACTGCCTTGTCAGAAAGCACAGGGTATTCACTGTGCTGCTTTATCCAAAAGTCCAGCAGTGTCTGCGTTCTGAAAGCTGCCTTCAATGTTTCGTCACAAGACAACTCTATTAAACTCTCCTGCTCACCAACAGTTAAGTCCTGTGAAGCCATCTGAGAGGTGTCGATGCTGAAAGGGTTTCTCATCCAGCGGCTAGCTTCAGCTTCAAGCATCACTGGGAAATAATCAAGGAACTGTTGTCTGAGTGACACGAGGTGTGCAGTGATGTTCTCCCTGAGTCTTCCATCAAGCGTCAGGTCATTGTCAGACAGAAAACTTTCCAAAGCAGGGAAAGCTGAAACATCACCTGTCTTGATTTTTATTTCAAATAATTCCAACTTCTTAAGCAGTGCATTGATTTTGTCCTGCACATCAAAAACATTGATGGAGAGTCCCTGTAGTCCCAAATTCAGTTCATTTAAACGTGAAAAAATGTCAGACAAATATGCCAGCTGACTGAGCCACAAAGTATCCTCGAAAATGTCTGACAAGGGGAAAGTTGTGTCCTGTAAGAACATATGGACCTCTTTATGCAATTCAAAAAGCCTTGAAAGCACCTTTCCTCTTGAAAGCCACCGCACTTCAGTATGAAGCAAGAGTTGGACATGCTCACTGCCCATTTCCTCGCAGAGCACACAAAATAAACGAGAATTCATCGGCCTGGCCTTAATGAAGTTCACAGTTTTCACAGCAGAGTCCAGCACGGACTTCAGGTCACCAGGCATCTTCTTCACTGCTAGCGCCTCACGATGGATGCTGCAGTGAGTCCAGCGCATCTCAGGTGCTACCTCTCGGATGCGAGCCGCGTCTCCACTGTGACGACCTGTCATAGCCCTCGCGCCGTCAGTACACACTCCCACACACTTTTTCCAGTCCAGTCCGTTCTCTTGGATAAACGCGTCCAGTACCTGGAATATGTGCTCTGCTGTAGTTCTGGTCCCAAGTGACTGGCAGAACATAAAGTCCTCCTGAGCTGAACCATCCTTTTCATATCTCACATAAACCAATAAATTGGCCAAATCTGCGACATCCGTAGTCTCGTCAAGCTGGATGGCAAAATATTGACTGCTTTGAATGCGCTCAATCAGTGTCTTTTTAACATCGTCAGCCATGTCTTTTATTCTCCGTGACACCGTGTCATTTGAAAGCGGCACCAAGTTTAACTCTTTTGCAGCTTTCTCTCCACACATAATGCGCATCATTTCTTTTGCTAAAGGTAGACACAGTTGTTCCCCTATTGTGTGCGGCTTACCAGCTTTGGCGATCCGGAGGCTGGCACGATATGAAGCTTCCTGTGCTTTGAGTATAGGTGTACCACAGGATTGAATGATGGATTTTGACTGCTTCAGTTCATCACGTTTTCGCAACAAAAAAAAATCCACTGGTTTGTCCTTAAGCTCCGTGTGTTTAGTTACAAGATGCCGTTTGAGATGCGATGGTTTCATGCATTCATTGCTAAGAACTTTGCCACATACCACACACTGTGGCCTGGGCTCTTCCTCTCTTCCGCTCCAAATAAATCCAAACTTGATATAATTCGGGTCGTATTTTCTCACTGTTTTGTAGCGCTTGCTGTAAGCACTTGTGCTCGGTTCACTCATTCTCTTCAGTTCTTGTACTTGTACTTGAAACATTCTCCTCCTGATCGAAACTTTTCTTGCCAGATTGAAGCCACAATAACAGTTTTGAACTTTTCATAGTTTAAAGTTTAATCCACCTAACATTCATTTATATTTAACCTGTTCACAAAAAAAGAGCGTGTTTCAAGGCGACCGTTATATATATTCGTTTCCATGGTGAAGCGTGTCATGCGAACACAAACACTCAATGACTGATTATCTGCTTTTATTTTTTTATTAAAAATAATCACAAATGTGTTAGCTATAGCATTGATATGATGATATTTATGATGATTACATTATTTTATTTTATTTTTTAAATAAGAATTTAGCAGTTGATCACGTTCTACTCATCGAAATTTAGTACCTCTGCGTACCACTAGAGAGAGCCCGCGTACAAATAGTGGTACGCGTACCACACTTTGAGAACCGCTGCACTAGGGATACATGTCAACACCTTTGGTTGCCTCATTAAAAATAGCTTTCATTTACATATAAGCTAATAGGCCCATAAACCTTCCATGAAACATTACTCACCTTGTCCCTTTTCATGAGGATGATGTCCTCTTCTGGAACATCTCGTGACCTTATAAACTGCTGAAGATCGTCCTCCATTGCAGAGCAGTTAATTGTTACAGCTTTGTGCCGAGTGTGATCATGGAATTATTATAGAGAAAGTAATAACATAACACCTGTAATGTGCGTGCACCAGATCACTCAAGTGATGCTGTGATACAAGCGCGAGCCGCAAACTGCCGCGCAGAAGTCTCTCGCGAGAACACAACAGGTATCTTTGCGTGGGAACGCAAAAGTTTTGCGTGGGAACGCAAATATCTTTGCGCGGGGAACGCAAAGTTTCTCGGGGGAAACTGGCGCATCACACACTACAAAATGTTACTAAAATTATCGTGCCAGAGGAAGCGCCTCACGCGATCTACGCAGCAGATCGGAAACGGTAAAGCAGATGTAAACAAAATGGATACTGTAACACGAAAACTTGCTGTATTAATAATGATCGTTTGTTGTGAGAAAAAACAAAAGCGGAAGAATAAACGAGTGTGGATCAGAAAATGGTTGGGGAGACGGGCTCAACATGGATTGTCAGTTCTTCAGCGAGAAATGCAGGTAAGAATTTAATTGACCTTATTACTATTGTAGTGTGCTAGAATTTTTACCATTATAATATTGGCTGCCTAGGTCAAAAGCGATATTGGCACCTGTTACAGTGTAGATCTGTGCTGTAAAATGAAAATACAATTGGTGCTATTTGGAAGAAATCTGTCTACTGGTACGTTAAATAGCTGGTGGCTATTGTGACAGTACTGACGTAATCACAATCTTGCTCATCCCGATAAATATCAAACATGTTTGATATGATCGGGGCGAGCCCGATTTGTGTGAGAGCAGATCAGGAGGGGCAAGATTCGATCTGTGAACGCCTCACATTACCAGATAATCTGCGCCGAACATCGTAACCGATCGAGGTCCTCGACAAGATTTTTTTCTCTGATTCTCGTGAGGGGGAAATCGGGCATAAATCGACCTAAAACTCCTTTAGTGTGAGCCAGGCATTAGGAGGGAATTCTGTTGCGATTATCACAATACTTTATCTATAAAAATAAATCTTAATGTTTCTTGATTCTTGTTTGGTTGTCATGGTGATGACAAAATGCCCACGTACCGCATTTGATTTCGCAGTCAGATTGCGAACAGCCCATCTTTTGGGCTGTTTTTGGCAACGACGAGCACATTTCACAGAAGGACACTGAAGTTTATCTAATTATGTTAAACTAAAATTTAACAGACCAACTTACTAAAGTTCAGGTCAAAAAGACCACGGCCACCGCATGAGGAAGAGGTGGGATAATGCAGATGTTCAGGAGCCTCCTCAGCCATCAGTCTCGAGTAGTAAGGAGCTGAACAGCTCTGCTAGTGATTACATTAATTCAGTAATTTCTCCATCACCAGCAGTGCTCCATTCTCTAACGTCTACCTCACCTACACACCAGTGTACAGGTACATACAGCCATGTATTAGGCTAATTAATAGGCCTATATACAAATGTGCAATAATGAACACGAATGAATCATGATTTACTATGGCAGCGTTATGTGCGTTCATTGTTTCAGACTCGGCTAAGCCTAGGGCCAGCACTGAGGATGTAACAGCCCCATCCGACTTATCCACCATTGATGACCCTGGTACCCAGCCCAAACTCAGTTCATTTCCAGTCACCACTATAGCAGGCAAAGGAAGAAGTTTTAATGTCCGGTGGTATGAAAAGTTCCCATGGCTAGAGTACAGTATTTCGAGAGACGCAGTGTTTTGTATGCCATGTCGCCATTTTCCTGAAGCAGCCACTGAGAGCCGATTTATAAAAAAATGGCTTTAGAGACTGGAAGCATCTCTCCCAGTGTTGTGTTAAACACGAGGCTAGCAGGGCACATGCAGACAAAGCCATAAACCAGGACGGGGAAATATAATTAACCAGCTGCACCAAATATGCTGTCAACAATTTGTTTGTGGAAAGCAACAGAGAACATGTTAAAGTTGTAATAGACCTCGTTTTATTTTGTGCAAAACAAGACATTCCCTTGCGTGGGCACCGTGAAACTGAAGAGGCACTGAACAAAGGCAACTTCTTAAAATTATTTCAACTGATCTCCAACTATCACCCAGATATAAAAGGGCGACTGGACGAATTGCCTAGAAACGCGAAACTCACTAGCCCTGATATTCAAAATGCAATCCTGGAAATCGCCGCATCATTAATTATCCGCAAAATAAAGGCGGATTTGCACGATGAGACAGACACACATTATGCAATTTTAGCAGACGAATGTAAAGACTTATCAAAAAAAGAGCTTGTGGCAGTCTGTATCCGATACATACATAAAGGCCTGCTGAAGGAAAGGGCTGTGGGGTTTGTAGAGACAGGGAACATGAGCGCAAGTGCTATATAAGCAAAAATCCTGGAAGTACTGGAGCCATTGCAACTGGATCCAGCTTTGAGCGTTGGATTTGGGTTCGATGGGGCATCGGTTATGTCCGGCAATAAAGGAGGAGTACTGGGGCGCGACTGGGGCACGAAAGAGTTGGGCTAAGTTGGGCGATATGTTGATTGAGTCTACCATGGGCAAAGCATCACCTGTCAAGGAAAACTATGACCTGAAACAATTGTGGAATGATATACTAGACAGGCAGATCATGGAACTGAACACCCGTTTTAAGGCTGACACGTACGGGTTAATGAGAGCAGCCGCTGCTTCTTGCCTCAGTCGAACACCTTCGGCAAAAAGACTTTGGCCAGCCGGTGCACACTTTAACATCGCTGTTGATGATTCTGAACATGAGGTGTTTGTTCAGCAGCTAGAAAGAAAAGTATCAAATGGCAGGGCATTTCCATCACTTGTGGAGGTGCTCGATGCATGCCCATGCGATATCTTTCCAAGAATTAACCGTCTCCTACGAGTCCACATCACACTACCAATAACAAGCTGATCGGTGAAGGATCAAAAATGCCTTTAAAGACCAAGTGTGGCAGTTGTGTTTAAGGCTCAGGGAAATTGTAGAGACACCCTATCAAACCAAAACACTACTTCTTTCTCCACTATCCAGACCTAATCCTTAAATTTGGTCCTCTCATTCGTCTTTGGACAATGCGGTTTGAGAGTAAGCACACATATTTTAAGCAGTGTGCACGGACGCTTCACAACTTCAAAAACCTCTCCAGTACTCTGGCAGAAAGGCACCAGTTGCTTCAGGCGTATCTTCATGCTGGTAATGTCTTTCCTCTTGTTCTTCAAGTAGGTCAGGCTAATGAGTTTAATGCCCACATGTATAATTTCGCCATTCAAGAAGCTGTACGACTCAGTAATTTGACTGGTAGCATCATGGAGACAGCCATGGTCACATACAAACGTACATTGAGTGATTATCTGAGACTGAAAAAAATTCCGAGAGGATTACGGATCATCAAAATTCCGATGCTGGGTAAGGAAAATGAGACTTTCTGTGAACGTTGGTGTGAAATCTTAAACAAATGTTCTTTGGATTTGATGGCTTTAACTATACAAGAAACCTCCCTCCAACTACAGAAGATAAAAGAGGAAATACAACGTTTTAAACTTGATCTAGAGGAGAAAATCACAAATGAAGAAAGACGGAAGGAAATGCTGAACGAATGTGAAAATATAAGACAGACATTGGAGAAGGAGATTAAAGAATTTAAAAAGAAAAAATTTGAGAGAGATATGGGAGATTACCAGAGGGGCACTGTCTATAGATGGCGATCACCTGCGACGGACCGGCCGAGTACGAGACCAAAACTGTCATGGCAATAACGTTATCACA
This sequence comes from Phoxinus phoxinus, assembly GCF_949152265.1. Classification (NCBI taxonomy): domain Eukaryota; kingdom Metazoa; phylum Chordata; class Actinopteri; order Cypriniformes; family Leuciscidae; genus Phoxinus; species Phoxinus phoxinus. The sequence continues at coordinate 9,727,390 of NC_136892.1, read as the reverse complement.
AACAAGATCGAACGTATGCTAGCTCATCATCATTGGATACGGATTACACAAGCACTAACTCGGAGAGTTTTTTAGGAGGCACGAACGAAACACATGTAAGAAAAAAGAATACAAGAGGAAGTGCAGACGTGGAATACGGAAGCCGGCTCCTGAGAAGCAGACGGAACCCCAGGTACAAAATGTGATTAATTTATCCAGTAAGCCCTTATCTCCTACCACATACGAAGCATTGAGTAGAGGTCTCTCTTTTGTACCAACTACTGGAGTAAATGAATTTAATACTGTTATTGATCTACAGAAATTTTACCGAAACCTAAGACTGAAAGAATGGTTCAAAAGCCCATCAATACCGGAGATTACTGTGCGAAATATGGAGACGGACCCCACTCTTGCTTGTGTTGAACACATCCCCGAGACGTTTGCCTCTAGAAAAACCTACCATTTTAAAGGTAAATCGACCTTCATTCCACCAAAATACAGGAATTCTTCACTAGACACCTATTGTAGGTTGGTGGAAAGGGATGTTACCACAATTTTAAAGAACAAGAGAGAATATAAAGTAGCAGATAATTTAAATAAAGAACAAAGAGATGCACTTAAAATATTACAAGATGACAAATCTGTGGTGATTCAAAGTGCTGATAAAGGAGGGGCAATTGTTGTACTGGATCGGGATACATATGATCAAGAAATACGAAGACAACTGGCTAATCCAACTTTTTATCAACAATTGAACTCTAATCCAACCAATGAATTTAAAAAACGAATCCATAATCTCCTGGATAGCTGTTTAAAAAGGGATATGATTACCAAACAGGAACATGCTTTCATGAAGGTTGAATTTCCGATTATGCCAGTACTCTATATTCTACCAAAAATTCATAAAACATTCACAGATATACCTCCAGGAAGACCTATTATATCAGCCATGGGCTCACTGACCGAAAAGATATCTGCCTTCATTGACCATTCTCTACAACCTTTGGTTATGACATTACCCTCATATACAAGAGACTCTATGGATTTTTTAAAAGTAATCAAGTCAATCGAAAAAGTTACTGAATCCGATCTACTAGTGACAATGGATATCGAATCCCTGTATACCAATGTGCCTTTTGAAGAGGGATTACGGGCTACACAGACTTTTTTAAATTCCAGATCTGAGACTACTCCTAGTACCCAATGTCTGTTGGAGTTGACTAAAGAGGTCCTGACATCTAATGCCTTTTTATATGACAACGACTTTTTTCTCCAGATCTCGGGTGTCGCGATGGGATCAAAAATGTCACCCAGCTTTGCTTCTTTATATGTTGGACTATTTGAACAGGAAAATATTTACAACGCTCAAGAAAATCCCTACCTGGACTACATATCAGTCTGGAGGAGGTACCTCGACGATATATTTTTCTTATGGACAGGATCTGAAAAACTGTTAGAAGAATTTTTTTCCTTTGTCAATTCCAAGAATGATCATTTGAAATTCACTATTGCATCGGATAAAGAAAAAATGAACTTTCTGGACATTTTGATTGTTAAGGAGAATAACAGGTTGAAAACTGATCTCTATCGAAAACCCACAGACAGAAATTCCATCCTACATGGTGAGTCATACCATCCTATTCACCTTAAAAGAAATTTACCCATCTCTCAATTCAATAGGATCAGACGAATCTGTAGTTCTGATGATGATTTTATGCGTCAGGGATCGATTTTGAAAAAACGGTTTACAGAAAGGGGATATAAGGAATCCTGGATAGATGAGGCATCAACACGTTTTGAAAATGTATCACAATCAGACTGTTTGAAAAAGAAAATGATCAGGAAAGATGAGAATAGAATAGTATGTGCCATCCAGTACTCACCGGTAGCTAAAGCTATAGAGGGTACCATTAAACAACATTGGCACATTCTTAATTCAGATCCAACATTACAATCCTGTTTTCAACATCCTCCTCGAGTGATATTTAAAAAACCAGCTAACCTACGTAATAGATTAGTACGAGCTGATGTACCTTCTTTGACTACACCTCATTTCTTAAACGATCTACCTACAGGTAACTACCCTTGTGGAAGATGCCAACAATGCCATTTTACTTATAAAACTAATACATTTAACCATCCACATAATGGCAGTAAATATAAGATAAAAGAGATAATCACATGCTCTACTACAAATGTAATTTATATGTTGACATGCCCTTGTGGACTGTCATACATAGGTAAGACCACTAGAGCATTAAAAACTAGAATTTCAGAACATCGGAGTGCGATTAGAAATGGTGTGACATCTAGCCCTGTGGCTGTACATTTCATGAATGCCAAACACAATATAGCTAGTTTAAAATATGTGGGAATTGAGAATATCAAATGTCCTCGAAGGGGTGGTAATGTGGATAATTTACTTTTGAAGAGGGAACTTTTCTGGATTCATACATTAAATACTTTAGCGCCCAGAGGCCTCAATGAGGATTTTGATATTAGACCGTTTCTAAATTAATGGATGATTTGAATAATCTATGTGGTTTTTTAGATTCTCTATTTTTCTATATTTATATTTCTATTTTTCTAGTAACTCTATAGTCTCTATTTTTGTAGGTATAGTCTCTTTGAATAAGCTGTTCCTCTGTATATAAATAATGAAATGCTGAGTTTATAACAGATGCTTTTTTACTTGTCTGATCAAGTTTAAAAATTGTCCGAATCCCCATCTGACTTTTACCCTAGTATGGATTTTTGAATAATGTGTTTGATTCTCTGTCCTTTCATAGATGGTTTTTTCATAGATGTTTTTCTTGACGTACGGAAAGTCTTTTTGAATGGTAATACATATAGTCTCTTTGAATTTTTTAATGTTTTCTGTACTAATAATGTAATGTTGAAATAACAGCTGCCTTGATTAAATGATGTCATTTTCTGATTAAATGATATACCATCTGTAATGTGTTTGTTTTACACTGGAATAAGATATATGGTTAAAAAATATATATGTTTGACAATTTAATAGGGGGAATCAATATGTAAAAATATGTAAATGTTTAATTCTTACTCTGTGTTGGACACGATGTTTAAATGTGTATTTATCAATGTATGTTGATGGGTGTATCCAATTTGTGTGATGGTGTGATCACGTGATATAGACTTTAAAAAAGGTAACTGTTTGCATACTTCCTGTTAGTCTGAGGAAGGGCCATGTAGGCCCGAAACGTCACCAATAAATTTCGTTTGAATGGGAGCTTATTCGGTGTGCGGATCTGTCACTTTCTACCACATACAAACGTACAACATATAAGAAGGGAATGGGTGTTGTACTTGATGTTAGTGATGGTGGATCTGTGCTAGGGAAGATTGCTCTGATAATAGTCTGCCAGGAAAAGGTGTATTTTGTTTCAGAGAGATATCAGTCAGTGCCAGTGTTGGATCTTGGTGTGCACTGTGTACAGCACGACAGCGAGACTCGTTATGTGTGTGTTTGTGTCGACAGGCTTGCAGACTATCAACCAGTGTCTGTTTATAGATTTGTTTATAGATATACATTTGGATCACAAACTTGTTGTGCTTCACCATTGTATCTGTTTAGATCGCAAGACAACATGGAGACAATCATGAAGGGCACACTTGCCCACTTGAATGAGGAGACGCTGACATGTCTTCTTGAACATCTCTCTAACATTGGCATAAGGACCTCAGATGACAACAGAGGATTATTTAAAACAAATGATTTCATTGATTGATAACAGAAAACTTCTACATGCATTTAACAACAGAGGTAAAACATTTTGCAAATGTATTCTCTAAATGTTGTAAATAAAAAATAAAAAAATGTATTGCCTTGCTTTTCAGAGTTCAAATGTTACTTGAAGTTTTGCATAGTTGTTTTGTAATAAAAAAAAATCTAAGTTCGTGTTCTTTTATTATGGTAACTTTATTTGTCTCATTTAAATTTGTACTCTGTCTTTATTAGACTCTGTCTGTGCTTTCCCCTTTTTTGGTCTTTTTTATGTTTTTATTTTTAGGTGGTGGTGGTACACAGCACAGTCAGCCAAGTGACAATGCAGCAAGCGACACAATTACACTGACATTAACTCCAGTAACTGAATTCGAAGTCTCCTCAATAATGACTTCACCACAGTGCAGCGTTCCTTTGCAAAATAAAATATGGACTTCGACATTTAAAATTCCATGGGAGAAGACTAGGCCCACTCTACAAAGATGTCTCGCTCAGAACACAATCCCAGAAGACACAGACATGGAATGGTTAGAATAAATGTAGATGCCATGAGAGAAAAATGCTTAAACCCAACATGGAGTCAATGTACAGTAATTGCTAAAAGTGTAGTTGACAAATAGCCTGGTAGCTTTGATGACAGATGAAGGTGAACAGATGAAGGTGACAGAATGGGCAATGGATACTTCACGTTGTCCTCACGACTGAAAAATAGAGTGGATAACCTTAACCGAAACAACACCCTTGCCCGTCTCAGAAAGCCAAAAAGACCTGCTGATACTAATGATGTCCACCCAGCACAGCCAGACAAAGTTGCTAAAACTGACAGTTATGGATGTATAAACTGGCAGCCATCTCAATTACCAGAAGGAGAGACAATAGACTCTCTACATCATAAAAAAGAAGAACTTAAAGGTGCATTAAGCAACTTTTCATGTTAAAAATACCCGTTTTTCTAACCCATACATGCTTAAACAATTGCCTGATGGGCTGAATGAGCCCTTCTCTGATCACTGAGATTGTCTCTATAATCCTGTAAAGTAAAATAAATAAGAGGGATTCGGGCCGGAATTTGAGACTGGGCGTGACGTCATGCGCGTTCACAGCACGCTCACATAGCTATGTCTGGCAGGTTTGTGTATTCGCCGGCATTCTCCGTAGAAGATGGATTGTAAGAGACCTGCTTGTAGTTCATTTCAAACACCAACGCAAACTCCACGTAAGATAAAAAAAAGAAAACTTTTGTTTAGTGCGTGTACATCTCTGGCTGCAGTTTCGCTTGCCGCCAGAGGTGGCATAGTTCTGCAAAAACTCAGAATGCTATGCACCTTTAAATAAATTTTCTCTCAGGAAGGACCAAGTGGAGCAGACCGTGCAAGAGTGAATGATTTGATGGTCTTAACTTATGCAAGTAAAGCGCAGTGCAATAAACTCCACACCTTCACTAGTGTACATGAATTGAAAAGAGAATGGCCTTTCCTGTTTATGAAGAAGTTTTTAATGCAGCACTTCACTTCACTGACTGGGATCGAGCTTGACGAAAGGCTGAGAGAATGCATTGCTGGAAAAGGAAGGAGGGTGCTCCAGTTCTTAAAATTTCAGCTTCTTCGCTGGACAAAAGAAGTGAAGACTGTTCTTGCCGACATTGAACGTCTCCAAGGCGAAAACATGGACTCAACAATCGCTGTCATATTGCTGATGATGACCTTCTTTAGAGAGAAAGATGATGCCATTTTCCTTCTTGCTGATGTAATTATTATACTGGATTCATATAATGGCCAATGAATATATATTTTTAGATGTATAAAGATTTATTGCTGCCTCCCACATAAGCACTCCTTCTGTTTGACCTTTTGCATGCAGGTCACCAGTATCCATGCAGATGCTGAAGCTCAGTTGTCTCTTCCCACTACACCAAGAATAATCATGCTGGGTGAGGTTGTCATTCAGACTTATACCAGTTGATGTGCTTATAACAGTTTCTGATTTGGTTCTAAGAGATAATTCGGCCCTATAAGGTCAAGTTATCAAATTTGTTTTTTAGGAGATTCCATCCTGACATCGAAAAAATAGATGCTCTGCGTAGAAGGAAAGGTGGTCATCCAGTGGTCATCCAGTCAGTTAACCCTCTTCTTCGCTTCTTTCTATATATTCAACCTGGAGTACCAACCTGAGGCTGCATCAACCCTGGAATCCATCCAGAGGTAACTATTGATGAACCCATACAATTTCATACTGTTTGGCATGAGCAGATCATGGTGAGTACTGGTTTAAAATTACTTTTAATGGGAAATTCAAGCATTACATTTAAATGTGATTGTAGCAGGTTGATTGATTGTAGTGGTGTCAAATCACGCTCTCTGGACCAATCAGGACGGAACTGCATGCTATATGGGCAGAGGGTGGGCCCTCGTGACACTCTATGTTGTTAGCGTCAGAGGCGCACTTCCGCTGTGGGTCCTCTCGCGTTCGTGGTGCAGTCGCGGTTATTGGATAGTGTTTCTCCTGTCATAAATCCGATCGTCCCTGTAACGGAACCGGGTGGTGTTGTGCTTACTGGCTTCATGCAGCTGTATTAACGACACGATGGGTTTATAGATGTGCAGCTCCCTGACGGGACTGTGAAGCACTTGCTGGCGCCGTTATCTGCACGAGACTCTCCCTTCCCGCCATGCTGCTGTTTTGTTTCTATGGATTGTTTGTCTCAACTGATTTCTGTTTAACGACAGACTGTTAACTGGGGAAAGCTATAGGAGCTCACTCCGGGTTCTGAACGCCTTTATGCACTTTACAGCGCGGGATTCGTCGCGCAAATTGGGAGTTTGACCAGTCTGTATCTCAGTGACTGGGACATAAATACTAACTTTGCCTTTCTGTGGCCTGTCTGTGTTTATGTGCGTGTGTGTGCGTGTGCGTGTGCGTGTGCGTGTGTGTGTGTGTGTGTGTGTGTGTGTGTGTGTGTGTGTGTGTGTGTGTGTGTGTGTGCGTGGTTTTGGTTGTTTGATTATGATTAAGTGACTTTTGATTAGTTTATATATTCTTTGGTTTAAGTGTGAAAAGAAAAGTATTTTTCTATGTTTGTGTTCTTTGATTTATTTATTGTTTGATTTTTCTATTGTTATTAATTGAATGCTCTTCTTTTAGTGCTGAGTGCCAGAAGTGGTGGCGTCGGTGTCCTCGGTGGTGGTTTCCTCCTGTGTGCTGTGTTCCCTCTTTTGGTGTATTTTGAGTTTGGTTATTTTTGTGTGTGTATGTACGTGTGATTAGGGAATCCTTAAAGTCGGCATGAAATCAAAATTGACCCTATTTACTTTGTTAGCGGATATTACTAGCCTTGTGGTGAACAATTAATCCGTGCAAATTAATACACGGGAAAAAATTGTTTGCCGAAGTTATCTTTAATCAAAGTCTGAAAAGTTACTTCCGGGTCTGGAATGGTTATTTTTCTGATGACGTAGGCTTGACGACTTGGGTTGTTTAAACGCTTAGCCACTCCCCTCGCCTCAAACCGTTACTCTGCTATGGGCGAGAGATGGAGAGGAGGAGCGCTAAAGTAAAACCCTGCCCTCTGTTCAATATTCCGTTTCACTCGGAAATGCGTCACAACACTTGAGAAAAGTCGTTTGCAACTTCCGGTTCACGCGGACTTTAAACCCCTGAGATCCCACACCCGTTTTCCTCCACTGGTAAGGCCTCAGCACTCCCCTTTTCTTTATTTTTCTTTTCTTTATTTAGTGTGGATGGTGCTTTATATTTGATGTTTATTTTAATGATATATATAAAATTGTGTTTTTTACTGGAACTACGTCTCTAGCTTCATGCATGAATCGAAACTGTGTGTTTTTTTAATGTAAATTTGGAGGTTTAATTATCGAATTAGCCTAATTCTATTTCCCGGGGTGAAACTCCCTGGGTGGCGTAGTCGGTGTTTTATTAAAGTTTAAGACGTTGGACAGGTTAAAAAGTGTTCCACGCCCTCAAGGGTGAGTGAGAAGAAGAGAGAAAGTCCCGCTCGCCACATAATCAGGAGCATTTTTACCTTAATTGTATCAAGTAGGAAATTCTGAAAGGGGATGCATTGTGAAACGAATATCTCTGTGTAGGTCTATGCAGTGTTGAATATGTTTTTAATTTCTTTCAGTGTGTATGTACAGTTGTTCGACATTGCAACGTGCTGATGAGTATCGCTCTTTTGGTTAAAACAGAGGTAATTAATAGAGCCCTGCATTTCAGCCCGAGCCCGACGGGCCCCGACTTATTTACGCCCCTAGGGCCGGGCTTCGGGCCAATTTTCACGTCATAGTTCACACGCGGGCCGGGCCTCGGGCCTGTTTTAGGCTTATCCTTCTTTTTATAGCCTATTTTTGACATGTATTAAAATTAAATATGAGAAGTTGACGATGGAAAAACAAACATAGAAAGACGTTTTAAACCTATCACACTGACATATGACTGACACATGACAGTCTGCTCGCGCTCGCGCACACACACACACACACACACACACACACACGCACGCACACAGGTTTCCCGGCGGCGCGACCCAAGATTTGCGCGACCAGCTCGCTGTTTTTAGTGTCCCCGCCAGCAGCAGAAGTATAGCGAGCGTGATTAAGCGCAGCTGGAATAGTTCAAGATAGTTCGGGCTGACTGGATTAAAACCTTCCACTGTGGATGCTGTGATTTTTCTTCACGATGCTCTGTAACTGTTCTTAGCCATGTTAGGGGGCTGTCTTGTTGGCTTTCGTTTGAAAACGACTTTATTTTCATCAGTCTGTTGGAAACTATTGGAAATAAGAATGGCCATGTTCTGTAGTGAAGACTTGATTTTTGAGGTAAGATAATGTGCATGTTTGTTTTTAATTTAATGCCATTTATTTGATTTGTGTAGGCTATAGCTCATTTCGTTTACGAGCGCTGTTGCGACTGTGAGCAGCAGAGCAGTTTGCCTCAGCTTTTAAAAAATGATAATAAACGTTTAAACTATAACTGTCTATGTGTGATATGCTTAAGGTGTTTTATGGATTTTATTGTAGCCAAGTAAAGTGTTGATTTGAGAGGCTAAATGGATCAAACATGTTTAACTCGCTGTCGGCTGCTTGGTCGTCAATAAAAAAAACAAAAAGAAACCGAACATTTGTCTAAATTAACTTAATAAAGAAATGATAAGAAACATAACTAACAAAACGGAACTATTTTAATGGCTGCAAATAGTTAGTTTGTAGCCTATATTTAAAAAAAAAAAAAAAAAAAAAAAAAACGGGCTCGGGTCGGACTCGGGCTGATAATTATGATGAGCTGTCGGACACGGGCCGGGCTAGGGCCTGAACGTCTCGGGCCAGGGCCGGGCTAGGGCCTAGATTTGAGGCCCGTGCAGGGCTCTAGTAATTAATCTTCAGCTATTGAAGAACTATAAAAATTCATAAAATTAGAGCGGTTTCAGATTTGTAACATGGATCGAGGAGATCAGGGTCATTCTGAAAGGGGATGCATTGTGAAACGAATATCTCTGTGTAGGTCTATGCAGTGTTGAATATGTTTTTCATTTCTTTCAGTGTGTATGTACAGTTGTTCGACATTGCAGTGTGCTGATGACTATCGCTCTTTCGGTTAACACAGAGGTAAGTAAACTTCAGCTATTGAATAACGCATTGAAAATCATAAAATTAGAGCAGTTTTAGATTAGTAACATGGATCGAGTAGATCAGGATCGTAGAATTTAGTTTAAAGGGATAGTACACCCAAAAATTGACTCACTCTCATATAGTTTCATTCTCATTTAAAGGTATTAAAGGTGCATAGCGCACGATTCTGAGTTTTTGCAGAACTATGCCACCTCTGGCGGCAAGCGAAACTGCAGCCAGAGATGTGCACGCACTAGACAAAAGTTTTTTTTTTTTTATCTTACGTGGAGTTTGCGTTGGTGTTTGAAATGAAATACAAGCAGGTCTCTTACAATCCATCTTCTACGGAGAATGCCGGCGAATACACAAACCTGCCAAACAAAGCTATGTGAGCGTGCTGTGAACGCGCATGACGTCACGCCCAGTCTCAAATTCCGGCCCGAATCCCTCTTATTTATTTTACTTTACAGGATTATAGAGACAATCTCAGTGATCAGAGAAGGGCTCATTCAGCCCATCAGGCAATTGTTTAAGCATGTATGGGTTAGAAAACGGGTATTTTTAACATGAAAAGTTGCTTAATGCACCTTTAAAGCAACACCAAGTAGCTTTTGCTCTCGGGGTCCCCCTACAGTTAGGAAACAGTATTGTCTTCTACTACTGTTGCAAAATCTGTCATGGTTACACCAGGGGATATAAGTGCATTTGTTGACAAGCCGATACCCCCGAACTCTGCAGGAGTTCTCACATCTTGGGCAGACTGCCTGCGTTGCGTGTGAAATGTCTTCATCACAGGTACATATATGTCACCATGTCATATGAATATAATTTTATGGGTTTTATTTTTTTTCAAACGTCAAAAGATTGCGTAGCTCACGTTTACAAGCCAGCGTTATTATAGTAGCCTATTGGCTACTGTTTTACATAATGGATATGCTAATTCAATTCAATGTTTGTGTGGTAGGTAATAGCCATATATCGTCAATATTATAATATCAAGCAACCATAGATGAATCTGCAAATTTGAAAAATCGATTTGCATTATAGCCTGAGGCAAGACACTTTCACCAGAAAAATAAATAAATAAACAAACATGACTATCAGCCTGCAGTCATTTGGATAGTTATCCTAAAAGATGATTTTGTCCGTCTAATCATGTAGCTATTACTAGTCCGACAGCATGACGGCCAAGTCAGCATCAGTCGGGCACCCCTCCTCCTCCTTTAGCTGACGCCAGCGAGCGAACGCTGGACCAATATTGATCCTCGTCTGGCCTTTTATTTTATCACTCTCCCTTTTTCTCTTCCTAGTCTCCTCCGACAAAACCTTTGCCTCCTTCGGTTTAGTTGCTGCTTCGGCCATGACAACAACATACATTCGCTATACCAGCCGGCAAACAAACGCTATTTGGGCTCTCACGTTGGAATTTGAGGAAGTGGGGGAAGTGAGGTATGCCGTAAAGCAGTCGAATATTGTAGTTCTTTTTGTGCTTGGGTTACTACCCGAACCCCAAAGTTCCGTAGTGCCAGTAAAAGCGATACAGAGCCCGTCAGGCTATGGCAGATGTGCCATTCAACCTATTGTAAGTCGATGTACCATCACAAGGGTCTTGGAAATATATTATGGATGGTTGAAAAACTACTTGGTGTTGCTTTAAGCTTTGCCACATCTCCTGGTTGAATGTATTGTGGTTCCATATACTGTAAATTAAACAAAAGATGTTTATCTCATGTCTGTCAAGCTGTAGTGCAACTAAATATTTGTGTTTTGTTCTTCATAGGCAGGAAAAATCTGGGATCTGCATTGTCCCTTCCAAGTCTGGAGAGTGTTTTTACAGTTTGATGAATTTTAATAAAAGTTTTTAAACGGACTTCTGTGTGTTGTCATAATTGACGTGACATCTAATAATCAAGTCAAGTCAAGTCACCTTTATTTATATAGCGCTTTTTACAATACAGATTGTATCAAAGCAGCTTCACAGTGATAACATGAAAATAATACAAAAAACAATTTCATCATCGTCCACCTTTAAGGCAGATCTATAATATTGTTGAATATTAAATGTCCCCAACTAAGCAAGCCAGAAGGTAAGGCAACAGCGGAACCAAAACTCCATCAGGTGACAGAATGGAGAAAAAAACCTTGGGAGAACCCAGGCTCAGTCAGGGGCCAGTTCTCCTCTGGCCAACGAGCGAACAGTGTATGATTATGATTCAGGAGCATTACAGGTCAGAAGTCAGAATGAATCAGAGTATTTGTCCAGTTTCGGTTTGGTGAAGTCGGAGTGAAGAGGAGGAGAGACTGGTTGACACTTCAGGTCAGCGGCGTCGTCGTGTCCTGGCGCTGGTCCTTCATCAGATCTGGATACGGCCTGGTTCCGGTGGACAGCGGTAAACCTCGGGATAGACAGAGAGACTAATATTAGCGTAGACGCCATCCTTCTTATGATGTACCAAGTACATCAGGATTTACGGGAAGTGTTCCCGGTCCCGGCTGTTCTAAACTATGCAGCCTAATTATAGAAGTCTATAATGTGTTATGTGTATGCTAGGCCGAAGAGATGTGTTTTTAGTCTAGATTTGAACTGACAGAGTGTGTCTGCTTCCCGGACAATGTTAGGAAGACTGTTCCAAAGTTTTGGTGCTAAATAGGAAAAGGATCTACCGCCAGCAGTCGATTTTGATATTCTAGGTATTATTAACTGGCCGGAATTTTGAGATCACAGTAGACGTGAAGGACTATAATGCGTTAAGAGCTCGCTCAAGTACTGCGGAGCTAAACCATTTAGTGCTTTGTAAGTGATCAGCAATATTTAAAAATGTATACGATGTTTAATAGGCAGCCAATGCAGTGTTGACAGAACGGGGCTAATATGGTCATACTTCCTGGTTCTGGTAAGAACTCGAGCTGCTGCGTTTTGGACCAGCTGTAGTTTGTTTATTAAGCGTGCAGGGCAACCACCCAGTAGAGCATTACAATAATCTAGCCTTGAGGTCATAAACGCATGAACTAATTGTTCTGCATTATTCATTGAGAGCATATGACGTAATTTAGACAATATTTTTAAGATGGAAGAAAGCGGTTTTATAGATACTAGACACATGACTTTCAAATGAAAGATTGGTATCAAAGAGCACACCCAGGTTCCTAACCGACGATGAAGACTTAACAGAGCAGCCATCAAGTGTTAGACAGTATTCTAGATTATTACGTGTGGAAGTTTTTTGTCCAATAATTAGAATCTCTGTTTTTTCTGAATTTAGTAGTAGGAAATTACTAGTCATCCAATTTTTTATATCAGCTATGCATTCCGTTAATTTTGTGAATTGGTAGGTTTCGTTAGGTTTTGAAGAAATATACAGCTGAGTATCGTCGGCATAACAGTGAAAGCTAATTCCATGTTTCCTAATGATATCTCCTAATGGTAGCATGTACAGAGTGAACAGCAGCGGTCCTAGTACTGAGCCTTGTGATACGCCATACTGAACTTGTGATTGATAATACATCTCTTTATTTACTGCTACAAACTGATAACGGTCAGATAAGTATGATTTAAACCATGCTAGTGCAATTCCACTAATGCCAACATAATGTTCGAGTCTAAGGATGTTGTGGTCAATGGTGTCAAATGTGATATAACTGTGTGAAATATTTTTTTGCATACAAGCCTTCATATTTCACTCTTTTTTTAAGCGTGTAACAGATTGTAGTTAGTTATATATTGTGTATATATGTGAATATAAAAACTACCGTAATCAGTTATACTGCATAGTAACTTTACAGTATTTTAAAATACAGTGCAAAAACAAGAACTGTAATTCATTGTACAGTATAAATATAATGTAAGTTATTATACAGCATGCTGTGAACTATTGTAGTCAGATTTACAGTCATTTTACCGTCGAATAAAATACTGAAGCTTGCTGGATATTTGTTGTCAGTAAGTTACTGTTGATTTTACGTAAACAGTGTAGGTAAAAGACAAAGAGACAACTCACCAATCATTACTGTGGCTCCGTCACTGGCGAATGAGGCCAGCTTGTTGGTTGGTAATGCCTTGGTGTCAAAGCTGTAGCTACCGCTAACATGGACGTCGAGGTCACTTCAGTGATTTGGGAAAAGCCCGTAAAAGTCTTGCGCGATCACTGTTGCTGAAAAAGTTTTTGGGTATTTCCAAATTTTTTTTTTCGAAGTGTTGACACAGGGTTCTCAAGTTTTATCAAAAGCTTGGAGTGAGATCACATGCGGTTAGGGGAGGAGCCCTAATGGAGCCCCGCCCCCACCACTCAATTTTACCCATTGTTCATAATTAACCAGCACAAATAGAAATTTTAACAATTGGTAAATCTGATAAATGACAGAGCAATTTATCACATCAAATATACTCTTTAATGTTATATTCAAAATTACAAATATACAAAAATGACAAAAATATAACAAATTGCTCCAGACTGTTTGGAAAAAAAATATATATTTTTGCATTGTGTGTGTGTGTGTGTGTACGTACAAGAGTACACACTCCAGCTTATTTTGACAGGATATAAAATATTAACCAGAGCACTCTGCTTTAATACATGTAGCCTTGGCTTAATGTAACTAGAAAGACTATTAATACAGTATAATATACAATTTAAAATAAAATGAAGAAATACATTCACTTCTTCCTTAACATTTCCCTTAGTTTCAGATAACGTAAGCTAGCCAAACTGAGCCAAAGCTTCTGGCCAGGTTGCAAAGTAGTTGTAGAGCTTTTGACTGCATCAATAATAATGTATATGGGCTATATATTAAATGTTCTAGGCTAAAAATGTTACACAAGCTTTCTTCCAACTTACCTTCTCCATCACGTGTGTTCGTGCGATGTTGTTGGTTACCTAGTAACGAACGTACGGTAGCCGAGAATGTTCCGTCAACTTCCGTGTGTTCGCGACTTCGCGCATCCATGTTGCCTAGTAACGAACGCAATCTGGCCGAAATACGTGCGGGCGGCAGGAAACTTCACTTTGTGTGTCTGCGCCTTGTATACAACGTTATATATAAAGTTTACAGGACAACTTGGTTGGCATTGCTTTCTCAGCGTGAGAAATACACGGTGTGGCGTGTGAGCATGTGAACTGGTTGAATTGCTTGTGTCTCATAGCCTGGGAAAACCCAGACCACTTTCGGCAAATTTAGATTTGCTCTGCAAGTGGGTCTAGCAAAGAGCCCATTGAAACCCATTTCCAATCCGTCGAAATCGCGGCACCAATCAGAAACGTTGGGGCGGGCTTTACACGATGACGACAGAGCAGAGACGGTAACGCAGATTTTGTACATTACAAAGATGGATGCCGCCGTGGAACATCACAACATCACTCGTTCGAATCAGCTATCGCGTCTGTTTCAAGCGATTTAAAATTGTCATTTTCGTTAACACAAACAGAGAATTGCTGAGAGTCTCGAGATGTTTCTCCGTCGCTCTGCATACGTCATGACATTCATCGCTCTGATTGGTTTTAGATCTATCCGACGTCCGTTGGTGACGCCCCTGTGGAAATGAATTGTCTATGGAGCTTTGCCAGACCCTTACTCAGTTACAACTGAGAGTGGTCTGGGTTTTCCCAGGCTATGTGTCTCACGGCCAATGCGTGAGACTTGAGAACCCTGGTTGACAATTTAGTGATAACTAATAATTGTTACAAACTGGTACTATCAGTGCTTAATTTGTAAAGTGGGAGGTCCCGGAGCGCAGAGGGGGGGTGGATCCGGCGACTCAAAACGGGGGTTGGAGGAAACGGAACAAAAAAAAAAATTACACTGCCTACGTAGCTTCTCTGCAGGGACAGCATGTGCTGAGTGGGTGCTGCTAGATCATTGACGGGGAGCTGCACAAAACTTGGTCACTAAATATTTAATATTCAGTTATGTTAATGATCACAATTAAAGTTTTAATTTTATTAAATTGAACAAGCGCAACATTCAGCATTCAATCAAATAGGCCTATTCTAAAATATGTAGGCTATTATTAATAATAATGTTATTTCAACACAATATCTCGTTATTTAGAAATAATATGTGTGCGTGCATCTGTAAATCCGGTGACACGTGTATTGATTTTTATTAATAAACAAGTATTTTCTCTAAAAGTGTCGACTCGGCTGCAAAGATGAAGTTGACGATCGCCTTCTCCGTGTGAACGCGCTTATAGAGAGAAATGCACATAAATGAGCCTAATAATGAATTATATAATCAGAGAGTAGCCTTTTTCTTTTTTCGTTTTGAATTATTTAGTTTAAAGACATTTCAAGCTTTGTGTATTTGATGTATTTGTCATGTCTGTGTGAGGCATACACTGAGTTTCGTTAAGTTAGGATGTGCTCTAGTTTACGTGCAATGCAAGTGAGCGCGCGGGCGCCTCCGTTATATTTGTTTCGTCGGCCTATTCATTAAATACAGGCAATTGGTTGATGAAAACTGTATTAAAATTAAGATACAATTTATACAAAACGAAATTCACTTTAAAGAAAGGCTTTCTATAACAACTTCAACGGTCAAAATCATGTCTGACCCGCTCCATGTCTCACATTGCGCATCTTACTCGGTCGTGCTGTTCACTTTTCATAAATCAACATAAATGGGAAAAAAAAATAACATTATAATATTTTAACAAATATGAAACGCGCTTTTTTTAATGGCTACAACAGTATAGTAGGCCTACATAGCCTACTCTCTATTTGTACAAATTTCTGCACATTAATTTAATTCTGAATTTTGCACACACAAGTTGAAAGGCATTTGTTCAAAAAAAAGTTCACGGATAATTGTGCATGCATTTTTAGCCTAATCATTATGATACTAAAATCCTAACAAATAGGCTATGTACAAAAAATCAGATGAGTGCATAATATGAACGGTTAAGCATTTTCCTCCCATAGAAAACCATTAGGCTAAGAACGCTTAATGTGGCTTAATGCAGATTAGGATGTCCCCTTATTATGTCGAAATAATGAGATATCGATACCGTGGTCTCCTTTTTGATCAGCGGAAATGATTTTTGCTTGTTTGGGATCTGACTGTCCAGCGTATTTGAAAAAGTTAAGTAAACTTTCCTGTCTTTTTGACATTTTTCCCCTGAGTGAAACGATCGAGGCTAACAGCAATCTCAACTCGTACAACAAGCGCGCAAGTCATGTGTCACAAACATTGAACACTACACAAAGGGAGGGAGAGGGAAGACAACAACTAATAAAACACAGACCTGCAAAACTCATTATACAGACTCAAGATTATAGTAGGACAAAAGAGTTGAGGGCACCTTCACCTTGATGCATTTTAAAAACATAACCCTATATAACAACAAACTGCAAAAACGATTTTTAAAACTAACACAATAGAATATTGTAAGCCGTGCTATATAGGTCCAATGGGGGTTTCCAATAGCACGGGGAAGGTTTCTTGCGCGTTCCGTCTTTCCAGCATCTCAAAGTAATTTGGGTTAAATGCAATACATTTCTCATATGTATTTACTCGTTATTTCATCTGACTCCATAAATGAAAGGTTTTGATAATATCTATGCATCACTAAAAGTGAGCGAATGTTTGATTATTACTTTTAGACTATTAAATGAACAAGGTCAAAATCAGTTTGAATAATCAAATGTAACAATTTATTAAACCAGGTATCAGGTCAATTGTATAATCAATTCAAAGATAATCAATATAAAACATGAATAAAAAGAAGAGATGCGAACCCAACCTGATGCAAATACATGAGGCTGGAAATCTCGGTCACTCCCAGCCATCACGGGCCAGTCTAGATACAGAAAAAGCCCTGATTCCTCTGCCGCATTCCATTAAATAGCCAAAACCTCTTTCACATGTTAACAATGGGAATTTACATTCAGAGTTGACACCTTTTGGGGGTAGGAGACCATTTGCCTAGAGACAACCTTCCTTTGTGTGCCAGTTTCTCTAAATTTCTCAAAACCTGATTTATTAACTAAGTTGGAAATGAGACATTTGTACCACTCACTCTGAGACATTTTAAATGATACTAAACATAATAATCATTCATATTAAACCACATATATATTCTTGTGTGAGTCTTTAGGCGTGAGAGGGAGTGAGACTGTATGGGGGAGTTCAGATGTTCATTTCCAGCAAGGTCCTTTGTTTCATGGACCAGTCTATCTCTCCAACCAGTTTCTCCAGCCTTACAACATTAAAATGTTTAATAATATTTTCTGTACATTTAAGAGCACTGCAGACACTGACCAAATGACACATGACAGTTTAACACAGAAAGAATAAAGGCATAGTTACTTTTTTGTCCATTGTGCTTTGAATTTTTAGGTCTACATAATTGTCTTTTGTCGTGTCGTCGCGTTCATGATCAGACGTACGGCTGTATCAGTGTCCTTATGTGCACTTACATTTCATTTGAAGAAGACGTGAATAAATATGTGCGCATACACGGTGCAGGTTCATGTTTATAGGGCGCTAGAGTATATGAAATATGACTTTGAAATGCTCTCGCTCTTGCCTATATGATCCACGTGGTTAGCGTTGTTAAACTCATTGTGGCGTTCAGGGCAGAAAACGCTCTCATGCATGTTGTTTGAATTCTCAGAAATTGCTCAGAATAACACAAAAATAACAAATTTCCACTTACTGATCGAATTTTAGTTATTTTAGTGTTTTCAGCGATGTGCATAGGCTACAGTATCTGTTCACCTCTCAAAAAAATTGTTTTGGGGTGTCATGACCCTTCAATAGTTTAACAAGAGTAAAACTGGAAGTTGTGAAAAATATGATAATGATACACTGGTGTTTTGCCTGATGAGAAGTTTTATCTACAGCAGTGGTTCCCAAACCTGTCCTGAAGCACCCCCAACACTGCACGTTTTCTTGGTCTCCCTAATCAAACACACCTGATTCAACTCATCAGCTCATTATCACATGGGTTAATGAGCTGATGAGTTGAATCAGGTGTGTTTGATTAGGGAGACAAAGAAAACGTGCAGTGTTGGGGGTGCTTCAGGACAGGTTTGGGAACCACTGATCTACAGTATGTATCATCTTTTTACTCTTTTAATTCATTTTATACCTGTATAAAATTCCGGCAGATGGATGTACGCATCGATTTACGGCGAAAGAGTAACCTTTGACATGGCGCATTGTAGTGGTGGGCAGATCGAGGCTTCGTGAAGCAATGAAACAGTTGAACCAAATGTGCCATATTGTTTCTGGGCTTCGAATCAATCTAACACCCGTCTCATCGGTGACACCTAGTGGTCACTTGCATGTGTTGACCTGAAACAACCTTGACGAGCCATTAAAAGTTGTTGTTTTTTTATTATTGTATTTTTCTAATATGTGAAGCTTGTAACCTAGGCTCCTCACTGTGCATAATGTTATTTTGGTCCTGCAAAATGAATATTAATAAAGGAAATCAAGCCACAATGTCTCACTTTTTTAGAGATTTTTATTGAAAAATATGAATTTCTCTGCTGTGGAAGGACTTAGCCTACTTCTTATTTACAGATAATTTCTCCAGCCTTTGAAAAAATCCTCTCACAAGGGACACTTGTTGCTGGCATACAATGACCACAATTCACACCTTTAGTCAGTGAAGCCGCTCCCACAGCCGTTCATGAGTGTTTAACCCCCTGAGGTCGGCAAACGCGCGGGCGCGTTTTGCTCTTTTTTTTTTACATAGCAGCAAAATAGACGTAAAATACTCCGTCGGTTTTGGTCATACAGACTTAAGAAATATGAAAAAATAAGCTGTTAAATGTCTACTTTTTTATGTGTCCACTTACAATCGAAATAAAACATTGTGCTTTTGTAAAATAAAGAAAGTAAACAGGGAGTGCTTTCTGCCTCTCCGTCTCCGTGAACTTTTTTTCTGAAGCACTTCTCTAAACTCAAACAAAACTCAGCGAATACTATTCACTCAGACATGAGCTATATATCTCTATAATAATTTAAGTGTGTAGTTTTAAATTATCTAATTCAAATCTAAAACAAATATTCTCTGTTTATGTAATCTATATAAAAAGAGCGAGAGATCAGTCGTGCTCATTATCGTTCTGGCACCTCATTACTCCGCTAATGTGACACGCCCATCGAGAGCGCGCGCTATTCAAACACAGATAATCTGAAGCAACACATGCAAACCAGTCAACGCCCACAACAGCTGGACAACACACTCGCTGTGAGGAATAGCTCTGCTTATAATATCGTGATTATCCTGGAAATTTTACCTCAAACGTGCTGGAGTAGCCGAACAACGGATCCAGCTGCAGATCATCAGTAAGTGCTTTGTTCTAATCGCGATATGAACTGGTGTCTGTAATCCGCAAAAGACTGTTTAAATTTGAATCGCGTTTCTGTGTTTGAATGAATGAACGGCACATGCTGTTGTTTACTCCAGCTCGCGCGTTTCTGTGTTTGAATGAATGAACGGCACATGCTGTTGTAACTCCAGCTCGCGCGTTTCTGTGTTTGAATGAATGAACGGCACATGCTGTTGTAACTCCAGCTCGCGCGTTTCTGTGTTTGAATGAATGAACGGCACATGCTGTTGTTTACTCCAGCTAGCGCGTTTCTGTGTTTGATGAATGAACGGCACATGTGCATGCGCTTGTTTACTAACGTTACAGCTCGCGCGTGTCTGTGTGTGTGAATGAAATATCTATTGCCTACTGAGATGAGTAAAAATCGACTGAATACGTTGAAATAAAATGTCTTCTCTTTAAATTATTTTTGTGTTTTATTAGTGACAAATTTGGGGAGAGGATAGCCTACATAATCCAAAACTTTCTGAAAATACGAATGAGAATTAACTGCACAATTACTAGAAATGTTTACCTTGGATATTATACAATTTGCAAGCATAGGCCTACACAGTTTGTGGAAAAATACACTTTTTTTTCAAGATGTTTCCAACTCTGAACCAATTCTGTAGATGTGTGTGTATGTATGTATGTATATATATATATATATATATATATATATATATATATATATATATATATATATATATGTATATGTATATGTATATATATGTGTGTTGTCTTTGCATTCTTTGCATTCTGTGCGCCAGTGACACACTCAGTGAAAGGCTCATTAGTATGCAGCATTAGCAGCTCTTTGTCTCCTCAGGTGTGAATGAGGACATTATTCATGACCTTGTTGGATCATTCACACCCCCATGCATATTGCCTTTCCAAACAAAAAGTGTCTTACAAAATTTAAATCAATCTATTGTTTAATGTGAACGATTAGCCCAGATGATTTTCAGATCATTTTGAAGTAAATACTCTAGCTGACAAGATCCATTAGTCAAAAGTATTGTTGGAATATGTGAAGTTGGCCGTTTGTGGTCTTATATCAGAACATTTAAGTTTGAGTTTTTTGAATAACCACGCATAAATAATATTCTCTCAAAAATGCAAACATGTACATACATGTTGCTCACATATTATGATAGTCATGTTCGTGCTAAATAGAGTGTAATTACACCTTTGCCATTAATATGTTTATAAGCAACTGAAAAAAATACAAATATCAGGTCATGTCAAAACATCTCAAGGACCCCAAAAACACCTTAGACTCCAGAGGGTTAAATGCTGGGGAATATTCCCATCTTCCCACAGGAGAAGAAGAAGACGCAAGCAGGAGGAATTACTCCAGGAGAAACTACTGACATTGTAAAGATGGAGTTTAAGGAAGAACCCTGCAGAATAAAACATGAAGATACAGAGGAACAAATAGGTTGGTATTTTCCTTCATTCTCTTTATTGACTGATGATGAACATAAAGATGAAAACTAGATACTAGTAGACTCAATAGTAAAATGGTAGTAATAGTAATTTTGGCCTCCCTAAAATCTTTTCTTTCTGTTCTTTTTATGAGCCATGGGAATGTAATATTGATTTTAGACATGATGGAAGTGAACGAAGACAGACAGCACCAGGTTCATAAACCTCATCAATTCACAAACGCAGATGGAAGAATCATTTTAAAGACTGAAGAGTTGTTCACACAGAAAAGTGCTAGAAAAAAGCGGAGTCAAAGGATCTTTCACATGTTCTGAGTGTGAAAAAAGTTACAGAAATAAAGCAGACCTTAAGAGACACGTGATATCTCACACTGGAGAAAAAACGTTCACATGCACTCAGTGTGGAAAGAGTTTCATATGTAAAATATACCTAAATAAGCACATGAGAATTCACACTGGAGAAAACCGTTCACATGCACTGAGTGTGGAAAGAGTTTCACATCCAAAAGCTCTCTCAAAGAGCATCTGCGTCGTCACTCTGGAGTGAGATCCTTCAGCTGTGATCAGTGTGATAAAACATTTGTTTTGGCGTCAGGCTTAAGAGCACACCGTATAGTTCATACTGGTGTGAAGTCTCACTTTTGTTCTTTTTGTGGAAAGAGTTTTTTGCATCTCCCCACTTTACGAGAGCATGAGCGTATTCATACTGGTGTGAGACCTTATATATGCTTTGAGTGTGGGAAGAGCTGCACTAGATCCAGCGACTTAAAAACCCACCAGAGAGTTCATACTGGAGAGAAACCGTACAAGTGCTCACACTGTGGAAAGGGTTTTTCTCAGTTAGGACACCTGCAAAGATCATGAGAGAATTCATACTGGAGAGAAACCGCACCAGTGCTCTTCATGTGGTAAGAGATTCACCAAATTATCCACTCTACAGACTCATAAGAAAAACCATTGCCCGAAAGTGTGTAAATGAGTTCAGATCCATGACTCACAAATAATACACTTTAAGAGTATAATTTGTTCATTTGATAAAGTTTGATCATTTGTCAAAGGACATTTTGGCACAGTCAGTAATAGTTCATGAAGTAGTGTGTTGCTGTGAAGATTTATATTTTGTTTCTTTGAGGAGTTCTACTATTTTCATTAACGTATGAGCACAGAAAGAAATTAAACATTGAGAACATATTGAAAAGAGTTTCTTGCATTCAATTTGTTTTTTTTGTTTTTTTGCATTTAAAGACATGTTTTGTACATTTTGAGACTAGAAATAAAAATGAACACAAGGTATGTGACTTGAATGAATGAATAAACATGAAACTTTTTTTACATGAAATCAGGGGAAAACATGAATTTCAAATGTGCAATCACATGTTAAAATCACATCAAATATGTGAAACATGGGTTTGGAACATTTTCATGGTGTAAATGTGTGAAACTCATGTGATCACATGTAGAAAACATGAAATTCCTGTGGTTTTTCTGCAAGGTAAGTACATTGTACTCAGAATCTTGATTTAGGCCACATTTACACATAGCCGGGTATTTAGAGAAACGAATATTTCTCCCCCTCCGTTTTCAATAATAACATCGTGCACACAACCCGCATAAATACGCCGTCGAGCGCCTTTATAACTATGCTAAACCTATGGGCGGCAGTGTAGGGAGAAGGATAAAGCCATGCAAGCCAATCAGAATCCTCAGAATCAACAAGAGAGAACGTACTCGGTTACTAACGTAACCTCGGTTCTCTCTAGGAGAGGGAACGAGTACTGCGTCGAATCGACGCTGCGGGAAAGATATTTCTTTGTCGAGATTGAAGCCCAAAAATTAATCCTTAATTTTGTAATATGTAAAACGCTTTTCTGTAGCATACAACCCTAGGCGGAGCAATACAGCTCGCCCATTGGCTGCTCCGCCAGAAAAGCACAGCCTATGCGAGGCCAGTGACGCTGACCAATGAGGGCGCTTCGCGCCCTTCTGCGTCATCTCCCGCCGAAACAGGCGTGGCCTAGGTCTATAAATACCAAGCATAGCTGCTTCCACTCCGATTTTTGTCACAGAAGCGACACATCGTGGGCATGCACGGCATGAGACGCAGTACTCGTTCCCTCTCCTAGAGAGAACCGAGGTTACGTTAGTAACCGAGTACGTTCTCTTACGTAGAGTTCTCTCCTACTGCGTCGAATCGACGCTGCGGGAACCCCTGTAAGACGCCGTGCGTGCTCTTGGACCGACCCAGACACCCGAGGGCGCGCGCACGCGCCCCGGCATGCCAGAGCCTACACCAAGAGTATACAGGGAGAGCGGCTAGGATAGCATCATCCCTTTATAATAGGGCCCCTAGGGGCATAATAACATATATATGTAAATAATAGATATGGGGGGGGTAAATAGCATGCTCATGGGACACATTGTCGGTGAGTGATGCTTAAACATTAGTGACCTGGGCCGCAGTGCGGGGCAGGAACACTATACCTGGTCTTAGACCGAGAGCAGTTTAGCCTGCAACGCGGGAACCTCTAGGTTATAGAACCTTATAAATGTAGACGGGGAGGCCCAGCCTGCCGCCATACAAATATCATGCAAAGAGATTCCGCTATACCAAGCCCACGACGAGGCCATGCCTCTCGTAGAATGTGCTCTGATGCCCAGGGGGCATTCCAAACCTCTAGATGCGTAGGCTAGCGCAATGGCATCCACTACCCATCGAGATAGGCTCTGTTTCGTCGCAGCACGCCCTTTAGAGCGCCCACTGAACGAAACGAAGAGCTGCTCCGTCTGTCGAAAAACAGCGGAGCGGGACACGTAAGCTCTTAATGCCCTGACCGGGCAAAGAAAGCTATTTCCGTCCTCAGAGGCCGGCAGAGCCGACAGGGAGATGACCTGAGCCCTGAACGGTGTGTTGAGGGACTTAGGTACATACCCGTGCTTCGGTTTCAACACGACTATAGAGTCGTTGGGCCCGAACTCCATACAAGAGGCTCTTACTGAGAGCGCTTGCAGATCCCCCACACGCTTCACTGAAGCGAGAGCCAAAAGAAACATGGTCTTGAGAGACAGATGTTTCATGTCAACTGAGTGAATAGGCTCGAAAGGGGCCCCTTTCATAGCGTTCAACACTGTAGAAAGGTCCCAAACGGGGACTGAGGGAGGCCTTGGAGGATTTAACCTTCTGGCTCCTCTAAGGAAACGTACCACCAGGTCGTTTCTGCCCAGTGCATGGCCAAGCGTCGGATTGACGAACGCTGATATGGCTGCCACATAGACTTTGAGCGTGGATGGGGTCCTACCCTTATCCAACAGCTCCTGCAGGAAGGAGAGAACCTCCGTTTCACCGCACTGAAGAGGTGATAGACCTTGGTCTGAACACCAGTCAGAGAACACCGACCATTTGGAAGCGTAGAGCCGTCTAGTAGACGGGGCCCTAGCCTGCTCGATCGTGTCTAACACTCCTCTTGGGAGTTTAGCGGGTACCCGTTTATGGCCCACACATGAAGGGACCATAGCTCTGGGTGAGGATGCAAAATCGAGCCCCTGGCCTGCGAGAGGAGATCCCTCCTCACCGGGATCGGCCACGGAGCAGTACTCTTGAGCTGCATCAAGACTGGGAACCAGGGTTCTTTGAAAAGAATTCCGGGCAGTAAGCGTTTTCCTGGTTTGCAAACAGGTCTATCTCCGCTCTGCCGAACGTTTTCCACAGCAGACGCACTGTCTGTGTGTGTAGGGACCATTCTCCTGTCGGAACATTGTTCCGTGAGAGTCTGTCTGGTCCTACATTCAGGCGACCAGGCACATGGATCGCTCTCAGCGAGCGCAGGTTGTGCTGGGCCCATACCAGTATGCGTTCCGTCAGCCTGTAAAGGTTTCGGGATCTCACGCCACCCTGGCGGTTTATATAGGCTACTACCGACGTGTTGTCCGAACGGACTAGGACGTGGTGTCCTTTTATCCGAGGACAGAAGCGCCTCAGCGCTAAGTCCACTGCCATCATTTCTAGGCAGTTTATGTGCGGTAGTTCGACTCGTTTTGCCCATTGGCCAAAAAACGGTCTGCCTTCGAGCAGTGCTCCCCAGCCTGAGGTGGACGCGTCCGTGGACACCACCTTCAGGCTCGAAGAAGTCCCCAGGCTTACACCTGACCGGTACCAGTCTGACGCTCTCCATGGTGTCAGGGCTGAAACGCATTCCTGATTGACCTTGAGGCGATAACGACCGTGGACCCATGCTCGGCGCGGTACACGCGCTTTTAGCCAGAACTGCAGTGGGCGCATGCGCAGCAGGCCCAACTGTAAAGCTGTCGATGCTGCGGCCATGAGGCCTAGCATTTTCTGAAATCTCTTGAGCGGCACTATGTGGCCGCTGCGGAAGGATTTCGCCATCCGCAGGGAATTTCGCCTGCGTTGTGATGACAGTCGAGCTGTCATAGACAGCGAGTTCAGCTCCAGTCCTAAAAAGGAGATCCTTTGACTGGGAAACAGTGAACTTTTCTCCCAATTGACTCTCAGACCCAAGCACTCGAGGTGATCGAGAATTAGGGTCTTGTGGCGGATGAGTTCTGAAGGTGATTGAGCTAGAATCAGCCAATCGTCCAAATAATTCAGAATTCGAATGCCGCGGAGTCTCAGGGGTGCCAGCGCCGCGTCCATGCACACTGTAAATGTACGAGGTGCTAGAGACAGGCCGAATGGCAGGACTGTGTACTGATATGCCTGGCCCTCGAAGGCGAATCTCAAAAATCGCCTGTGACGTGACGCAATTTGTATGTGAAAATACGCGTCTTTCAGATCTATTGCCATAAACCAGTCTCCTCGGCGAACCTGCGCGAGGATGGCTCTGGTCGTGAGCATTCTGAACTTTCGCTTTGTCAGCGCTTTGTTCAGATGCCTGAGATCTAAAATGGGTCTGAGACCCCCGTCTTTTTTCGGTACCAGAAAATATCTGCTGTACAGACCCCCTTCGCTCTGAGCTTGAGATAAAGGCTCTATGGCCCCTTTGCTCAATAGCTTCGCTATTTCGGCTCGAAGTAGATGTGCTACTTCTGTTTTTACCGTTGTTTCGACTTTCTCCGTGAAACGGGGAGGGCGTCGATGAAACTGTAGCGAATAGCCTCTTTTTATAGTCTCTAGCACCCATTCTGAGACCCCGGGAAGTCTTTCCCATGCATCTGCACGTGTGACTAGGGGTTGAATGTAATCTGGGCCCTGGTCGCGAAATGGCGGCGACACGAGAGCAACCGTGTGCTGTGACATGGACGCCGTGGCGTGTGAGGTGGGGGGCATGTTTAACACAGTATGCATCCCGCGCGCGCTCGGCTCTCTGTGTCGAGAGAGAGCGCGCGGGACGAGTCCCGTAGGGCTCGATATGTTTGTGAATAAACGTGGGCGCTTGGTGGCGGGCACATTTATAACACCGGGGACATTGTGTTTGTGTACTGACTGACCGTTCGTTAGTTTCGTTTTTACAGAAACCGCGGAACGTGCAGTGTGTAGTGGTTGTGGGCACTGGATAGTGGGCACGCTCACTACATGCAAAGCACAATCGGCATGAGCCGATTTTATGTGTGCAAACCCTGTGTTGAACGGGGCTGTGCTTGTGTGAATGAATGGGCACTGGGTGGGCATTGCAGTTACACACATTACACCATCGGCCTTGGCCGGAACACCAGAAATTAAACTCTTTTTTAGATTTATCTGGGTCGCCGTGAAAACGGCGTTTGTGTGCAGGCAAACGGGCTTTACGGCCGGTTTGTTGGCTGCTAAATACACTGGTACAAACACGGAACTTAGGGCTGTACAAGCGAAAATCTTTGGTGGAAGTCCGGCCGCAGCGGGACCCGAACACCGTCTTTTTCCTAGCAGGGCTAGGATGGCGCCGAGGCCTCGGGCTTGAGTGAAATCTTGGGCCGAGGACCACGCGGTGGCGGGCGGCGTCCGGCGGAGCGAGACCGTGGTCTCTCTCGGGCCTGTTGCTGCTGGGCCGGTGCGGCGGGCGCGGGGCGCTGCTGAGTTCGGGCAGGCGGCTGTTTAGGGCGGCCTGTTACGGAACTGGAGCGCTTTGGCAGAAAATGTCTCATGGCCTGCGAAGTTTTCTGTACCTCGGCGAATCGGTCCGCGAAGTCCTTCACGGAGGATCCGAAGAGGCCCGTCGTTGAAATGGGAGCGTCGAGGAACGCAGAGCGCTCCGACTCCGCCATTTCAGAGAGAGTCAGCCACAAATGTCTCTCGGAAACAGTAGCTGAGGCCATAATCCTGCCGATGGCGTGTGCGGCGGACTTTGTAGCGCGAAGAGCTAGGTCTGTGGCGCTACGTAAGTCCGGAACACTGATCGCGCCCGGGCCTTCCTCGTCTAGCTTGCAGAGGAGGTTAGCCTGGTGGATTTGGAGCACCGCCATGGTGTGCAGCGCCGATGCAGCTTGTCCGGCGGCGGAATACACGCGGCCGTTCAGAGCTGACGATGTGCGGCAAGCTTTCGATGGTAGGACTCCCTTAGCCCGCCGTCCAGCAGAGGGTGGGCAAAGGTGAGTCGCTACGGCCTCCTCGACCGGAGGGAGAGCGTGGTAGCCTCTGTCTCGAGCACCGTCCACTACGGAGAATGCTGGCGAGGCAGAAGTACGCACTCTGGCTGAAAAAGGCGCCTTCCACGATTTCGCTACCTCTTCGTGAAGCTCAGGAAGAAATGGTGCGTGTCTGGAGGGGGGCGCAGCGCGGTCTCCAGCGAGGAAGCGGCCATCCAGCCGGTTGAGTGCAGGTTGTTCGGGCGTCGACCACTCGAGGCCGAGGCTCGACACGGCCTGTGTGAGCAGACGCATCAGCTCTGTCTCGATGCTGATCTTCCCTCCTCGACGTTCCGGAACGGCGGGGGAGGGGAGATCCACAGAGCTCGCCCATCCCTCGCTCTCCGAAGCGAGAAGCGAACAGCAGTCGTCATCCCCCTCAGATACAGCTTGCTGGTCGTCCTCCATAACGGACAAAGCGGCGTGCTGCGGCTGTTGTCCGTCGGTGAGCGACTCGAGCGAAACGTTGAGAGGAGCTAGCGGCGGCGGCGGCGGCGAGCTCCTCGTGGAGGGAGGTTCCGGGACCCGCTGAGCGCGGCGCTTCTTACGGCGCGGCGCTACAGGGGGCGGTTGAGCAGCTTCAGCGAAAGATGCCAGGCGAGTCCGCAGAGTCGCGATTGGCATCATGTCGCAGTGATGGCAGCCGCCATCACCGAGAGCGATAGCTGCATGTTCCTCGCCCAAGCAGGAAACACATAGTTCGTGGTGGTCCCCGTCGATGAGCGCGGCTCGGCAGGAGCCGCAGGAAACGCGAGACATCTTTAAAAAGACACTCGTGCTCTTTTGTGAGGAAAAAATGTGTGACGCAGTAGGCGAACACACACACAAAACACACACAAAGACTGAAAGGATATTCCACGCCGGAGAAGCGCAGCAGGGAACGGCGGCTGAAGGCGGCGATGACCAGCGGCTTCAGGTAAGGGCTCGTCCTGCTGAGGTGCTGTGTCAGACGGCTGTGGTGGCTCGAATCCGGTCCAACGATGCGTGTAGCTTCGTGAAGTAAAGAAAATCGGAGTGGAAGCAGCTATGCTTGGTATTTATAGACCTAGGCCACGCCTGTTTCGGCGGGAGATGACGCAGAAGGGCGCGAAGCGCCCTCATTGGTCAGCGTCACTGGCCTCGCATAGGCTGTGCTTTTCTGGCGGAGCAGCCAATGGGCGAGCTGTATTGCTCCGCCTAGGGTTGTATGCTACAGAAAAGCGTTTTACATATTCAATCTCGACAAAGAAATATCTTTCCCGCAGCGTCGATTCGACGCAGTAGGAGAGAACTCTACGTAAGAGAACCTAAAACCCCGTTTCTCCCAGTTGACATGACAACATATAACCGGCGTTTTCAGAAATCTCCATAATCGTTTTCTGGGATAAAAATGGCGTTTTCGTGTAAATGACAGGCCAAAACGCAGAGAAATATCTGCGTTTTCCCATCGTGTAAACGGGGCCTTAATTGCACTTTACAAAATGTCCCAACTTTTATTGATCTGGGGTTGTACATCTTCTTGGGTGGCCTGAGGTTGAGTACATTTTCAGCCAATTTTCACTTTTTGGGTGAAGTGTTCCTTAAATGTAAATAGAATTTAAATAGAACGGGACATTAAAAACATATAAAAGATCCAGTCAAGCACAGAAGTTTTGGCTACTGCAATAATATTTTTTAATATATATTTTTTTTTAAATAATTTTTTTTTAGGAATTCTCAATTTTATATTTTAGAAAACAGGATAGGAAAACAAATATTACTGTTATATTTGAGATATACACTGATTTTTTCTTTTTCATTCATCCAATTAACATTTTTTGGATAATGGTTCACATCTATATTTTATAACTTGTGCCAATGAAAAATAAATAACTTGTCCGTATCAATATTTTCTGTCAATGAAAACTATTTTATAAAACTTGGTACAAAGTATATTTTTCTTGTATTTTCAGCCTCAGTATTTTCTTCTATTTTTGATCTGAACAAAAATATATAGATTTAATCAAAACAAAACTTCTCATTTAAGAACTACTTATTATAAATTATTTGTTTGCTCCAATCAAATATATATATATATATTTTATTAAACAATTATTAATAATGTAAAAAAAAGATAAACAAAAAATAGATATGGATTTAATAAAACATATGAAAGCGCTATATAAATGCCTCATTCATTCATATTTATTAAAGCTGTCGTCGGCTAATTTTTTTTTATCAAATTCAGTGAAATTGACACTATAATCCGACAGAACAACATAAATAATGTGGTTTTAGAAAACCCCTGAGCTTCTAACTCCACCTGGAGCGTGTTATTTCATCGGGTCTAATCAGCACAGGGGGGTGTGAGATCTGACTGTCAATCACAGGTCGTGCACAAATCACAGATCCCCCTCCCTCGCGCAGACGCGGACGTTACAATATCACATGCACACGACACGCCTGAAGTTCGCCTGAAGATTGTACGAAGCATGATGGCAGAGAGAAAATCTAATAACAAGCTTCCAATTCCTCGGTTATTGCTATCTATGGATAGATTAGCCAGGGCAGCCTACCTCTGAGTCTATGGTGTTGATCGATGCTGAAGACGGACACGTTCACAGAAAATCAGGTACACACGCACTGACGATGGGCGGGTGCTCGTTAGTAGTGGGGGAGGGGCATGAGAGTTGTAAACATTCAAAATTTTGTCTAAGTCCACTCAATCTGCCAAACTTGCCGACGGCAGCTTTAACTTATTACACATGACTTCCACACTTTTAACTTCTAAGAGCTGGCAAACATTGACCTTAGAAAACCTTTTAACAGCCTTGACCTTAGAAACAGCCTTATCCGAGAACAATGCAGTAAATTAGGGAAATGCAACACTTTCTCAGTTTCATCACTACTAGAATTTCAGCTGTGTTAAAGGGGTCATGACATGGGTTTTTTTATTTTATTATTATGTTCCCTTAGGTGCAATTATAGTATTACTATAGGTTTTTTTACAAAAAACTTTTAAAATGTTGTGATTTATGACCTTTTCCCACCCTGTTTCTCATCCTCTGATTCAAACAGTCTGTTTTGGGGGTGTTTCCCCTTTAAGAGTTCAGTGTTAACGCCCACTGTTATGATTGGCTAACGTCAGTGCCTATGCATCAATTATTAACGCCCCCAGCCAGAACATTTGCGGATTTGGCGTATTTAAAAAGTAGTTTAAAGTTTTAAATACATTACTTACAGTTTGCGTCGTCGTTGTTGAGCCCAGAATAGTCGGCACGGACTTATCTTTGAGCAACAGTTTTCTGGCAAAGGCAGCATCATTTTGGGATTTGTTCTCAAAACAGTCATCCTTCAAATGTATAGAACAAACGCTTAAACTAACACTGCCGTGACTGAGACGTCCGCAAAAAATAAAGTGCATCCATTTTTCCCTGACGACTGGATCTTTCGCAGCGTATTCAAAGATGTTGTTTGTCCACAGCCAGGAACAGCACATCTGCGTGGCATCGTAATTTCCCTGTACACAGACCCACTCGCTGTCCGTCGACTGAACGCTTGTGAGGCGCGCAGCGCGCGGGCGCGACAATGATACGAAATGAGCGTAGTTGCCTTGCGCTTAAAGCGTAGTTGTCTTGCGCTGGAGGCGGTCTATATGCAAACGCTGGTACGTCACTTCGTACCGTGACGTCACTTCTTACCATGGATCCAGAACGAGCTGTATTTAGAGCTTGATTAAATAAATCATTCGTTTATAATGGGGAGGACGTCTTAAGCTATGAAACTTGCAGGACGTTTTAATGGTACAAAGACCTCTTATATACCAAAAGATCAAGGCAAATTTGGTTTCTCATGTCATGACCCCTTTAAGTATCTCACTATCTCTGTCCTCATTGTATTTTATGCTGCTACAAATGATATCCAACTGTAAAAATAAAACAACATTTGTTGAAAAGTCAGAAATTGGAATGGAAGTACAGAGTTGTTGCTATACTACGCCATAATACACCATCCCATCTCGTCTCATTGGTGTAAACTGCAAGGAGTTGCAGGTTTCAACTAGTCTCATCACAATTTTATCTGAACTGGGCTGCTTCAAGGCATGACAGGTTCGACTACTGAAATACTGAACCTATTACTATAGAACGCTGAACCATAGCCAGTCACTCAAACATGACATCATTTACAGGTGTAAACTGGGATGTGTGGGAACCCTGCATTAAGCTCTAATGTAGAGTTGGTCATAGAGCCTCTTGACTTTGTTGGTCATGCCTTTTGGGTCTAGCTCCATGATGACTTTCTGGATATATTCAAATATCAGTTTCAATGTCTTGGGATATTCCAGATTGAAGGCATAAAGAAGGCCCAGGAGAATGGCGACAGCAAGACGCTCAGAACCTTTAGTCCCTCAAGTATGATGCCAATGTTTGTGGGTACAGCTTGTGCATATCTGATGACGAGTGTATCTCCATTGCCATGGTTTCTTGCTGAAGAATCTGTTCAGCCTCTTCCTTCTCCGACACCTGAAAATGATGTGTTGGATTTACTTAAAATATGCACTGTAGTATATTGTGCAGGGACAATAAACAGGCCGAGAATCACTATTGAACCACGTCTTTACTGTCTTACTTCTGAGAACCGACTGCCAACTACAGGTGCCGCTTGGCTGGGTAAAACACCAATAATCGTTGGTCAAAACAAAACTTGACACAATAACTGCCTTTGCAATAATGACCCACAAGGTGGCAACCTCAAACTGTCAATCACACAAATCTATTACATTCCTTCCCTTTTAGCTTTTTTTTCTTTTTCTTAGAACAATAACCATTTTAAATTTAGCACTAATTAGAAACAACTAACTTTGCATTTAAATCTCACAACCAAAATAAATCTACTACCCCTGAAAATGTTCTCAATCTTGGCAAAATATGAACCTTCTATTATCAACTAAAAAATGTCTCTTGGCAGCTTACATTCACTGTGCAGAATTACATTTACATACAACATAGTGCCAGTTATAGATTCAGTTTTTGAGGTGGTACACGAACCCTCTCTGGGTATCGCCGTTTCTCAGGTGAGTTTTTGTTTGCTGTGTGTGATGGCACCTCGACAACCTGTTCAGTTTGTTTGGTGAGAACAGTAGGTGGTATTAGCTTCACTGGTGCACTGGGCAAAACAGCTGGAAAAGCACAGTCCATGGTTACTGGTGGCTCATTTTCAACCACTGGTGAGGGCAAGCTTGGTGGAATTGTCTCAACCTTTCCTCGCCATGGCAACATGTGGTCAACATGCACTGTGCGCTGCCTCTGACCCTCTTGTAACAGGTATGTGACAGCTCCCAGTCTTTTTAGTACTTTTGCCTGAATCCATTTCTCCACTCCTCCCCTAAAATTTCGGACCCGGACAGCTTCTCCTTCCTGAAAGAAACGAAGAGATGAGCCACCACGGTCATGATGATGTTTCCGTGTGGCTTGTTTCTCTTCAATCCGTCTGGCAAGCTTGGGCTTAAGCAAACTGAAACGGGTTTGGAAGAAATAGCGTTTCAGAAATAACTCAGCCGGTGTCCGTCCAGTCACGGTGTGGGATGTACTGCGGTACATGAGCAGGAAATTTGCAAGTCTATGACTGGGTGGCAAAGGAGCTTTTCCCTCCGCCTCCAACACATCCTTCATCAGCGCACGTTTCAAAATCTGCACTGACCTCTCTGCAGCTCCATTTGATGCAGGATGGTATGCAGGTACAGCAGTGTGTTTGATACAGTTTCTCTCCAGAAACTGTGTAAACTCCCTCAACACCAGCTGTGGACCAGTATCTGATACCAGCTCTTCTGGCAGTCCATACGCAGAGAACAGGCTTCGCAGCACTTCAATGGTGTTGTGAGAGGTGGTGGAAGGCATGGGAAAAACTTCTAACCACTTTGAATGGCTATCAATGACCACCAAAAAAAAATACTGCTTATCCTTCTCAGCAAAATATATTGTGAATTCTCTCCCACACTCTTTCCGGCCATCTCCAGTGGTGCAGCGGTGCGACTGCTGGCATTTTCTGAACAGCTTGGCAGATAGAGCAACCCTTCACCAGCTCTTCAATTTCCCCATCACAGCCAGGCCACCACATGTAACTGCGAGCAAGAGCTTTCATGCGGCAGATACCTGGGTGCACATGATGAAGGTCTTCCAGTAAGCGCTGTCGATAACCTGGGGGTATGATGACTCCCTGGCCCCAGAGAACGCATCCTTGTTCCGCTGACAACTCCTGCCTGCGTATGAAATAAGGCCGCAGTGACTCCTCCTGAACATGACTGGGCCATCCATTGATTTTGTAGCTCCACACTTTGTTCAGTATAGGATCTTTTAAAGTAGCTCTCTTTTGCACCCACTGGTAGTTCCTCCACGTGTGAGAAGTAAAAAATACCTCCTTCTTCTCCTGTGTTGTCGAATGGGTAGGTGAGACAAAGCATCAGCGTTTGCATGATCAGCTGATCTCCTGTACTCAATATCATAGCTGTATGGCATGAGGATGAGAACCTAGCGTTGCATCCTTAATGGTGCTAAAGTTGGAATCGCTGATTTTGGTCCCAGGATAGTTAACAGTGGTTTGTGATCTGTGCTCAGTGTGAATTTCCTCCCATATAGATATTTATGGTATTTCTTTACTCCAAAGATGATGGCAAGGGCCTCCTTTTCGATTTGGGCATATTTTCTTTCAGCCTCAGTTAATGTCATTGATGCAAAAGCCACAGGCCGTTCCTCTCCATTTTCCATGACATGAGAAATTACCGCCCCTACTCCATAAGGTGAAGAATCACATACAATCCGGAGTGGCAAATGTGTGTTGTAATGCACCAACACCTTATTTTGTTGTAATAGCTGCTTTGCATCTTCAAATGCCTTAGCACACTCTGAAGTCCAAACCCACTTAGCCTCTTTTCTCAGCAGGTTTTGTAGAGGGTGGTGGATGGTGGAGGAGTTTGGCAGGAAACGGCTGTAGTAGTTAAGAAGACCTAAGAAGGACTTCAGCTCTGTGACATTTGTTGGCTCAGGCGCTTTGTTTATAGCTGCAACCTTTTCATCAGTGGGGTGCAGGCCATCCTGGTCAATGCAATTTCCCAGATACTTCACACTGCTCTGAAAAAAACGGACATTTAGACAGTTTCACTCGGACACCACCTTTTTCCAGACGTGTGAGCACTTCATCCAGTCTTTTTAAATGCTTCTCCGAAGATGAAGCAGTGATGAGAATATCATCCAAAAAACATGTCACATGGTCCAGCCCTTGTAAAATCTGGTCCATAACAGACTGAAAAATGGCAGGTGCGCTGGAAACACCATAGCTGAGGCGATGAAATTTGTACAGGCCCTTATGAGTGTTGACCGTCAAATACTTCTCTGACTCTTCATCTAACATCAGCTGCTGGTAGGCATGAGAAAGGTCAAGCTTACTGAATGATGTTCCTCCTGCTAAGGTAGCAAACAGATCTTCAGTGTTAGGTAGTGGGTATGTCTGCTCTTCTATACACGATTAATACTGACCTTGTTGTTGCCACAAATCCTAATTGTTTTATCTGCCTTTGGCACGGTGACTATCGGAGAGGCCCACTTACTCTTTTCAGTCTTTGAAATCACCTTCATTTTCTCCAACCTGTCGAGCTCCTTTTCAACTGCTTCCTTTAATGTGTAAGGAACTGGGCGAGCTTTGCAGAGGATTGGTGTGGTGCCTGGTTTTATGTGGATTTTGGCTTTGGATTACTCCACGCGCACGTGCACATACCAAAGTGACGTTGGCACCGAACAACCAATCGCGTTCGAAATGGATAGAGCGAGAGCTATATATTTTTCCGCGCAGGAGCAAGAGATGATTATTCAAAAAAATGAAGAATATAAAAGTGTTTTTCAAGCACGCAGTAACACTGTATCTACTGCCAAAGCAAGAGAAGAATCTTGGAGGAAGATTGCTGATTGCGTTAATGCGTAAGTTAAACAATTAATGTAAAATGATGTAATCATATTAAAAATGTATTAAATGCTAAAATAAACATGTGTGTATTCGTGTTGATATACATGCATGCATGCATACTGTACATACGTGTGTGTAGATGTATGTAAAATGTGAATGTATTACATCCTAAGAAAGATTGTTATTCATTGATTTTTAGATGCAACCCCAACTCCAAACGTTCTTGGCAGCAGATCAAGACAAAATATAAAAATATAATTCAAAGTGGTGAGTATTTACCACAACCTTTTATTATTTTTGTGAACATTTAATCATAAAAACTTGTTTGCAGCAAACAGAAAAAAGTGTGAAATCAGGAAAACTGGGGGAGGGCCACCTCCTCAAAATTACACTGTGGCGGAGGAGTTGGCGCTGAGTAATAATAAGGGACGGCCGATTATGGATGGCATTGCAAGTGCTGTACAGTCTGACCCTGGTGCTGGCTCCTCTAAGCAAGTGACACTGGGTATGTGTGTGCAATGCATTACTAATGTTTTAAAAAGGGTTAAATATGGCTGACTCTGTTCTGCAGTAGAGGGAAATAGTGTCCCTGTTGAAGCCAGCACACATGCACACAGTCTCCCACACAGAGGTCAGTATATGCAGCAGACAGAACACCAGAAACATAATCTGCTTTATAACAGCTATGCTTTATATTTGCCTTTTATTTATTAGGGTGAACCAAATGATGAAGACACTCTGTCTGTGTGTTCTGAGTCAGTTGCTGAGGTGAATGCACTGGGCTTTTTATTATGTCACACATTTGAATGTCATAATTAAGTGACTAGCCCTTACACATCTCTTTTACTGTAGGATTTTTCACAAACTGCCCCAGAAACTGAAGCCTCTACCTCAATGGGCTACAGAAGGAATTTGAACAAGGTAATGCTTTAAACCCTTGACATAAATTACAGTCAGTCCTATGTTTGTAGAAAGTCATGCCACTTTTTGTGCTTTGATCAACCTCCAACTTGTAATGATCATGTTTGTGGTGGAATTGTTTCAGGTGGAAACAGACTCAGTCAGCGCCCTTTACAAAAGGAGTCTAGAACTAGACTGTGAGCTAAAGGAGCTAGACTGTGAGCTGAGGAGGCTCCAAATAAAAAAAAATCAAACAGCTGGAAAAACAGATCTCAGTATGTGAACTTTTTTTAACCAAGTAACGCTTTAGTATGAACACTATGAATGTCTATTAATGTAATTTTTCTTGCTCTCTTTCTTCCTCCCTAGCCAGATGACCAATAAAACAGTTTGAGTCATATCTGCAGTGTCTTTTAAGTAAAATATTGTGTTGTGATTGCATCTCTGACAGCTGCCCCAGCTGGGTGGTCAAGTGTGATGGGGTCAATTTCATCAGGGAGAAGCTGGTTTTGTGGTGGTTCTCGCTCCTTTCTGATAGTGGCTATATTATGCAGAATGGCACATGCAGCCACTATCTGTGATGCCCGCTCTGGTGACACTCTTAAACGACTAAGATAGTTGAAACGTGCCTTTAGGATGCCAAAGGTCATCTCGATCTTGACCCTGGTTTTACTGAGGGCCACATCGATGCGGTTTTGTGGCCCTGTCTGGGGGTCAGGATAGGGGGTTAGCAAAAACCTCTGGCATGCATAACCTCTATCTCCTACCAACAGGCCATCAAAAAGCCCTGTCATAGAACAGAAAAGGGGAAAAATGTGTACGTTTTGCAATTAAAATAAAAAAATGTAAAGTGTACTGTACCAAATTTAACTTTCCTTCCTCAAAGCGCTGACACAAAATAGACTCACAGAAAATGTGTGAGTCATGCACTGAGCCAGGCCATTTGGAATCCAAGCTTGTGATCATGCATTCATGCATTCAAATGAACAAAATGGCGGCGGCGTGAGTGTTTGGTGCGGACTGGTCTGCTAATTATGGAATTATCTGCCTTCAACTAATTTTACGACAAGTATTATATTGATTCTGAAAATCTACAAACAAAGTTTACCAAGCGCTACAATTTGAGCAGTCAGCTTTGATCTGTGCAAGTGCTACTATGGAGCAATCTGCATCAAATAAATTCCTATTGGAGGCACTGCAACAATTGAAGTCCGAAATGGTTTCCCATTTCGATGTAAAGATGGATAATCTACAGTTGAATTTAGACACAATAAAGCTTTCCCTTTCAAATCTGGGAGAACATATATCGGAGCTTGAACAAAGAGTCGGTGGCAACGAGGATAATATATCTGATCTTGGAAAGCGTATCAAAACACTTGAAAGTGAAAACGCTCACCTGCGGGACAAGGTGGATGATGCCGAGAATCGTAACAGGGTTTACAACCTGCGCTTTGTTCACGTTCCCGAGGAGGTGGAGGGCAAGGATACATGTGGATTTATTTCCAGTCTGATCCAGCAGCTATTCGGGAAAGAAACCTTTACTACTCCCCCAGCTATAGAGAGGGCTCACCGCTCGCCAATGCATCGGACCAAGGACAGCACTAGACCAAGGGTGATTATGGTGAAGTGTCTTAGTCTCCTTGATAGACATAAAATTCTCCGACTTTCCCGGGAAAAAAACCATCTGGAGTATAACGGTATTCGTATTCATATATTTTCTGACTTTAGTGCTGCTTTGCTTAGCAAGCGACGTCAATTTGATGACATTAAGAAACAACTCAAACAACGTAAACTGGAATATTCTCTGATTTACCCAGCCACTCTCAGGATTATCTTCAATGGGAAACCTCTTCTGTTCAAAACTCCAGCAGAAGCAAACTGTTTTCTACAGGGCGCTGTAAAACGCTGACTGACTTGACTTTACTGGGCTTACTTTATTCGAGGGTATTTGTGGCAGAATAATTTGTAAAATGGTGTAATTTGAATTGAATAGTTGAGAAACGATATAATTCTCCCCTTTTCTTTTTGTGTTAGCCTATATAAGCCCTTGCCTTGCTGATAAAAAGTTGAAGCATATTCCCCTTAGTTGTATGGTGAGATTTATTTATCTTTATAATGTTATTGGAATGGACTTTCTTTTGTTTTGCTTATATTGGGAGTTTAAGAAATAAAAGTTGTAAATACAGCATTCAGTATATATTGGCAGACAGTCTGTTCCCTTTTTTTTCTTTTCTTTTTTCTTTTTAATGTTTTGGATCAGGCAGTCTGTGTCACGGTTGTTGAAGACATTGTTTCCTTCTTGTCTCGTGTCTATGTTTGTTTATGTGTGAGTGGGCGTTGTCCCGCTCACGTGTCCGTCAGCGCTCCAGCTGATAATCATTATCATCATGTTCACCGTTCACAGCTGCTGTTCATTTCCGTTCCCTATTTATACTCACTCTATTCTCTGTTCCAGTGTCGGATTGTTTGTTGAGGTCCTGTCTGTTGCCGTGTCTGTATTCCCTGTCAGTTGCCGTGTCTGTGTTCGCCTTGCCTTGTCTTCCTGCCGTTCGTGTTCATCGTCACTGGGTTCACCGCACTCCAACTCCGGATTGGGATTCTTCACATGCACTGCACCAGCGCACTACAGACCATCTAGTCCCTGCACGAGCCTGAGTCGCCGCCCTTACATTCTGTTGGATTCTTGTGACTAGATTTGTCATTAATAAACACTTTGAGTACCTGCAATTGCTTCCTGCTTTGTTCGCCCATGACAAATTCAAAGCATGATCTTACTTTTCTACGCTAGCTATGATCTATTACACGTATAAGATGAATATATAATTTTTTACTTATCTTGTATCTCCCGAATTATCCTTAATCAGTGTGGAAACACACATGCTAAAATATATGTAGAATTTTAAAATGTTAGCGTTTGTTGATGCGACAGTTTGTCTGTTGGCCGTATGATACTATAGCAGGAAGCATGCCCTTTGGCCCCCTCGATTTTGTAGGCTTTTTGTTAAAGACCCTAAAGATAGTCCTTAAAGGTACGCTGTGTAGGAATTTCCCCCATCTAGCGGTGAAATTGTATTTTGCATTCAAACGAATAGTGCTCTCTAGCACCTCGCTTTTCAAATGCGTGATGCAACTACGGTAGCCGTTATGTACCGAGAAGCTATAACAACATGTCTTCCAATAGCACTTCATCGAGTTTAACTAGACATGCTATGCTGCCTATATAATGAATTACACAACCAAGCAATGAAAAAAGCTTGTAATTTAGACCGTGACATTGACTTGCCTGTAGAGAAGAAAGCAGCGTCCCTTCATTATCTCTTTCCACCTGGGAAAAGCTATCGCGATATCTACCATCGTTTTGAGTTCACCGGTCACGTTTCCTTTGAAATATATATATATATATATATATATTTTTTGCTTTTTGGCTACGAGGATACCTTCTCCTGTGGCTCGGCATACTGTAAGTATGATCCTGTATTATGAAGTACCGTGCATTGTAGCCCTTCAAATTTGCCTCTCACTGATCTCCTCGTATGCATCAGCTGGTTTCAGTCAGCCGGCTCCGAACGAAAACATGTTTTGGAAACGCGTTTAGGTAGGCTAG
This sequence comes from Phoxinus phoxinus, assembly GCF_949152265.1. NCBI lineage: Eukaryota > Metazoa > Chordata > Actinopteri > Cypriniformes > Leuciscidae > Phoxinus > Phoxinus phoxinus. The sequence continues at coordinate 9,687,302 of NC_136892.1, read as the reverse complement.
TGCTTTTTGCCCCTCTCTGCTATTATATATATTTTTCAAGATGGCGGTACGACATGGAACCCTCCATGGACTTACCAGTCCCGTATAATACAGATAAGAAATTATTTGCTTACGAGGATAAGCCAAATCATTGGCAGAGGTAATTTTACACCAATGAGGACATATTTATGAATCAAGACATTGATTTTAGCTAATAAAATACTTTTTATTTTAAACGACTGTACTTTTAATTTCAAATGTGTAAATTACAAAACAGCAATCTAATCTACACATGAGCGGTCTTCAGAAGTCATAACTTCAGGGGTCAATGGGTCTCCTGAGAATATCTAATTTCACTTAAAACCAAAGATTAAGCTAAATGACACTAGTTTCCACCATTCGCCCCAAAATCAAATACTCTATACGATTTCTATTACACTTTTCAAAGGATAATCTTGCTTTAAAGTTTGAAAAGCATTCCTTCATATTTGCTGTGTTCTGACACAATGTCATTAATTGGTACTTTTTTCCTTTTAATCTTCTTTTAAAATGTACTTTTCTTATTTCTACAAAGGTACAATTTCAATTCATGCAATAATGTAAAAAAATATGTCTAATGCTATGTTTTGCAAAGAAATAGGTACTGCAATACTCCAAACAGTTCAACACAATGACATCATTAAGGATAGACAATGGGTGAAAACACGGCTCCTCACTTACCCAACGTGTAATAGATCATAGGTAGTTTTCCAGATTTTACCCAAAATCAAATACTCTATTACACTTTTCAAAGGATAATCTAGCTTTAAAGTTAGAATAAAAAGTTAAAACCAAACATATCTTTATACCTGTTGTATTCCGACACAAGACCATTAACTGGTTCTTTTTGTTTTATCAATTTACTTTTCTTATTTCTACAAATATCACCCCGATAAATATGACTTAATATGGACACAATGTTTTTAGGAAAAAGCAGCGTTTTAAAATACAACTAAACCAGATGATTTATTTTTTGACAGACCTATGGAAATGCGTGTTGGTTTCTAAGTTTCAGGCATAGCGCAACCACGCAATGTTCGAGAAAGCTAATATCGGTGTAATCTTTGCGAGGTCTCACCCACAACACAAAACTTTGTGTTGGGGTGATCCAAGCATAGTTTTACTAAAATAAAATATTACTGTAACGGTTGAGAAGACGCACCACAGGATCAGCCCCAAATAAAGAGAAACACGAGCAATGCCTTTTTTTCTGTGTGTTTACTGCAAGCATAAAATGGGACAGTGTTACAATCATCTGCTCTGGATTGACAATCTCTCTTCAGAGTGCTTCCCGCAAACTCATATTACAAGATGTATTTTCTTTACAGTATATTAAATTGTTCCATTTAATAAAGTGCATAACACCAAAGGCATTTTTTTTATGTAGAACTAATAAGATTGATAAACTCTGGAAATTAATAAAACAATAATGAAACAAAATGAAAACACTTCATACCTGCAAGCATAAAATGGGACAGTGTTACAATCATCTGCTCTGGATTGACAATCTGCAAATACATCATTCAGTTAGTATATTGTCCCATATTCCTAATATGCAGGCAGCTTACAATATCAAAGTAACAATTCACAGTTTCAGTATCTTTAACACACATAATATGCTTTAAGGCATGAACTACATTACCCAAAATGCACTGCCGATTAATGGCGCGCATTTAATTCTGTGCCGCACAGATTAACCTCTCGTGTTATCAAAACGGAACTAAGTGAAACTCAGATCAACAATAACAGGCATCCTCATACCCATGCAAACTAACATAGGACATCAACTGATACTTCAGATGTTATAGCGTTCATAAAAACATGACACAATCGCACGTTTAAAGCGATACAGTTTATGCACTATATTAAACATGGAAAAACATCCATTTAACACACAACAGTCACCAACAGTATTACCACCATATTTCTGTATCTGTATTTCTATATATGTTCTGATTTCAATGTAACCTCTATTTAATATGCTCTAAGACCTTGTTTGAGCTGCCCATTAACAGAGACACATACCTCTCTTCAGAGTGCTTCCCGCAAACTGAAGAGTGCAACACGTGAGGAATATACCATTGATTGAAAAAGGTAGGGTTTATACCAAATCAGTAACACAAAAGAACACAACACATCTTTCTAATCAAACTCATTCAGTATAGAAAAGTAGTGTAATTATAATATACACAAATACTAAATGCTGGGTAAAACAATTACAATTTCCATACTGTGTTGATTTAATATTCCAACCTCCCCCACTTTAATGACATATGGATCATCCCTTGCTCAATTTCTCTCTGCACCTGATTGAGAAGCAACTCATCTCTTTAACAAAGTTTGATGAATTATGAATTTGTCACACCATTACATTCACCCTTCCCAATTTCATCAAACTTTATGGAACAAGGGAAAAAGTTATGAAAGGGGACACATTTTTCCTTACATGACCTTAAAACCGTGACGTGAAGTCGTCTGTGAAGACTGCAGATTAATCTGCCAGGTAGATAAATGCCCATATACATATATCCACAGATCAGTTAAATGTTTTTCCCCCTTTTCTTACAAACTGTATTTACCTTCTTTTAACTGCATTCTCATGTCTTTTTTTCATATCACATTTTAGCTTTCAACAAAGGTAGAGAGCATCTGCATCAAAGCAGTAAGAGTCTCTTTTTTTTCAGGTTCAGCCATCAACATACTCATGGATTCAATCAATCTCCTAACTGGCTTTACCATTCTACCAGACCGTGTATGCAAGGTACCACCCTTCAATCTTACACTGTCATCTTCCTCCCTAGTGGCAATCTCTTCAACACTTTCAGGACTATCCACACTAGAGCAATGTCTTAAACCGGCACTAATACTGCTTAGAGTGCAGGCTGATGCGGTTGTGTCGCTCAAAGTATCTTCCGACTGATAGTGTTCCCTGCACTGTTCACTTGTGTCGCTCAAAGTATCTTCCGACTGATAGTGTTCCCTGCACTGTTCACCTGGGTCTACAGTTTCAGTTTTATTCTCAGAATCCTCATAAAAAAAACCAGTAGGTAGATATTGACTACCCACAGGATCCTGTGTGGGTTTGCTTTGTGCATCCACTCCCGAGACTTCAAAGGATTGGATCTCTGGGCCCTCGGTCTGAAGCACCCAAGCAGCTGTCCTCTGGTCATCATAGTCTTCATCAGCATACACAGGTGCCCCTTTTGTCTCTGTCCATTCTATATCTATTCCATCATTTGACAAGGTTGAAAGTACAGTTGACTCTGCATCATTCTGGCTGATCGGAAGGAAGTTTACAGGCAGTATGAAGTTCCTGTGAACTACTTTGTTCTTTTTTGTGACAGGATCCTCAACTCTGTAAACATGCACATTAGGATCCTTCCAAGTGATTACATAGACAGTTGAATCCCACAGGTCTGCCAATTTCCCTCTTGCCCGTTCCCTACGATTGGCCAACAGAACCTTGTCTCCAATCTCCAAGGCAACACCTTTGACTCGTTTGTTGTACTGTTCAGCTTGCTTCTTCTGAGCCTGTGTTGTGCTGCTTTGAGCAATCGCGATGGCTTCCTTTAGGTCTTTCTTGAATGAATTGACGTAGTCATTGTAATCCACCACTTCATCATCTCTCAGCACACTCCCAAAAATGATATCCACTGGCAGTCTTGGAACTCTGCCGAACATGAGGTAGAAGGGGGCGAAGCCAGTAGTCTCATGTATCGTGCAGTTGTACGCAAAAGTTAATGTTTGTATCATCTGGGGCCAGTTCACCTTTGCTCTAGCAGGGAGAGAGCGAATCATGTTGCCAAGTGTTCTGTTGAACCTCTCTGTTTGGCCATTCCCCATAGGGTGGTAAGGGGTGGTGTGAGATTTCATTACTCCGGATACTTCCAGCAGCTCAGCTATAAGTCTGCTTTCAAAATTCGCTCCTTGGTCGGAGTGGATCCTACGAGGAAAACCATACACACAGAAGAATTGGTTCCACAGTCTTTGGGCCACCACTTTTGCCGTCTGGTTAGGACAAGGGAACGCATGTGCCAATTTGGTAAAATGGTCTGTAAGAACGAGTACATCCACTTTGTCGTCATTTCTCCCCTCAGCAGACCAAAAATCAATGCACACCAGTTCTAGTGGCTCACAAGTTTTTACTGATTCCAAAGGTGCTCTGGCATCTGGCTCGGGCGTCTTGCTGAGAACACATCGCTTGCAGTGTGTCACATATTTTCTCACCTCGTCGTCCATGCCACTCCAGAAAAATCGTTGACGAACTAGATGGAGGGTTCTAGTCTGGCCCTGATGGCCTACATCATCATGAGTTCCCCTTAAGACTGTTGACTTCAGAGAGCTAGGCACCACAAGTTGAAACCTTCTCTTTCCAACTTTATCTTTAGATCTCCTATAAAGGACTCCATCTCTTATCTCCAACTTTTCCCAATGCTTCAACATACGGAGCACCTGATCTGTCTCGTGAGCCTTCTCTCTCCGTGATGGCCGTCTTTTTCTCTCGAGGAAGTAAATCACCCGTACCACCACATCATCTTCTCTCTGCTTCTTTCTTATTTCTGCAACAGTGAACACTGGGAGGGTGGACAGACCACATGACATATGGCTTGAGAATTGGGACCACTGGGCTGTGCGCACTGGTAAGGTGGAATCCCAGTCTAGGCTGGACTCTATAATAGCTTTCACCTCCTCCCTTCCCACTTCTTGTTCAACTCTACATTCATTCTCGCCATTATGTTGCTCTTGAGAATTGACAGATAGCTTGAACGCATTCTGAACAGATTCGAGACTCATGTGATTTGCCTTGTTGTCTGGTTCGGTTATTCTAACCCTTTTTGCAAACGGCTCACGACTAAGGAGATCTGCTGGGATGTTCTGTGATCCTGGAATGTACTTAAGATCAAAGTCGAAAGGTGCTAACTTTGAGACCCACCGTTGCTCGCAAGCGTCTAGCTTGGGCTTGGTCATTATGTATGTTAATGGATTATTATCGGTTAGTACTGTGAAGTGAGTCCCCTTTAACCAATGCGCAAACTTATCACACACTGCCCATTTAAGTGCAAAGAATTCTAACCGATGTGCTGGGTACCTGGCTTGAGAACGGGACAAGGATTTGCTTGCGAATGCAACTGGTCTTGGTTTGAGCTCACCATCAACTGTTTGACTCAGAACCGCTCCCAAGCCGTCCATGGATGCATCAGTAAATAAGAGAAATGGCTTGTCAAAGTCAGGATGAGCCAAAACTATGGTGGTGCTAACAGCCTTCTTAAGTTTTTCCAATGACATTTCACAATCTGACGTCCAATCTTCTGGCTTGAGACATCTGTATGGCTTGGCACTGACCTTTGCACCTCTGCGCTTAACCCTCTGTCCCGCCGTTAACTGGAATAATGGTTTTGCCAGACGTGAAAAATTCTCGATAAAGTGTGAATAATAATTGGCCATGCCTAAGAAAGATTTGACTTTGGTGTAGGAAGGCGTTTTCCCATCTTCCCCCATAAGATCCTTTGCTGTGATCTCATTAATCGCAGAAACTTTTGCAGGATCCGCAGCAATGCCTTCTGCTGTGACTATATGGCCTAAGAATTTGACAGACTTCCTTAAGAAGTAGCACTTCTTTGGGGCTAGCTTCAGATTATGTTCTTTCAAGCGTGAGAATACCAGCTCGAGACGATCCAGGGCTTCCTGTTCACTCTTGCCAAAAACCAAGAGGTCATCCAAATAACACAGGAGTGACATGTAATTTTGATCACCAAATATTGAGGTCATCATCCTAGCAAATGTAGCTGGACTATTACACAATCCTTGGGCCATTCGATTGTACTCATAAAGCCCTACAGGTGTAGTAGACGCTGTATATTTGCGGTCGTCTTCGTGGATGGGTATATTATAGAACCCGGATGTAAGGTCCATGGTACTGAAGTAGCAATTGCCACCTAAGGCAGCAAGGGCATCAGCTTGATGAGGTAAAGGGTAAGCATCTTTTTCAGTTCTCTGGTTCAACCATCTGAAATCCGTACAAATTCTCAGTTCACCTGAAGGTTTCCAGACTAAGACAAGTGGAGAAGCCCACTCGCTGCTAGACTTACTAATGATCCCTTTCTCTTCCATTTCATCAAGTGTCTGCTTAAGTTTCTGAAATTGTGAGGGTGGGACTCTCCTGTATGGTAACCTGAAGGGTTTCTCATCTTTCAGTCTAATCCGATGTACTATGTCCCTCACTTCACCACAGTCAAGTCTATCCCGGGAGAAAATTGATTCGTATTTACCCACAAGGTTGGTCAGCTTTTTCTTCCATTCCTCAGACACATCACATGACTGGATATCTATTTGATGTAGGCCCAAATCATGAAGCTTTACTGAGTATCCAGACCCAGCCATTGGCTCCTCTGCTGCATTGATGACACATGTGGATTGAATCACCTCTGAATCATTACCACAAGTTAGGTCTAGATCTTCTAATGCTAGGCAAGGGTAAACCTGTGCAACTTTAGCATTTCGCCTAAGCGTAAGAGGACGATCTAGTAAATTGACTACCTTCATTGGAATCCATTTGTCTCCCCATAAGGGACACACTGTACGTGCAACTAGTACATTTCTTGGTGCAGATTTGGACGTTGTGGGCTCTACAACAACAGTGCTGCCAATGGATAAGGGTACTTGCTCTTTCAATCTCCCCCATACCAGGTGCTCACATCGTGGGGCCAAAGTAATACACTGTTTTAGAATTACTGTACCCACTCTTTTGGGTATTTCCTTGCCTTGCCACCGATCTACATTAGCTAACAAGTTCATCAAGAGTCCTTCTGAATCATCTGTGGCAGGTTGAGAAAGGTTGTCCCAATACCACTGTGTTTTTTTTAGATGTTGCATCACATGCTTTATGGCATTTGACCCTACAATCATGTCATCTACTTGACCAGGAACTACAAGTACGGGGACTGTCATTTTGCATTTGAAGAGGTCGACATTTATTTCATATTCACATTTGGGTGATGTTTGCTTTCCCCCGCACCCAACAAGAATTATCTTAGAGGGTTTACTTGATTCTCTTTGTAGGACCCCTTCATCGATTAGCTTACATTCGGCTACTTCACTTAAGGTACAGGCCATAGACCCACTATCGATCAGAGCTTTAAGCTCGACAGAACCCTGCACTAGTATTGAAGCATAGAAGAGGCTGTCATTGCCAACAACTCTCTGATACACAAAATTACTGTTGCTAGTGGGCCTCTCTATTTGAGATGGATAATCAAAGATTGTGGCTTTTGGGGGAGTTACTGTTTCGCCCACACTGACCCCCTCCTGGTATGGGCGTTTTAGTTTAAACTGTGAGACGGTCCAGAAGGTGTGGGTTTCTTTGAAGTGCCTGGTTTCCTCTCTGGACACTCAAACCCCCTGTGGCCCGGTTTGTGACAGCTGAAACACAGACCATCTCTAAAACAATGTGACTGTGTAGTGTGACTTTGCTCGTTACACACCTTGCATGGGAGATCATTAGAGATAGCAGATGTTGATGGTCGATTGTTCCCTCTCCCTCGGCTCTTCTCTTGAGTGGAGAGCAGTTTCTCTAGAAGGAACACCACTCTATCCATTGTAGCATGTTCAGAGTTAGAGGCTTGGGGTGCTGGGAAAACAGACTGTTGAGGCATGCACCATGCACCAGAATTATCTTCCTCTTCAACCTTTGCTACACGCTGAGCTCTGCAAGATTTAGTTGAAAGCTTGTCCCTGTGATAACTATCAACCATCTCTTGAACTTCTCCGACAGTCCATTTCTCAACCGGTTTGCTCCGAAAAGCAGTGTAAAGGGCTGGTTCAGGACAGTGCTTTATAAACATCATAGCTGCTTCATGACCTGGATCCTCGACCCTTTTTCCTTGTCTCTGCAAACACTCATTGGCGAGGTCAATGGCTTTATTAAGTCTTATCCAGTAGTCAAGGCTGCTTTCTGATTGTCTTGGCAGAGTTGAGTAAAAATCAGCTAGAGGGGTTGTTGTAGAGATGGACTCTCCAAAGTGCTGTCTGAGAATGTCATAGATGATTTCAGGGTCTCTGCTTATGTTCACTAATGGGCTGTTGCGAATACCAATTCGGACTATGTCTTTGGCACGTCCAAGAAGTCTGTCCATTATCTCTGCACCTCGGTCAGACATGCTACACCCTTTCTTGGTCAAGTACATTTGCATAATTTCCTGCCATTCAGTCACGGTACATCTGTCTGTGGCATCACCGCGGAAAAAAGGTGGTTCCTTTATTTCTGGCTTTAGAATCAAATTTACTCTTGACCAGTCATGGTGCTGCCCTGTGGTACTAAACTGTGGAGGGGTCGTTGCAGCATTAGGCTCCTGAGTCCTTGGGCTTGCAAAACTTGAGGCTACTTGTGCTCCTATTTCACTACCTAGTTGTTTGACTAGATCTACTAGGGTTTGTTTTAAATCCTCAGATTGACCTTGGCTGGAGCTTGGGGCAGCTTCGTCTTGTTGACCTACACGATCACCTGGTCTATGTATTGCTAATGGAGACAGTGTAGAAACCCTGGCCCTATGCTCAATCATACTAGCCAGCTGTCCCCCCCGTCCTATCCCTGTGATATTCCCAGCAGGTGTTTGGGGGGTGCTCATTATTCCTGTAACAATACTGCGACTATCCATATTTTCCCCATTGTTAATATCACAATCAGCAGTTACACACCCCTGAAATGTCTGATCACATTCTTGAAAGTCAAAATTCACTGACATTTTTGTTACAAATTCTGTCTATAGTGTCTCTCTTTTTAATTTAATTTTAATAAATGTCCTTTGTACTTTTGCGTTGTGTTAGCACAGTATCTAGTGTTCTTGGCTGAGTTGATTCTCAACCTAATCACCTTCCACTTTTCTTTTTTTGGATAACAGGATCGGTCCCAACTGGTCCCCGGTGATCTGCAGCCGCTGATCTCTGATCCGGGTCACGGCACCAATGTAACGGTTGAGAAGACGCACCACAGGATCAGCCCCAAATAAAGAGAAACACGAGCAATGCCTTTTTTTTCTGTGTGTTTACTGCAAGCATAAAATGGGACAGTGTTACAATCATCTGCTCTGGATTGACAATCTCTCTTCAGAGTGCTTCCCGCAAACTCATATTACAAGATGTATTTTCTTTACAGTATATTAAATTGTTCCATTTAATAAAGTGCATAACACCAAAGGCATTTTTTTTATGTAGAACTAATAAGATTGATAAACTCTGGAAATTAATAAAACAATAATGAAACAATATAGCTGCAAGCAGCAATCACCGGGGCCAAGCGCAAGCAAGACGACAAGACATGCCAAAGTGGCTGGGAGTGTGAGACCCACTGCAGCAAGGAGCAATTAAAGACATTTGAAGATGAATTTTGGCAAAATGGTTGAAAAATCACATACAATAACTAAAAATATGATTATCACTTTCGACCAATAGGTGGCGCAGTTACGAAACTGATGTGATGTGGTCAGAGTGAAGTGACAATGACACATACAAAGTTTGGTGTCAATATGTCAAGGCATTGCAGATATAAAGCCTGAATAGTCATTTTGGCATCATGCCTCAACTTTGCCACTGCGGTATACGAAAACGGTTTTGTCTATCGACACGAAATCCATAACTTTTACTCGGCACAGTCTGGAGATGACACGATCCGATTTTGGTGAAAATCGGACGTTCGGTCTAGGAGGAGTTCGAAAAAGTAGGTTTTAAAAGAAAATAAAGATGGCGGACAGGAACTTTGATTGACTATGGCAAAATTGGTATCTATGTTTTCAGCATAACCCAAGGAATCTATTGAGATCAGTGTCATTACTATAGGCAAATTTATTCAAAAGTTATTAGCATTTTTGGAAATTTCATTATAACTTTTGACCAAAAGGTGGCGCTGTCTCATAAATTTTTGAGTACTTTTAGGGCGTTGTACTGATGACCCATACTGAGTTTCGTAACGATACGTTCATGCGTTCATAAAATACAGCATTTTAGCACATAATTCAAAATGGCCGACAGCCAAAATGGCCGATATGGGAAAATTGGATATCAGTCGACTCAGCACGACGCCCTGAATCTAACGAGACCACTTTTGTGATTTTTGGACAAACCGTTCAGAAGTTATAAGCAAAAATATAAATTCTTCATATCTCCGGACCAGTAGGTGGCGCTGCGCCGAAACGCAGCATGTAGCCTCAGGTCATGCTTGTGATGACATGTACCAAATTTGGTCTGAATCCGATAAAGCGTTGTGGAGATACGGCCTTACGTCTGTTTTTGCAAGCGCTACGTAAAATTTATTTGCGCGGTATTCGAGAACGGTAATTCGAATCAACTTGAATTCCATAACTTTTTGTCGTCATGGTCTGGAGTTGATCTGGTTCAATTTTCGTGAAATTCGGAGCAACGGCCTAGGAGGAGTTCGAAAAAGTAGGTTTTTTGGAAAATTCAAAATGGCGGGAAAACTATTATGACGGAAAATGACGTCATAGGGTGCAGTCGAATCGTCAAGAGCTCAGGAATCAGAGGAAAAAAGAATTTTGATTCTAGCCCTTACGGTTCAAAAGTTATCAGCATAGACATGAGTGAAACTTTGGACTGTTGGTGGCGCTAGAGGGAATGAGTTGGAGACACCAAAATTGGTGTATTTAATGTTGGGACTGTCCTCTATCAGAATGTCAAATAAAATCAACTTTCCCGCAAGCGGTTCATAGGGCTGCCATAGACTTCAATGGCGGAAGAAGAAACGGAAGAATAATAATAATAAGAACGCCAACAAAAACAATAGGTGCCTCCGCACTTTCAGTGCTTGGCCCCTAATAAATATAGCTGCAAGCAGCAATCACCGGGGCCAAGCGCAAGCAAGACGACAACACATGCCAAAGTGGCTAGGAGCGTGAGACCAACTGCAGCAAGAAGCAATTGAAGACATTTAAAGATGAATTTTGGCAAAATTGTTGAAAAATCACATACAGTAACTAAAAATATGATTTAATGGATTATCACTTTCGACCAATAGGTGGCGCAATTACGAAACTAATGTGATGTGGTCAGAGTGAAGTGACAATGACACTTACAAAGTTTGGTGTCAATATGTCAAGGCATTGCAGATATAAAGCCTGAATAGTCATTTTGGCATCATGCCTCAACTTTGCCACTGCGGTATACAAAAACGGTTTCGTCTATCAACACGAAATCCATAACTTTTACTCGGCACGGTCTGGAGATGACACGATCCGATTTTGGTGAAAATTGGACGTTCGGTCTAGGAGGAGTTCGAAAAAGTAGGTTTTAAAAGAAAATAAAGATGGCGGACAGGAAGTTTGGCTGACTATGGCAAAATTGGTATCTATGTTTTCAGCATAACCCAAGGAATCTATTGAGATCAGTGTCATTACTATAGGCAAATTTATTCAAAAGTTATTAGCATTTTTGGAAATTTCATTATAACTTTTGACCAAAAGGTGGCGCTGTCTCATAATCTTTTGAGTACCTTTAGGGCGTTGTACTGATGACCCATACTGAGTTTCGTAACAATACGTTCATGCGTTCATAAAATACAGCATTTTAGCACATAATTCAAAATGGCCGACAGCCAAAATGACCGATATGGGAAAATTGGATATCAGTCAACTCAGCACGACGCCCTGAATCTAACGAGACCACTTTTGTGATTTTTGGACAAACCGTTCAGAAGTTATAAGCAAAAACATACATTCTTAATATCTCCGGACCAGTAGGTGGCGCTGCGCCGAAACGCAGCATGTAGCATCAGGTCATGCTTGTGATGACATGTACCAAATTTGGTCTGAATCCGATAAAGCGTTGTGGAGATACAGCCTTACGTCTGTTTTTGCAAGCGCTACGTAAAATTTATTTGCGTGGTATTCGAGAACGGTAATTCGAATCAACTTGAATTCCATAACTTTTGGTCGTCAAGGTCTGGAGATGATCTGGTTCATTTTTCGTGAAATTCGGAGCAACGGCCTAGGAGGAGTTCGAAAAAGTAGGTTTTTCGGAAAATTCAAAATGGCGGGAAAACTATTATGACGGAAACTGACGTCATAGGGTGCAGTCGAATCGTCATGAGCTCAGGAATCAGAGGAAAAAAGAATTTTGTTTCTAGCCCTTGTGGTTCAAAAGTTATTGGCATAAACATGAGTGAAACTTTGGACAGCTGGTGGCGCTAGAGGGAATGAGTTGGAGACTCCAAATTTGCTATGGTGATAGTTCAGGCTGTCCTCTATCACTGTGCCAATTTTCATAAGTTTCCCGCAAACGGTTCTATAGGCTGCCATAGACGCCCAGTCGGAAGAAGAAAAAGAAGAATAAGAACGGGAACAGATACAATAGGTGCCCGCACCTTCAGTGCTTGGCCCCTAATAAGAACCGGAACGAAAACAATAGGTGCCTCCGCACTTTCAGTGCTTGGCCCCTAAAAATGAAAACACTTCATACCTGCAAGCATAAAATGGGACAGTGTTACAATCATCTGCTCTGGATTGACAATCTGCAAATACAATCATTCAGTTAGTATATTGTCCCATATTCCTAATATGCAGGCAGCTTACAATATCAAAGTAACAATTCACAGTTTCAGTATCTTTAACACACATAATATGCTTTAAGGCATGAACTACATTACCCAAAATGCACTGCCGATTAATGGCGCGCATTTAATTCTGTGCCGCACAGATTAACCTCTCGTGTTATCAAAACGGAACTAAGTGAAACTCAGATCAACAATAACAGGCATCCTCATACCCATGAAAACTAACATAGGACATCAACTGATACTTCAGATGTTATAGCGTTCATAAAAACATGACACAATCGCACGTTTAAAGCGATACAGTTTATGCACTATATTAAACATGGAAAAACATCCATTTAACACACAACAGTCACCAACAGTATTACCACCATATTTCTGTATCTGTATTTCTATATATGTTCTGATTTCAATGTAACCTCTATTTAATATGCTCTAAGACCTTGTTTGAGCTGCCCATTAACGGAGACACATAACTCTCTTCAGAGTGCTTCCCGCAAACTGAAGAGTGCAACACGTGAGGAATATACCATTGATTGAAAAAGGTAGGGTTTATACCAAATCAGTAACACAAAAGAACACAACACATCTTTCTAATCAAACTCATTCAGTATAGAAAAGTAGTGTAATTATAATATACACAAATACTAAATGCTGGGTAAAACAATTACAATTTCCATACTGTGTTGATTTAATATTCCAACCTCCCCCACTTTAATGACATATGGATCATCCCTTGCTCAATTTCTCTCTGCACCTGATTGAGAAGCAACTCATCTCTTTAACAAAGTTTGATGAATTATGAATTTGTCACACCATTACATTACGGAAGTCATTTTCAAACTGTAATTATACCATATTTTACTGATCGATATTATGGTTGCGTATTGATTTAAAGTTTTGTTTGTTTGTTATTAACTAACACTTCAACATCCAGCACAGAATTAAAGAGATGAATGAGCTAAGGAAGTTCTCTGAATAAACAGATAATGGTATGTTCACGATCTATACAGTTAGATATGTGTAAATAGCTGTGCTTAAATATTTAGTGATGCATAGTTCCACGCTCTTGTAAAGCCTTTGGACTAACTTTAAAACACGAATTCAAAAGTCCAAAACACCCATATAAGATTCAAAAGAATTTATATTTATATAATAAATACACAAAAGTGTGCAAATGATGGTTTTATTACTTCACTGTTTCACATTTTGTATGTTGGACTGTATGTGTTTTAGGTGAAGACGTTTCTTTGAGAGTCGTCAACATGCAATGTTTATAGGAATAAATGACCATTAAGAATTTAAGCGATAGTCTTTCTGTTTGACTAAATTGATATTTTGTTGAGCGCAACCTTCCCTTCATCTATGATGTGGAATCACACAAAGTATATTAACACGAAAAGTAAGCGTGTGCTGTTTTACACTTAAACTATTACAACAGAATCACATCTGACTATTGCATTGAGAGATGCATATTCATTAAAGCTTGAGGCTGTTAAACAAAGTTCCACACAACATGAGCCATTTAAAACAAATACAGAAAAGCCACTTGTGATCAGTTTGAATGTTTGTAATTAACATTTTATATACTAGTCGTTTACATCTCGTTTCTTTTTGTTTTTGTACAGTTTGCAAAAACTATAGCCGAGCATGGTCAAACGTATAGGAATTTATGAAAAAATATAGCATAAAGAATTAAATGACGGTCCTTCTACATGAGAGTGTTTAGAGACTAAACAAATCATATTTCTCTTAGAACATCTTTCTGCTATGTCTACGAAACATCGACATGAAAGACGAGTATTGCTGTTACCTATAAAACTATTACGCTTCAAACTCGCCTAACTATTACACTTAAAGTTGTGCATTGTCACTAAACAATGACTAAGCTAATGAATTACAGTTGATAAGTGGTAGGCATCGGTCTTTTAGGCCTGATCCAGAAAACAGATGTTGTGTTTTATATCTTAATAATTTTTCTTCTTTTTATGAAAAACATGTGGCAAGCAGTTTTTGGCCTCATCGGCAGAATGCCAAAATGTTTTCGTACATTTCAATTGTTAGATAAATTACCTAACTATCATATCAACAGTTATACGTGAAACGAGCTCAGTCGCATTAGAGTTGGATTCTTGGTTATATTAAACATTGTTATTGAACAATAGTGCTAGTGATCTTGGCCTCATCAAAGCTCACACGAGCAAACCGACTCTAAAACGAGACCAAATATTAGTGTAACCGGCAGAGTAACTGCTGTATTAAGTTTGTCCTTGTTTTCCCACCGTAGCCCTCTTCCCCTCAGCCACGCCCTCTAGTTAGCTTGTAAGTGGCTAGTCATGCATTAGCGTCAATGGCATTTTGTATAAAACCAGCACATCGGGTGGAAAACTAAGAATCCCTCGGCTCGTACATCTTCTTTACACTGTGTTCACTGTGCTGTCGCCTATGAAAGGTATGTGTCAACACTCCATTTTTATTGCAAACGTGTTATTCTGGCTAGCTGTGCGTGAAGTGGAACTGTTTAACAACAATAACAATGTTTGACTGTGTACCAGACGCTTCCGGGTAGCATATTGTTGGTCTACCGAAGGTCTTGGGTGGAAGACGCTTTGCACGCGTGGTCTGTCATGTCTATTGGAAGACGTGTGGAGGTAACATTGGCCGGATGGCTCACAGTAATAGAGCAATGCTCGCCATGTAGTGTGTTTATATATGTATGTTTACAGTAAGTTGATCTACGATAAATATGACTTTCACTGTAAATCCTTGGGAATGTGACCAATCAACAGCCTTAATGTATAATGAGCTATTTTGTATGTGAACTATGCTTGTGTGTGTTTTCATGTAGGTTCGCATACGGGGGAAGTAACCAGGGAGCCCCATTTCCGTTTGTGTTCAGTGTTGTATTCCTAGAGGTAAAAAGAAATCTTGGTTATTGTAACTGTATCATTTATCATTGACTGATACGGGTTTAGGTTGTATTTACTGTACACAATGGATTTTAATTGTGTTTGTTCTCCCTTCAGAAAGATTGTCACTGCTGCTTTGCCTCCTGTGAATTTAATGTGATTGTAGCTTTTGCTTTATTTTGGTTCTTTTTATTTTATTTGTTTTTGTGTGTGTCTGTAATAGGTGTGGTATTGGCTGCCCCAGTAGCTTGCTGTGGTATGGTGGTAAGGCTAACATTTAGCTTTGCTTATTCCGGATCTAGCCAGTTAGTTTGATAGTAACACCAATCTTTCCTTCTCTTCTCCGGAGAACCAGTGTTGGAGCTGTTCGTGGGGCTGGTCGCTGGATTTGAGTCCTCCTCTCCTCGCATTGCACACAGTATTTGTAGTGGTAACGTGCACCTCACTATTTGCAGTGATCACTCTTTGTAGTTCCTGTGCCTATGAGTGTGTGTGTGTGTGTGCGCGTGTCTGTGTGAATAGGCAACAGAACCAGCAGCACGGGTGGTGTGTCGGTTTCACTTCTCTTCCAGGACAGGTAACCTCTCCTGAACAGCTGCTCCATTTTAAACCATTATTTGTTTGTATTTTGATATTCCTGGTGGCAGCCACTACCCTCCTCTGGCTGGCCTATGGGGCCTAAGCTGTATCGCCTCGCACTATTTTGAGAGATAAACCCCAGACTGTTTTTTTACTGAACTATTTAACCTGTTAGCCTTCACCAGAGCGAGGACGCACTGAAGCGTTTTTTTTTTTTATATAGTTCAAAGTTACTATCAGATTTAATGTTATTACCTTGACAAACTATACATCATTAAAAAGATATAAGTCTCACGTTTCAGTATTTGACCACTATTGTATTCTGAGAAACTTATAGTGACAGTTATGTCTTAATTTGTGTCAGGATTTATGTATTGAGAAAATGAGTCGATACCTTTAATATGAATTATGAGCATCAGCCGCGTCCATTCAAAAAAAACTCCCGTGTTGTCATGAGAACGCGTGACAAAACAACGTCCCTCAGGGCTTTTGGCTCAAAAATGTGCAGATTTGGAGAAATATTGATAGATTCTCATAGGTTTACATCATATTTCTATAGACAGGAATAATATTTATTGAATTTATATCCAAATGCGTCGATCTAAACATAAAGAGCGCTGGATACTCTGATGTACTGTGTTTTCAATCCATCCAGCAGCCTGAGGGCGATCTATGCACAGAATTTTTCCAAATATGGTGCACAGTGCACTCACGAAGAAGAACCATAACCTGTGACCTTCCAGGACGTCACTCACATAAACAACGCTATCAGAGATCGCTGTAACATGCAGATAAAGATGTTTTGAAGACAATAAACATGATTGCAATGATATTTGATTTACCTGTGTTCTTCGAGTCATGTCAGGTATTTTTATAATAAAAGATTATATTTATAATGGAATGCTAATCGATATAGACTTTAGCATTGTGCAGAATACGATAACATAATATATGTTCTGTCTGATTTTCTTTTCTGAAGCCAAATAAGATCATAGAAGATTATTTAAAACACTCGACTTGCGCTATAAAGTAAGTTTGGAGCACACACATGGTTTTAATCTCATAAATTGTCGTGTATTGA
Organism: Phoxinus phoxinus; assembly: GCF_949152265.1. Classification (NCBI taxonomy): domain Eukaryota; kingdom Metazoa; phylum Chordata; class Actinopteri; order Cypriniformes; family Leuciscidae; genus Phoxinus; species Phoxinus phoxinus. The sequence goes on along the minus strand of NC_136892.1, from coordinate 9,670,159 downwards.
TGGTGTGCTAAGCTAACATGCTAGCTAGCTCTCTAGTTGCACCTGCCATCTAGCTGTTATTTTTTATGATTTTTTTCTAAATCGGAATGCTTACTGAAATATTTCTTTATTTAAGAAAGGCATTTGATACAGTTTCAAATGTGAAGTGAAGATTATGAAAGAAATTAGGGGGTGAAAAACCGTGAATAGCCAGTCGTTAGGCATTATAATGGAGACAAAGGAAAAGCATATTTATGGCCATAAGCAGGCTGGATAGGTGTAAATGTGAGCAGGAGAGAGACTGTCACTGAATGGGTCTCGTTTGCACCACAAAACAATAGAGACAATAGACTGAATAGATGCTAATAGATGACAATAAACACAAGTTTGCATTTTAGAGTCAATTCAAAATAAAGTCATTTGAGATGATCTTGAAAAACATTTAACAAAATACAGAGTTTTAGACTTATCACCTTCAAATTTTAAATATAACATGGTCAGACATGTGTCTTTAGCTGGAGTGCATTTCTAGAGTGCTGACGGGCCAACTTCAATTTAATTTTCATGAAGATGTTTCATAAAAATAAATTTCTAATAACTTACACAACTTTGAAGCTATTCATAATTTTTTTTTTCATTATGACAATAATTCATTCTACATTTCCAATAAAGTGCCAGGTGTCAGCTTTCAAATGAGATCATGCCTGTGCTTTTAGTACAAAGCGTCAATGAACTGAATCTGTTTTCGGTTGAGAATGCAATTTCTGGGGATTTTTCAAAAGTGGCGCTGAAGGCTAACAGGTTAATAATAAATATTTTCATACTTTTATACTGAAATACCACGTCTCTGTCATTACTTTAGTATCTGTGTGTGAGAGCCCTCTTGTCTAAATCAAGGTGCTGGAGGTCTAGTTAAAAGACATCTTGGCGTGAAAGGCCCCAGGTGGCGTAGTCGAGCACCCTAGAGTCAATACCTTTGTCATTTGATCTCCGTAGGTCACATTAGCATGTAACATTTTCGACATTTTTGATTTTGTTTGCATTTCTTCTGAAACACACCGTTTTGAAATTGTTTACCCATTTTTAACATATTATTCTTATCACTTTGAAAAACAACCATGTATTCCTAGAATGTCGTCAGCTGCTAGAAATGTCGTGCGTACATCTATCACACATTGATCGTAGGTGTTGCCTGCACCGCCTAATCTACAGCTAAAGAAAACATTTATATTATTAAATTATGTATTATTAAATAAAAAATGCCACGAAATAAAGACAAGAAAACATATTTCTGTAAGCGACCCTCATAATCTGCGCGTACAACAAAACACAGTGCGTCCGTGTAAGATGATTTATCAGAAAATTACTTTCGTTTGAAGAAAAACTTGAATCAGCCGGTGCTTAATAACTATTGAAGTTATTAGACATTTGGCGATGGCGTGTGTTATGCAATATTTATATTGCGTTTTAATTTAAACTCAATATATTTTGAATGCGCTAAAGGTCTATAACTGAACTTTAACATCTTAATATTTGGTAGAAGTTAACTTAAAGCCTTACTTTCTAAATGTTTTTTACGGAACTTGTTGCGAACAATTCACCCCCTCATAATCTTTAATGAAAATATCATGGATTGAGAGAAAATATTTGCCTTTGTCTCCCCACTTTGTCATTTTTCCCGCGATACAACCCTTGATATGCATTAAACCGCGGTATTCGCACGAGTCATTTTAATAGTATATTATCCTAGTTTATGACTATATTTTGGGGCAGTAAGTGTATAATTTTGTAAAAATTATTTCAAACGCTATTTAGATTATGTAATAGCCTACCATTTTTAAATGAGATCAGACATGACTATAAAATACATTTTTATTTCAACGTTATACAATCATACATTGAAGTAGTAAAGAAAATGACAGACATTTACAGATGGTCTAACAAAAATAGGAAGTTGCGGCACGCTATCATATTTTGCTCAAGTCAAGTTTTTCCATAGACCATCGATGTAGAATATTTGTTTTTATTAGTTCATTGAATTGAATTTAAACAATCTTTTTATTTTTTAAAAGATCTAATTTAAACTTTTTATACTTGTACAAAATATTTGCAATGTCTCGTTCTGATCGCTGAACACACACGAGAGAGAGAGAGAGAGAGACTTCAGGAAACATTCAGGAAAAAACATGAAACAGGATGTATGGACGGCCATATGTTCAACTCTCTAAAAGTGTAAGATGATTTTTAGTAAGATGTTTATTTATATTGAAAGACAGGACGTAGGCTAACTAACTAACTAGCTATTATTTAATTCAACCTGTCAAACGGACTAAAAAAAACACAGATGCTGGACATTTTTGCAAACAAATGACTGTCACAAACACAGAAAATACAACCCCCTGTGTACCAGAGATAATGATTGTTTACTGCTTTGACACACACACACACACAGAAAAAACAGACGCACGCTCCTTTACTTTTGAGACAGTAAAAAGTACGACAGCTCCTTTACTCATTCATGAAAAACAGTGTTTTACAACTTTTAACTCATTCATAGGATGTATGGACATCTATAGGTTAGGAATTTTAATTTATAACATTACTACAACTTTTAAAACATTTTTAAACTTTTAAATAATTTTACCCCCAACACAATGTCTCATTCTGATCGCTGAATAAACCCTAGGAGTCAGAGACCGTCAGGCGGTGCTGTAAGAGAGAGCCACTCTGTGCTTTTATATTATATTATTTTGTTTATCTAAAACTAAAACAGTAGTTTTTTATTTTATAACCATTTCATTTATACTTTTAAAGAACAATGTTTTTCAACCTTAGTTAAATTATTTTATAACTATTTCATTTATAACCTTTTAAATACGTTTTCAACTTTACTTAAATTGTTTTATAATCATTTCATTTATACATTTATAAAGAACTGTACGTTTTTCAACTCGAGTTTCATTTACATGATATTTTAAAGGATAGAGTGTGTTTGTGTAACGTTGTTTCGTCACAGTGAGCGAACAGCATGTTTCAAACGTCAGAGCTTGCATGCATAGGGAGGGGGGAGAGCCTGTGACAGACTTTTTTGTCTCACATTACACAGGAAACCACAATGCAGTCTGGAGTGTTGAGACATGGCCTATAACAACTGCTTCAAACTTTCTACCATAACAACGCACAAAGCATATGTCAAAACACTTGATTGATCGGATAGATAGGTCAACTGCTCAACCGTTATCAGTAGAGGCTGGATGGTCAACCTGTCAAAACATTTGATTGATCGGATAGGTGGGGTAAACTGCTCAATCGTTATCAATAGCCACCGGATGCACAACCTGTCAAAACACATGATCGATTGGAGGGGTGCGGGTCAATAGGTCAAACCACAACAATAGACACCGGAAGAGGCGGGACTGGAAAAGGTCAAAGGTCAAGGTCAACCGGAAGCCATCAATCATTTTGACACATGGTATAGCATATTAACTACTTTAGTAGAATTTCTAAATTGTTTTTCTTTTATTCAGGTTCTTCCATCGACTGAAATACCAATTCTTATCTGGGATAAGAAATCGACGTTTGGATGACTTGCTTGACGTCCTTCTTTGCAAGACAGAGACTTACTTTCAGGTGATTAAACACTTGCAATCAGCTGGAAGAATGGCACACTGTGTTGCCATGCAGTTGGAGGAAACATTTAACAAAGCAACTAGAATGATGGTAAAAGGCTGGATTGACCACATTACAAGAGAATCATTGGAAATATATGTGTATAATGTGCCATCCGAACAAGACTCCTCACTTTCCTACAGAACCTGCCCAGCAGAGTGTTTCTGCAGTTGCCTTATGGGTTTGAAAGGTGAAGTATGCAAACATTTGGTGTTGCTAGATATACTCAAAAATAAGGATGATGCATTCCCTGAACGTGCTCTTCAGCTGGAAGCTCACGCAAGAGCTGTTCAAGATAAAGGTCACTTCAGTGTCTGTTCTGAGGTGAAGATGGAAATCGACGTCGAAAGCCTTTGTGGGAGAGGAACATATCACCATACATGCCAACCCTCCCGATTTTTCCGGGAGACTCCCGAATTTCAAAGCCCCTCCCTAAAATCTCCCGGACCGACCTTTCTCCCGAATTTCTCCCGATTTCCACCTGTACAACAATATTGCTACACCGTCCGTCACTGGGCGCCGTTTCAGACCGAACAATAATAAAGGTTACACACCTAGAAGTCAAGCGCGGCAATCAGAACGGAAAAAGAAGCAGTCTATGCGCTGTCAGAGCCATAGACAGTATATAAACGGTCAGAGCCGTCTATGGGTTTGCGAGCTTTCTATACATGTCTATGTTTGCGAGCCTCCGCTGCGCGCGCCTCTGCTGACTGCGCGCGCGCCTCCCCACGAGCTTCGCGCTCGCCGGTGTACTATTCTTTGAAAAGACAGGGTGCGACTCGGTGTAATTGTCCTCTAAACCATCAGGAATCAGCGGTGAGAAGAAGTCAGGTACACTCGTGAATGTTTATTTTAGTACACTTTAGTAGGCTACACCAAAACCACACTACAAAAGAATCGTGCAAAGCAGTAAAACAGATTATTCCTTGTGACATCAGAAAAAGGAAAAAAATGGATATGAGAATGTAATCTACAACTAAATAACCGTTATCTTACATAATTTCTATGTTTTTATTTAGTTTTGTCAACCTTTTTATAAAACATGGCCTTTTTTTATTTCAAGGGCTTATGTCTGTTATTGTAGGCTCATTTAGTTAATGTAAGCAACTAACATTGCTTACACCCCCCCCCCCCCCAACTAACATTGTTTGAATATCTAACATTGCTTACACCCCCCCCCCCCCCCCCCCCCCCCCTCTCAAGGTTGGCAAGTATGCATATACTTCAAGGTATGCATATACCTTGAGGTCTCAAGGTTGGCAAGTATGCATATCACACAGATTTGGAAACCTATTCTTGTACCTGTTGCACATTCTCATATCATGGCATATGTCCCTGCCTTATTTTAGCACAACAGTTGTTTGGCATGACAATTAATGAAAACATTTGCTGTTCTGTGAATCAATCTAACAATGCTGATGTGTATTTTGAGAAACAAGACACAAGTTCATACTTCCGGAGACTAGAAGATGTTGTAGCAACAATGACTGCTGCTTTTCGATCAATGAATCTTGATTCTTTAATACACTTCATTCGTTGTGTGACCAGATGAGAGCGTTGTCTCTTTCTCCATTACAACACACACACACACACACACAAAGAGACATGTAATATGACACCAAAACATTCCTTTCCCAAAGAAGCACACACACACCAAGAGACTTTATTCAACAGAATCATACTTAAGACCTCAACAAATGGACTTGATACTTTTGTGTTGCTATTTATGTGTCACGACCGATGTGGAATTGATTTCAATATCAGTATGTATGAATCAAACTTTAAAATGTCTAGACTAATGTATAATAATCAAACGTTGTATTCCTGTAACCGTAACCTGAATGTATTTGAGACCATTTTAAATCTTTAAATCTAACGGAGTCGAATTCCGATAGCAGAATGTAGTAACGTACATTGTTTTACACATTTCATATTTCTGGGGCCGAAAAGTTCTAAGTCAAACGCTTTGGTAATCCGAGCCAGAGGGATGTTCCCGGCAAACAAAGAAAAACTCCCGCTTCCACATCTCGGCAGATTATTGGCCACGCGCGCAAAAGAAGGCGTGACCCATACATTCTTTAAAGAGCCAAGCCCCTCCTCAGAGCGCTCTCTGTTCTCTTGCTTCCTGCCTTCATCATGTGAAGTCCGCGATCGACTCCTCTCTGGAGTCCGTCTCTTTTTTATTTTCTTTATAAAGTTTCTTTTGTTTCATTTTCAAATTCTCCTTTGTTCGTTTCCACCTAAGAGTGAACGAATTTAGCGTGAACTATTCCTTCAGCAACTTCCCTTCCAAAAGAGGCCTTCTTCAAAACTCCAAGTTTAGGCCAGCGTGCCCCGGAGACACGAGAGCACGCACCCTGTCCGAGCCTCATCAGAGAACGCGCCTAAGCACGAGAACGCGCGTTCCTCCTCAGACACATTACGCACACAACGATCCTTTTGCAAGTATCCACTCTAACGAGTTTTTAATGTTTTAAGGTTCGATGCATTTTTGATGGCTCTCAAAGGTCTGTGATTTGTGCTGTTATATGGTCATACGTGACCATTCTCTCTTTCTCTCTCTACAACCTCAGCGTGTGCTTCGGCGCGCGTGGCCCCATCCTCTCAATTTCGATAATTTAATGTAACTGTAATATGCAAAATATTAATCATATTCATGATTAGTTATTAAAATTCCCTGTGGATCATTTGAGTTAATTCATACGGACCCAGAGTCCGAGGCATATACCTTACAATGTTCTTGAAATTGTCAAAAGATGGCACACTTTTGGTGAAAAGGCATTGTACCATGACACTTCAAGGAAGATACAGCCACTCTTCCCATGCAATGCAAAAAAACAGAAAAAAGACTTCCAAGGTTTCCAAGAAAACCTGCATTTCTGACACCAATTCAGGAGGGTTTAAAAGAAGAAAGAGACAACCCAAAAAAAGTAAGAAAATGAAAGAAAATGTGAATACAGGATTGGGTGCAGAATATCTTGTATGAAATTTTGGGATCAAACGAAGAGTTGGTTTTAGTGTGGCCAAATGTTTTGTTTAACTTGATGTTAATTTCAAAACAATACTGTTTTCGGAAGAATCTGCAAAGCTGTTTTCAATGTGATGCATGTTGTGTGATAAAAAGATATTCAGTCAATGTACATTTTATAGTTTAGATCTATTATTAATTATTACCGTTACAGTACCATTGCAATGTGGCTATGTTTGTGTTCTTAAGAAGGAATAATACTCCATTCATCAAATAAAACATTTTTAATTATTCCACATATTAAACATGTAAGAAATTTATTTTACTTATGAGGATATTGATTTGCATTTATTTGACAAAATTATTAATATAACACAAATATAAGAGTATTTTACAGAAATAAAAGGCCCCTGATTCAATTAGTTCTCGATTAATTGGGTACATTTTGAAGAGATGAACCATCTGTATAAACAAAATGTCAAACATAAAAGGTTATTGTCAGATTTAACAACCTAAACATTTCACGAACAGTTTGGTGCTGCATGACATTTCTTTGTTCTGTTTTCATTTTAGACTGTCAGAGATGAAAGCTAACACTCCATCCACTGCCTGTGGACCAAATGTGTGGGTTAATAAACTGAAAGCCGATCTAGAATCCAGGCTTGATTGCAAGTCGGCACGTACACTAGCCAGAGTTGCCCTTTAATGAAAAGAAAAAGATGAAACAGTTAATAAAATTACATCAAATATCACCAATACAGTATCTCTGCATTAAAAAAAAGTACTGTACCTGGTTACTTCTGCATTGTGGTCACTTATGTCTTTACGGACCAACTTTGGACTGACATTTTGACACAGGCATTTAGTTAAACCAGTGGCTAGGTCTGAAGCCTCTCCTTCTGTTAGTGCACTAAAAATGCTTGTCTTAGTCCTCAATCTTCCAAAGAAAATGAAGACTAATTCAGGCAGATTTTTTTTTGCGCCCCTTAAGAAAAATGACCAGTAGTGCATTAGGACTAAAATAAAACTAATAGAGAGATGAAAACAAATATAAAACACAACTGATAACTTAATATATCGACCCAATCAATTTAAAAATGAATTTAATCCTAGCAGATCTCTGAAAACATTAGAGGACATATTTTCCCCTTCTATTCTGCGCTGAAGTTCTTCATTAGTGACGACATACAGGGACTTTCTCTGACCAGTGAGGGAGCGTCCAAACACTTTGATGCCTTCAATGTCGTCTGTGGAGTTATTCAAAGGACAATCTCCACTGTCTCTTGCCTCAATTTCCTCATTTTTAAAACCTGCATCCTTGTCAGTGTCAACATTTTGTGGCTGTCCTTCTTCCTTGCTGTCTTGCTTTTTTTCCCTATCTGATGCATCACTTGCCTTTCTTTTTGTACCCTTTGATTGTTTTTTTCTCCCTTCCACTTTTTCTGTTTTGTGAGTTTCCCTTTTCTCTTCTTCCTCTTGTTTCTTCTCATCATCTGGAGGTCTTGTTCTTTCCTCTGTCTGCTTTCTCTTTGCAGATGACCGAAGATATTGTTTCCCTCACCTGCTAATTGAAGCATCAGCATAAACAGCAATGCCATTCTAATCTCAGGAGGACTAATTATTACATCTATAGAAAACATTAAAATGGGTGTACAACTAAACTTTTACTGGGATACATCATCCTCTATACTGCACATCTACAATTTGTGGACTCTACCAAGAGTTCTGAAGTCATACATAAGGAACAGACCCAAACATATTAACTAATAACATTCCCCTTTTGCCTCTGCGAAACATACACTTGTAACTTTCTGAGACTTTCTGAGTCTAAATACATAATTGTATTTTTTTCCCTAAGTAAAGAGCTATGATGTAAAAAGATAACATAAACACAAAATTTGTAATGAAAAAAAGTGCATCACCGGAGGTCAAATACCTTCAGTAGTTGAAGCACTATTAGACTATTAAAAAGACTGTTCCAAAAAAAAAATGTACAGCACTGCATAACATGCATTACATACCCTTATTCAAACTACCCATTTCATTAAAAAAAAATCCTTAAATTTGCTTTGATATATAGCATGTAACATTATATACTTGTTTTGATTTTTGTGCGAGTTTTACTACCGTTTGCACAACTTGCCCTTTTAGCCTATACATTGTATACAGTGTGTTGAATAGCTGTTTGTTCTTGGAATTGAAATTACTTACAAATTACACAGATGCCACATGGTGTTCGCTGACATCTTAAATGGCTGTGTGCACCGCATTCCTGACAGCACACCTAAAAGTGAAACAATGCTTGTTTTGTTTGTAATTAATTACAGTATTAAATAGATTATTCTATTTACCTTCTCTTTCACCAGGACACTGTGCACTTTACACCTCTCTCTGCAAAAAAAATATGATCAAATATTATATGCAAATCATATATTGAGAATCAAATGAGTAGTTTTGTCTTGGCCATGAGATATTAATTTGTCCATGAGTAGTGAGATTCTTAGGCCACATTTACACATAGCCGGGTATTTAGAGAAACGAATATTTCTCCCCCTCCGTTTTCAATAATAACATCGTGCACACAACCCGCATAAATACGCCGTCGAGCGCCTTTATAACTATGCTAAACCTATGGGCGGCAGTGTAGGGAGAAGGATAAAGCCATGCAAGCCAATCAGAATCCTCAGAATCGACAAGAGAGAACCTAAAACCCCGTTTCTCCCAGTTGACACGGCAACATATAACCGGCGTTTTCAGAAATCTCCACTTTGGCCGGAGTTTTTAGAAATGATCGTTTTCTGGGATAAAAACGGCGTTTTCGTGTAAATGACAGGCCAAAACGCAGAGAAATATCTGCGTTTTCCCATCGTGTAAACGGGGCCTTATTGTCACGAGTTGGCAAGGAAGAGGAGAAGCAAGGATCCAAAACCGTTCAGTCTGTGCAGTGCTGCTTCACTTTGAACATAATGTAGACATGATCTTGTTGTCATGACATATCACATTCCCACTAATTATGTAATTAATATTAATTAATTAACCCTTGCCACTGTCGCTTCTCACCACTGGTTTGCTTAGATGGGAACACTTGATATTAAACAATATTATTGATCTGCCTGCCTTGAGAACTGAAGTGAGCTGGATGATGACATCACTGTTTCTCCAGACCTGCTGTATAGATAAATGAACTAAATTAATAACTAATGATATTTTACAACATAATGAATCAATACAGATCTTATTCAAGCTGTACACTTTTTTTCTTCTAGAGCTGCTGTGCAGCCAAAATTATGTTCCCTCGATCAATGTAAAGCTGCTTTGACACAATCTGCATTGTAAAATAATGTAATGTAAAAGCGCTATATAAATAAAGGTGACTTGACTTGATCTAATAACTCATGGTCACGAACAAACTAAGTGAACCGAACATGTCCCCCCAAATGTATAATTTGTATGTTTTGCTTTAGTTTTTATGAAAGGGAGCACCTAAAGAGGAGAACAGAATTGCATATCCATCCACGAAACCTTTTCCCTCAGGCAGGGCCTGAGCAAACTAAAATATATATTAATTTTAATGTGAATTTTAAATACTTTATCAGAATGCATAAAAATAAAAGTACATCGACAAATTTTAGAAAATTAGAAAAAAATTACCATTAGCACATGGACCCCACAAGAATGTCCATCCTCTTGTCGTGGGTGGGGCACATCATTCCATGTCCATTTCAGGGCACATCCTTTAGCTTTGGCAAAAGAACTGAAAAAAATAAAGCTTAATTTTAGGTATTTGTTCTGAATTTTAAGCATCATTAAATATTGTTATGAGACAGTAAAGGTATCATTTTCAAAACCATGCACTTTGAAATCCGTTTTCAAAAGCTTGTGTTTTCAGGCTCCCAAAACGCTGTTGTCATGTAACAGAACGGACAAATGGACTAAATGTTTACAGCCTTGAAATATAGGGATACTGTCAAAATCTTACTGTTATTTATTGTTAATCTACTACCTCCAATTCTTCAGAATCCTGTTTTTCTTGCCATTGGTTTCACCAAATGGATCCATGTATGTGACTTCTTGTTTTGTGAGGTCACAGAACTACAAAATAAGATCAGAAAATTAGGAGATTAAAGATAAAAAAAGGAGATTAAAAGAATGATCTAATACAGTAACAGTTAACAGTCAATTGTAAGAAATATTAGTTATATTGTATTTAGTCTGGTATGGTTTCCTACTGAACCAAGCCTGGCGTATTCAGAACGTTATAATTTGGCCTATACTTACAAAAAGGGTCCAGTGATTTTCATTTTCCAGGAGGGCACAAATAACTTTAGTGTAGGTTTTAAATAGGTCTTTCTGGAAAGATATAATTATTAATTTAATCAAAAGTAACCCGTTTTATGTGGAACATCATGTGTGCTTTTTTAAAGGGGCTCTAGGAAGTGAATGGGCTCTGTGGCCATGAAGTGAACTTATTGCTTGTGCTTGCGGTCGTGCACGCAATCCATAGTGATTCGAGCAAGCCTTGGCCAAAACAGTAGCCGATATCACGTCGACAGATGACGTTCATTAAAATTACACTTAAGATTTTAAGATTAAGAGTCGTTAAAATCAGAATAGATACTTTCATAGACAACCTGAAGTAGGGAAAGGTCTGTTTTTTATTTATTTTTTAAGTTTCACTAAAAGCTGTTCACTAAAGCACTTCTCATTTAGGTGTTTAAAAAAAACGGTTCAGTGTTTACCCACAAGGGATAGTTCACCCACAAATTTAAATTCTGTCATCAATTACTCACTCTTATGTCGTTCCAAACCTGTAAGACCTTCGTTCATCTTTCATTTCAAATGAAGATATTTTTGATAAAATCCAAGAGGTTTCTGACCACCTGTAGACTGCTATGTCAATAACCCCAAAACTGCGCACAAAAAGTATTATCGTCGCTTCATAACATTAAAGTTGAACCACTGTAGTCACATGGACTATTTTAACAAATACTTAACTACCTTTCTGGACCTTGAAAGTTGCAATGACGTTGCTGCCTATGGATGGTTCAGAAACCTCTCGGATTTTATTAAAAATATCCTCATTTGTGTTCCAAAAATTAACAAATTGTCTTACGGGTTCAGAACGACACAAGGAATCAATGACAATTTACATTTTTGGGTGAACTAACACTTTAAAGGTCATTTCGAACGATTGACATCAGAGGTTACTAGTATTCTGGTACTGATGTGTGAATGGTATCTTACTGGTAAAAAGACAGAACGCTATTGCGTGTTTGAACGCGCAGAACGCTTTCTGTGTTTAGTGGAAAAGTTGTACTTGTAATTTTGTAATTTTACCGGGTTTACCGTGTGAAAGGGACATAAACAGAATAAACGTGAGCATAATTTATAAAAAAATTATAAATTTTATAACATTGTATAAGAATAGAAAAATTGATCAAATCCACAGATATTCTAAACACTATCAACACTATCTTTTGCATAATTTTTCTTAATTATGTTGATAAAGCGCAAAATGTATAGTGAGACTTTAAATATTATGTATCCAATATATTTATTGGGGTTAAACATTAAAGAACTACCTGTTGTGTAGAGAAGCTTTACTTTAAAGATTTTCCACTCTTTCTTGGGTTTCATTGCAAGTTTCACAGCCTTTGTGAGGCTCTCCCCTCTTAGGCGAGGCCAGACACATTGGTCACCATCTACCCAACCGCTGGGCACAACTTCCACCTCATTTGTTTCTAAAAAAGAAACGATATGGAACATGCCTATGGAAAAAAAGAAAGAAAAAGAACATGAGTCAAGACTGAAAATATTGTTCACATGCTCCAAAACACGTTCATTTGAGTTCCACAGAAGTACATCATACAGGTTTGGAACGACTTGGCCAATCAGAAGTGCTACTCAGTGTCACGAACGCCAGTGAAGAACCCTCTGTCGGCCACCGGAGGTCTCACTCTCCTGAATATTAGCATGGGCTTTGAACTACATTTCCCAATAAGCCACAGACTGGGACTGATTACTGCACACCTGATCTTCATTACCAGACTATTTAAACCCTGCCTGTTCATGCACAATTTGCGAAGTCTTGTTTGCCCCGGCTGCATTTCTGAGCATTATCTGATTATTGTATCTTCTGCCTGTGTTTGGACTCTGCCTTGGTTTACCGTTTACGACTCTTCTCTGCCTGCCCCTGATCTCTGTTTTACTTGGACTCCCACTTCTACTGTTATCTGCCTGCCTTGAACTTTTGCCAGCCTTGACCACGTTTGTTGTTCTGTCTCTGATATTGTTGTTCGCCCTGGTATTTTGACCCACGCCTGTTTGTACACTGAGCTTGCTCCGATTGTAATAAAGCTGCATATGGATCCTACTCAGCCTGAGTCTTCGTCACAGAAGACTTCGCCACCTACAGATCCAGCAGTTCTCAGCGAACTTTCTGCCCAAGCGACTCAACTGGCGATTCACCATCAACAACTGAGTCGACTCACCACAATGACTGAGGAGCTGGTGAAAGCTGTACAAAGTCTCAATCAACCCGCTCCAACGCCTCAGCCGAATCAGGTACCGATTGAAATACCCCACAGTGCACAGTCTGCTAATCCTCGTTTAGCCTTTCCAGAGAAGTTTGATGGCGCCCCAAACAAATGTAAAGGCTTCCTTATGCAGTGTTCTATCTTCCTGGCTCAACAACCATCGTTCTACTCTACAGATAACAGTAAGATCTCTTTAGTGTGTTCTTTGCTCACAGGAAAAGCACTGGAGTGGGCAACAGCGGTCTGGGACAACCAGGGACTAGAGCGCACCAGTTACACTAACTTTATTCAACGTTTAAGAGAAGTGTTTGAACATGCTGAAGGAGGGAAGAATCCTGGGGAACAACTACTTGCACTTCGTCAGGGAAGAGATACTGCAGCTGAATTTGCTCTGACATTTCGCACTCTCGCTGCACAAACTACGTGGGTGGAAGACACATTAAAACTGCTGTTCCGCCAAGGATTAAATTCTGATTTGCAGACAGAACTTGCATGTCGTGATGAAGACAGAACCCTAGATCAATTCATTGACCTTGCCATTCGCATTGACAACCTTATTCGCTCTCGGAGACCTAACCGACCTACATGCTCTTTCAGCCAAATTAATCAACCTAGTGACAACTCTGAACCCATGCAAATCGGGAGAACTCATCTTTCCACAGAGGAACGTGAACGCCGCATCAGAAACCACCTTTGCCTATACTGTGGCCAAGCAGGACATCTGAGAGCTGACTGCCCGACTCGACCCTCTCAGACACACAACCGCAGGGTGAGTTTGCTGATTTCTGCCATACAAACCAATAATTGTGTCGAGTTACCAGTTAAAATAACCTGTCAGTCTGAAACGATCACCACTCAGGCTTTACTAGACTCTGGGGCTGCTGGCAATTTTATTGACGAAGGTTTAGCTCGACAGTATAAGATACCACTAATCCCTTGTGACTCTCCTTTGGCAGTGGCCGCACTAGACGGGCGTCCCCTGGGGACTGGCCATGTACTGTACACCACCACTGACCTGACTCTACAAGTTGGAGCCCTACACACTGAAACAACACGTCTCTTCGTCATCCACTCTCCACACAACCCAATCATCCTTGGTTTACCCTGGCTGCAGGACCACAATCCACAAATTTCCTGGCGTGAAAAACAAATCATATTGTGGGATCCCACCTGCTACTCCAAATGCCTGAAGCCAATCACCCTGATACCGGTAAAAACTACTACCACAACCCACGAGCTCAACACAACACCACATGTACCTCCTGAGTATGCTGACTTGATGGAGGTGTTCAGTAAAACCAAAGCCTCACAACTCCCACCACATCGACCCAGTGACTGTGCCATCGAACTATTGCCTGATACAACACCTCCTAGAGGTAGAATATTTCCACTATCCGAACCTGAGGCTAACGCAATGAAATTATACATTGAAGAAGAACTGGCTAAGGGTTTCATTCGTCCATCCACTTCACCAGCAGCAGCGGGATTCTTCTTCGTGGGAAAAAAGGATGGGGGTCTTCGTCCTTGCATTGATTATCGTGGTCTAAATGATATAACGGTCAAATTCAGATATCCATTGCCACTGGTTCCTGCAGCCTTGGAACAACTATGAACTGCCAAATTTTATACTAAGCTCGATCTACGTTCCGCCTACAACCTCATACGCATTCGAGAAGGGGATGAATGGAAAACTGCATTCTCAACCAGTAGCGGGCACTACGAATACCTCGTTATGCCATTCGGTCTGTCCAATAGTCCATCGGTGTTCCAATCTTTCATCAATGACATATTCAGAGACATGCTAAACCAGTGCCTAATCGTATATATTGATGATATCTTGATCTACTCAGACACCATGGAGGAACACATCAAGCAGGTCCGGGCAGTTTTGCAACGTCTCATCAACCACCAACTGTATGCCAAGGCAGAAAAGTGTGAGTTCCATCAATCCTCAACTTCCTTCCTTGGTTACATCATCAGTCCTGAAGGAGTGTCTATGGACGAGGGGAAGGTACGAGCAGTTCTAAATTGGCCTCAACCTACTACAGTAAAGGAACTACAAAGATTCTTGGGATTTGCCAATTTCTACAGAAGATTTATCAGAAATTTCAGCTCTGTTGCCGCTCCGCTCACTGCTATGGTAAAAGGGGGAATCACCAAGCTTCGCTGGGCTACCGATGCCATTCAAGCCTTCAATGAACTAAAGAATCGGTTTACCTCTGCTCCCATTCTGCATCATCCTGACCCCAACATTCCTTTTGTGTTGGAAGTTGACGCATCCAACACTGGCATTGGAGCCATACTTTCTCAACGCCAAGGTAATCCACCCAAACTCTTCCCATGTGCCTACTACTCTAGAAAACTCTCCTCCGCTGAACAGAATTATGATGTGGGCAATCGTGAACTCTTAGCTATGAAAGCAGCACTTGAAGAATGGCGTCACTGGCTAGAGGGGGCTAGACATTCTTTTCAGATCATCGAAACCTGGAATACCTACGCTCAGCCAAAAGACTAAACCCCAGACAGGCCAGATGGGCCCTGTTCTTCACTCGATTTAACTTTTCAATCACTTATCATCCAGGATCAAAGAACATCAAAGCTGACTCATTATCCCGCCAATATGACTCCAATCCTCAAAATCCCTCTCCTGACCCCATCATCTCACCCTCTCTAATTATAGCTCCAGTCCAGTGGGACATCATGTCCGAAATCACTCAGGCTCACGCACAGCACCCACCACCTCCGGAATGCCCTCTCAACCGAACCTTTGTTCCCCTAGGACTACGAGAAAAGGTAATCCACTGGGTGCACTCCTCCACAAGCTCTGGCCACCCAGGCATCACTACCACAGTTAAACTACTAAGAAACCGGTTCTGGTGGGAGACCTTACAGACAGACACCAGCACGTTCGTGAACTCTTGTCACACCTGCGCTGCAGCAAAGACCCCCAGACAACTACCAGCAGGATTACTACAACCCCTACCCATTCCACAACGACCATGGTCCCACATCGCTATTGACTTCGTCACCGATCTACCAGTCTCTCAGGGTAACACCACCATACTAACTGTCATTGATCGTTTCTCCAAAGCATGTCGACTAATACCACTGTCTAAGCTCCCATCAGCCTTCGAAACCGCAGAACACCTCTTCCACTTTGTATTTCGCTATTATGGTCTTCCGGAAGACATTGTCTCCGACAGGGGTTCCCAGTTCACATCAAGGTTTTGGACAGCCTTCTTTCGATTACTTAATGTCAATATAAGTCTCACGTCAGGTTACCACCCCCAGTCCAACGGACAAACAGAACGACTAAACCAAGAGCTCACCAAATTCCTCAGAATGTATTGTCAGCAGAATCAATCCGACTGGAGCCGCTTTCTTCCCTGGGCAGAATATGCACAGAACTCAATTCTCAAACCCTCCACTAAATTAACACCTTTTCAGTGCATTCTGGGGTTTCAACCCCCACTTTTCCCATGGTCCGGAGAGCCGTCTGAAGTACCTGCTGTGAACGACTGGTTTCAACGAAGTGAGGCGGTTTGGAATCAAGTGCATGTCCACCTACAACGTGCCATAAACAGGGGTAAAGAGCAAGCTGACCGCCATCGCCGCCCCAGTCCCAATTACACTCCTGGACAGTGGGTGTGGCTGTCAACCCAAAACCTCCGTCTTCGCTTACCCTGCAAGAAACTCAGTCCCAGGTATGTGGGTCCTTTCAAAATTGTGAGACAAATCAATCCTGTGTCATACCGCCTTGAATTACCAGCCACTTATCGTTTTTCTCCTACGTTCCATGTCTCTCTGCTGAAACCTGCCGGTGGTCCGAGGGTGGAGGAAGGCGGTGACTCAGGCCCCCCACCCATGATCGTGGATGGCGAGGAGGCATTTCAAGTGCGAGATTTGCTAGATTCCAGACGTCGGGGACGCCAGATCCAGTATCTGGTAGACTGGGAGGGGTACGGTCCGGAGGAGAGGTCCTGGGTCAATGAGGATGATATCCTCGACCCCAATCTCATCGTTGAATTTCATAGGACCCACCCGGAGAGACCAGCCCCACGACCTCGAGGAAGACCCCGACGTCGGATGTGCTCTCGCGTCAGGAGCCGCTCGCAGGGGGGGGGGGCTCTGTCACGAACGCCAGTGAAGAACCCTCTGTCGGCCACCGGAGGTCTCACTCTCCTGAATATTAGCATGGGCTTTGAACTACATTTCCCAAGAAGCCACAGACTGGGACTGATTACTGCACACCTGATCTTCATTACCAGACTATTTAAACCCTGCCTGTTCATGCACAATTTGCGAAGTCTTGTTTGCCCCGGCTGCATTTCTGAGCATTATCTGATTATTGTATCTTCTGCCTGTGTTTGGACTCTGCCTTGGTTTACCGTTTACGACTCTTCTCTGCCTGCCCCTGATCTCTGTTTTACTTGGACTCCCACTTCTACTGTTATCTGCCTGCCTTGAACTTTTGCCAGCCTTGACCACGTTTGTTGTTCTGTCTCTGATATTGTTGTTCGCCCTGGTATTTTGACCCACGCCTGTTTGTACACTGAGCTTGCTCCGATTGTAATAAAGCTGCATATGGATCCTACTCAGCCTGAGTCTTCGTCACACTCAGAAAGTCAGAATCCGCTTAACAATCCTTTCATTATAAACCATGTGAATTATGTAAATAAGATATTTATTGTATAAATAAAATATATATTCTAATTTTGGTACTCTCATATATATATATATATATATATATTATATATATATATATATATACACACACACATTTTTTTTTTTTTTTTTTTTAAAGTATAAGTCGAGGCTTAGTGATCACAGAAAAAGGGGGGTCCTGTGGCAAAACCAATTGAGAACCACTGTACTTTATTTTTTTATCAACAATTCATTAAATGCTTAATACAAATTGAAATTCTGTCATAATTTACTCATCCTCATTTCATTTCAAACCTCTATGACTTTTATTTGAATTTTCACACAATGAAAGTCAATGGGAACTGATGGGAAAGTCAATGGGAACTTTATTTAACTAGGCAAGTCACAAAATGAAAGGTCTGTCATTGTTTACTCACCATGTAAACATTTATTTCGGATAGCCTGCGAATGACTTGGGCCAAAGGATTGCTAGGTCTTCTGACAAGCTTTTTAAGAGTGCCCAAGAAATTTTCAAAAGGAAAAGCAGAAAATTCATCTAAATTACCATGCTGCTTTACGTCCTCACAGAGGTGCACTAATCCATGCACATTGTAACAAAGAAATTCCTGACCATATAACACGCCGAAATGTTCAACAAAAGACACTAGACATGTATGAGCAAAGTCATTTAACAGAAAGCAAAATTTCCGACGGAGAAGAATATAAACAGAAACTGACAAAAGCATAAAATGGCTGTACACTGGTGAGGCCAGGACATTACAAAGGACCACTGGACCAGTGTATAACAAGAACTGCCTGAGTTCTGTAGCTTTCCACCTCAGTCTATGTGTTAGTGGTCTTGGTTTACGTGCAAAATCACAAGGTATGTAAAATCTTAACCCCACAAGAGAATCTGAAATTACTTGACTCAGCCGGGAAGATAAACGAACACGGAGTGGCCCTGAACTCAGCCAAAGATCTAAAAGTCTCCGCATCATCCCAAGACAAACCAGATGCATGTAGTCATGAGGAAAACCACCAACCATGTCAATGTTTGTTTCTATTAGAGGAGACTTGGCAACATGATGGTCTTCATCTAAGTGATGATGGTCTGTCCTAAGTGGGGCATTCATTTCAGGAAAGGTCATTCGGTGTTTGAGATACAGGCCAGTTTGAGTACATTTACCACAGGCAGAGTGACCATTCAAGTCACGTCAAGTCACCTTTATTTATATAGCGCTTTTTACAATACAGATTGTATCAAAGCAGCTTCACAGTGATAACATGAAAATAATACAAAAAACAATTTCATCATCGTCCACCTTTAACCCTCAGGGGTCTGAGGTGTTTTCTGGGTCCTGGAGGTGTTCTGACATGCTCTAACATTTGTGCTTATTTCTGTTACTTGTGACATTTTCATGACTAAAGTATTATTACACTGCATTCAGCACAAACTCTGCTACAATAATATGTCAGCAGCATGTATGTAAAAGTTTGTAGTTTTGAGATAATAACATTTATGCGTGGTTTGTGAAAATGACCAAAAAAAAGTCACTGAAATAATGTCATGAAAGACAAACTAATTATTTCGTCGCAAGGCTTTTGAAAATTGTATCACGTAGCCTAGAATATTTGCTCCAAAACTATGTGAAAATCATCCTGAATACTCATTCAGATAAGACAATATATTGATTTAAAATTTGTATGACATGTTTTGTGTAAGAAAGCTTTATGCGAGGAGGCGTTAACCACCATGAATATTGAGTGTTTCACACCTGAGAGAGACAAAGAGCCTCCCATAATGGCCCTATTAGGAGCTCTCAGGCACTATCATTACATTACCTTGCACAAAGAATGAGGAGATTTAATAAAGAATGGCTTTTTGATTGTTTGAATTTATTTACAACACAACATCATCCAAAGATACACAACAAATGGCAAAAAGCACATTATTTAACACACTGAACTAAAGACAGAGACTTAACCAGTCACACACCTTTCCTTTCCTGAAACATAGTGCATACCTGTCATTTCCAAGGTGTTTGATTTTTCACTTTACCTCCTCATGCTCATGTTGAAGTCAGCAGGACGGGTAGCTACCTAAAAAATATATATATATATATATAAAAAAGCTGTGAGCATGCTGATATCAAGAAGAAACCAGGGCTGCATGATTGTGGGAATACATTTTAGATTTCTGGTGAAAATTCCTTTTTAAAATTTACAAAATACACACACACACACACACACACACACATATATATATATATATATATATATATATATATATATATATATATATATACATATATATATATATTTGTGTGCCTTGTAGGCATATACCCACTGCAAAAAATGATTTTCTTACTTAGTATTTTTGTTTTGTTTCCAGTCCAAATATCTAAAAATTATTAAATCAAGAAGCATTTACTAGAGAAGTAAAATGACATAAGAAATTCTATTTTGTTTTAAGATAAAAATAAAGTAATTTAAGTAATTTTTGCTTAAAACGATCAAAATTATCTGCCAATGGGGTAAGCAAAAAAATCTGAATTCGAATAGAAAACAAGAAAAAAAATCTTAATTCAAATGGAAACCAAGAATTTTTTGCTTACCCCATTGGCAGATAATTTTGCTCGTTTTAAGCAAAAATTACTTAAATTACTTTCTTTTTATCTTAAAACAAAATAGAATTTCTTATGTCATTTTACTTCTCTAGTAAACACTTCTTGGTTTAAGAATTTTTAGATATTTGGACTGGAAACAAAACAAAAATACTAACTAAGAAAGTATTTTTTGCAGCAGGGCTGAATCAAATAATAAGAACAGTATAGCAGGCATAGTTAAAAAGGAACACTTCAGTAACACTACACTAGAGAAAAACATATTGATTATCATATGTTACTTCAAATGTTTACATCGATATGACGTTATGAAATGAGATTGGAGTAAAATCATGGTTTGCTTTTCAAACGCACGTCGCGCGACTGCGTTTTCAAACTCTCACAGCGCGTGCAGGGGACATTCACTGAAGCATCGAGCAACAGTTCAATGGCAATATGAAGTTTATGCAACAATAACACTAACTAATATAATTCAGGATTATTTCTTACCTTAAAATCGTTCTTGTCTTCAAATCGCGATCTTCTTCTTCAGATGTAAACCCAATAATCTCACAGCATGTCTTCCAAACTCGACGACTGAAGAGGACTGATAAAGTTTGCCGCTTTGTTGTTGAGGTAATGGGGGCGTTCGCGCGACACATGGACGATTTGCATCTCTATATGTTTTGCGCGTGTGGGTGTGGTCACATTAAAACTAATGAGGAAGGGTTAGAGAAACTGAATATCTTGTTGGTTTTATACAAATTACTTAAACAGAGAATATTTGTTTTCGTTTTGAATCAGATAATTTAAAACTACACACTTAAATGATTATAAATATATAGAGCTCACAAATGTGTGACAAGTATTCGCTGAGTTTTTTAAATGTTTAGAGACGTGCTCAAGAAAAAAAAGTTCACGAGACGGAGAGGCAGAAAGCACACCCTGTTTAATTTCTTTATTTTACAAAAGCACAACGTTTTGTTTTGATTGTAAGTGGACACATACAAAAGTAGACATCTCACAGATTCTTTTTTCATTTTTATTAAGTCTGTATGACCACAAATGACGGAGTATTTTAAGTTTATTCAGCTGCTATGTGAAAAAAAACGCGCAAATCACGCCGGCGTGATTGCCGACCCCAGGGGGTTAAGGCAGATCTATAATATTGTTGAATATTAAATGTCCCCAACTAAGCAAGCCAGAAGGTAAGGCAACAGCGGCAAGGAACCAAAACTCCATCAGGTGACAGAATGGAGAAAAAAACCTTGGGAGAAGCCAGGCTCAGTTGGGGGCCAGTTCTCCTCTGGCCAATGAGTGAACAGTGTATGATTATGATTCAGGAGCATTACAGGTCAGAAGTTCAGAATGAATCAGAGTATTTGTCCAGTTCCGGTTGGTTGAAGTCGGAGTGGAGAGGAGGAGAGACTGGTTGACACTTCTGGTCAGCGGCGTCGTCGTGTCCTGGCACTGGTCCTTCATCAGATCTGGATACGGCCTGGTTCCAGTGGACAGCGGTAATCCTCGGGATAGACAGAGAGACTAATATTAGCGTAGACGCCATCCTTCTTATGATGTACCAAGTACATCAGGATTTACGGGAAGTGTTCCCGGTCCCGGCTGTTCTAAACTATGCAGCCTAACATTGAATTATAGAAGTCTATAATGTGTATGCTAGGCCGAAGAGATGTGTTTTTAGTCTAGATTTGAACTGACAGAGTGTGTCTGCTTCCCGGACAATGTTAGGAAGACTGTTCCAAAGTTTTGGTGCTAAATAGGAAAACGATCTACCGCCAGCAGTCGTTTTTGATATTCTAGGTATTATTAACTGGCCGGAATTTTGAGATTGCAGTAGACGTGAAGGACTATAATGTGTTAAGAGCTCGCTCAAGTACTGCGGAGCTAAACCATTTAGTGCTTTGTAAGTGATCAGCAATATTTTAAAATTTATACAATGTTTAATAGAAAGCCAATGCAGTGTTGACAGAACGGGGCTAATATGGTCATACTTCCTGGTTCTGGTAAGAACTCGAGCTGCTGCGTTTTGGACCAGCTGTAGTTTGTTTATTAAGCGTGCAGGGCAACCACCCAGATTACAATAATCTTGTACAATAGCCTTGAGGTCATAAACGCATGAACTAATTGTTCTGCATTATTCATTGAGAGCATATGACGTAATTTAGATATATTTTTAAGATGTAAGAAAGCGGTTTTACAGATACTAGACACATGACTTTCAAATGAAAGATTGGTATCAACGAGCACACCCAGGTTCCTAACCGACGACGAAGACTTAACAGAGCAGCCATCAAGTGTTAGACAGTACTCTATATTATTACGTGTGGAAGTTTTTTGTCCAATGATTAGAATCTCTGTTTTTTCTGAATTTAGTAGTAGGAAATTACTAGTCATCCAATTTTTTATATCAGCTATGCATTCTGTTAATTTTGTGAATTGGTAGGTTTCGTTAGGTTTTGAAGAAATATATCGTCGGCATAACAGTGAAAGCTAATTCCATGTTTCCTAATGATATCTCCTAATGGTAGCATATACAGAGTGAACAGCAGCGGTCCTAGTACTGAGCCTTGTGGTACGCCATAATGAACTTGTGATTGATAAGACATCTCTTAATTTACTGCTACAAACTGATACCGGTCAGATAAGTATGATTTAAACCATGCTAGTGCAATTCCACTAATGCCAACATAATGTTCGAGTCTATTTAAAAGGATGTTGTGGTCAATGGTGTCAAATGCAGCACTAAGATCAAGTAATACTAATAGAGAGATACAACCACGATTGGATGATAAGAGCAAATCATTTGTGACTCTAACGAGAGCTGTCTCGGTACTATGGTACGGTCTAAATCCGGACTGAAAATCCTCGCAGATATCATTTCTTTCAAGAAAAGAACACAGTTGTGAGGATACTGCTTTTTCTAATATATTTGACAGAAATGGCAGATTAGAGATCGGCCTGTAATTGACTAGATTTGTAGGATCAAGTTGCTGTTTTTTAACAAGCGGTTTAATCATAGCTAGCTTAAAGGTTTTTGGTACGTGTCCTAGAGTCAAAGATGAATTAATGATATTAAGAAGAGGATCTATGACATCTGGAAGCATCTCTTTCAGCAGCTTAGTCGGTATAGGGTCTAACATACACGTTGTCGATTTAGATGATTTGACAAAAACTCAAATCTGAGTTTGCAAAATTCTTCCTCTCCTATAGCAACGAATGAATCAAATTTTCCCTCAGGGAGACTACAATGCACTTCCTGATGCGATACTGTATTAGACGGTTTCCTAGTTATAATTTTGTCCCTGATATTATCGATCTTATAAGTGAAGAAGTTCATAAAGTCATTACTGCTGTGTTGCTTGGAAACTTCTGGGCTTGAAGCTTTCTTTTTCGTTAGTTTAGCCACTGTTTCAAATAAATACCTAGGATTATGTTTATTTTCTTCTAATAGGGTTGAAAAATAAGCAGATCTAGCAGCTTTTAAAGCCTCTCTGCAAGCAATCGAGCTCTCCTTCCATGAAATCCGTAAAAATATTTTGGAATTTAAAAAGAGTTATAAAAAGAAACAACTTGAATTATATCAAACTGAATTTTGATTTGGACTGTATGTGGTCAATGTAAAAAGTTTAAACAAATATAGATATGTTGGAGATTGGGTGATGGTGAGGGAACAATGCTAATGACATCTACTATTTATGTTAATATATTTTGGGTGTTATATGTTCAAATTAACGGATATTGAAAGGGGAGAAAATGGATTTTGGCGTGATATTTCTTGCGTGTGCGTGAGAGTGTGAGATTGATGCTGAAATCGTGAGTGTCACGCCAGATGCGTGAGAGTTGGCAACCCTGTATACATATGTTTAGCTAATGTGGGGAAGTAGCCTACAGCTGTCAGTGTTCAGCGAGTTAGCATTTGACAGTTTGAAATCGATTAGGTAGCTCAGTTACTTCAGTTCAGAATAGGGCTAGCAATGATCAAATTGGTAACTTAGTTGATTTTAATGTAAGTTACAGTTATGAATGTAATTTCAATTACTCTCTCTCTCCCCGCCATTGAGTTTATGGCTTTCTGTGTTTTCACTGTTATAAGTTAGGGGACACTATTACGCATCTCCTGAACTAGTACCTCCAGATCAAAACGCAGGAAAAGAAGAAGCAGAAACAAGCAATCACTTTGTTGATAGACTATCTACTCATCTGTGTTTTGATCATCATTCTGAATCTGATCTGGATGTATAGTCATTATAAAAAATTTGATTTTCTCAGCTTTTTGCTCATGTTGCTTTTTTATGAAACTTACTTAAAGGATGTACAACTTTTTTGTCTAAAAGCAGAGGGTGTATGTTCTTTCTTTTTGATATATTGCATGTTCAGATATTAATACAACAAAATATTCTGGGGTGCCATGAAATTGTAAAAATGACCAAAAACCCTGGCGGTGGCTGACAACTTTCTTTTTTTCTTTTTTTTTAATGCTGGCGGGGAAAGAGTTAAGATAAAAATGTTGGTAATTGGATGATTAGATGTAACCATAGGCGGTCATATGTTTGCACATGGTCAATTAAACATGAAAAGAAAGGGGGAGATTTCAGAGTTATTTAAAAAAAAAAGCAAAAACAGTCAGATCAGGTGCAAACAGACCCCAGCCCTTGCATCACAACTGGATCCCAGAGCAGCTCCCTACCTAAGGCTAGTCAGAGTCAGTGTGGTCAGACTTCAGGACCACCAACAGGTCAGAGCATCTACCAGACACAGGCAGTCAATCACATACCCAATTCAGGAATTTAAGTTGAGATGATTTTGTCAGATTAAGGATAGTAAACTCAAAAATGAACACACAAATATATATATATTTTAAAGTCTGTTGGTAACCAAATAGTTTTGGGTTCCCATTGTATTTTTTCTTTCTATACTATGGATGTTGATGGGAACCAAAACTGTGTGGTTACCAACATGCTTCAAAATATCTTCTTTTTTGTTCCGCAGAAGAAGGTCATACAGGTTTGGACTTCTAAAATGTTGGTTCATGTGTGTTCTGGACTGGTTGTTGATGGCTTTGGAATTTATATTGTGATTATACACTAATGGTTCTTGTGTTGTAAACAGATGTATCAAGGGAGGACACCTCTGGTTCTGAGCAAGACAGTGAGCCAGAGCTGCCAGGAGATGTCATGGAGCCCCTCTCAACTGCATCTAGCACCAGATTTGCTGTTCTAAAAGGACCCAGTGGTAGGCCAAACATTTAATTACTTTAAACTACACAGTTTAGTTAGCAGCTGTTAGTATCTCTTGTGGATCCCTTAATTATACATTTCCATAAAGATGTGACACATTATTTAACAATATATTGTCACAGGTCGGGGCGGGCCAAGCCAGACTGCACCCACCCCTGGATTCCGGGAACCACCTCGAGGAACGTGTCAAGGACCAGACAGACAAGGAAATAAAAAGAATGACAGTGCTTTATTGTATTAAAATTGGTCAATTGAATAAAGTCCTAATTAAAACTTCTTCTTGTGGCCAGGGCAGTTCGAGCGTCGCTGGACCTCCTGGGATGGAGGGAGAGGAACGATCGTGGCGGGCCGGGGGCTCGTTGAAGGGGGGCCCAAGGGGGTCCTCGCGCCGTCCAGGTAGGTCACTGGAACAATATGACAAGGATTAACGGTGCGACAGTATATGAACACTCAGCTGGGGTACCTTCTTCCTTTCCGTTTTCAGGCCGATGCTTCCTATGGAGGACGTGTGGAGACCCCCAGATGGAGAGGACACTTGGAGCGAGACGCTCCACTTGGTTGGACACCACCGGTCTTTCTCCCACCAGGTCGAATCTTGTCTTCGGCCAGGGCTTGACTTCGCTCCAGGAAAAGCAGAAGGATGGTGCAGCGGTTGTTACGTTCGGCAAGAGAGGACTGAAGTTGGAGACAGATCAACAATTCACTCGGTGTAATAATTCACTCGTGTCACACACTCCCAAACTCTCAACACCACTTCAGTGTTAGTGCATATAAACAACGGATCCAATACTCCTCACTTGCGTCCTTCCCACCGCTGACGATATTCATTAGGTCCTCACTGACAAATCCTTCACTCCTTCCTTTCTCGCCCTCAGCTTCGATCTTCACCACTCCACGTCCAGCTTCAATAAAAAGAACAACCCGCTGACAAACACAGTACCACACGGGAGGAGAACCACCCCAGGCGGGGAGGAGAACCACCTCTTCAGTCTCCTTCCTCTCTGTTTTAAAGCCCCATGTAGCTGCGTGTCCCACTCACAGCGCTCCCTGTAATTGATCCAATTACAGGGACCAATTGGCCTTGCTGCCATGGCAACAGATTGGTAGTGCATAGAACGGATATGTCACTGGGGATTTCTCAATCAACTGCATTCGCAAGGGACTTAGTCCCATTCTGATTTTTGTCACCCCGTGACAATATTATTATAGTATTATTTATTTTGCATTTCCGACATCTCTAGATCCAGAGAAGAGGGTCCTGTATAGCCATGTTTGAAAACTTTTCCCAGAAGTCAGTGTGGTACTAGGAAAAGGGCTTTGAACAGCTTCTGGTATAAGGACAATTCATGGCTTGAATATTCTATAAGTAAAGATTCAGCTTATTGTTTTGCCTGTAGGCATTTTTCTCTGCCCAATACACCTGAATCTGCCTTCACTTCCCAGTCAGGATTTTGTAACTGGAAAAAAGCTATGTTTAAAGATTCTGGGTTTAAGGTCCATTCAAAGGCAGAGCATCATATCAATGCTGTATGCCTGGAATCAGCATAAAAGGGCTGTTAATGTTACAGGTACCGGATGATATCATGTAAACAGCTTATATGCTCTCGCTCTGAAACAGGAGAAATAAATGAGACAGGGCAAAGTCTGCGTCCGTTTCTCGTCTCGCTCAGCAGAAAGAGAGCCAAGAGGATTTATTACACAATCACAATTAAAATCCTACTTGGTTTCAAACACACAATGTTTTCTCATGAAATAGAAATTTCAAAAATAAAATACAATTTGTTTTCTTTTCATCTTTCAGCAATTACTGAGATATAAATTGTGTATGATCAAATAAATCAAAATGACAATAACCACTGTTACCTTGTAAGTTGTCTCTTTTCCACTTAAATTAAAACATAGCTTATGTTAACACTTGCATATAATTCCTAAATGCATTTTCCATTTTCAACTAGCATCATTTTTTACTCTTCCACAATGCATGAGCTGACAGACTTATAACTTGTTTTTTAAACCACTTTTAGAATATATAACGTATGGTTTTAACACTAGCTTTTCACATATTACACAATATCATACATTTCAAAACTCTTAGACTTTACAGAAATGTTCAAAGTGCTAAAAATAAAACTCTGTTCGACGTGACTTTAGTTATCACAGATGACGTCACCGGCGCGAACATTCAACTACTGCTATATACATATATGTCCACATTTTCACTAAACAGCCCTGTTACACGGACCTTGAAATATTCAGCGACATATAAACATATTATATTTCAGTTATTTAACTTAATTTACTAATCTACCAACCTGAAACAGGAGAAATAAATGAGACAGGGCAAAGTCTGCGTCCGTTTCTCGTCTCGCTCAGCAGAAAGAGAAAGACCGCAAAGCGGGACAAACTGACGTAACGCCCCGAGAGCACAATAAGCGCCACACTGCCCACTGCTGACAAACTCCACAATTACTCCTGATCACTAATTAAAATATATTAGTGCAAATGAATGGTAGAAACAGGTTAATTACTCCTGAACAAAATTCACAAACATAACTTTATAAAATTACAAAAACTACCACAAATGTGATAACAATTTACTGGGCATCACACACACTCCCTGACAAAAAAAAATGGCTCCTGACATTTCAAAAAAATCTTTATCTCAAAACTGTTTAACTCTTTAAACTCTTAAATTTGATTCTCAAATCTCTATTCAATGAACAAGCATAGTAGGTGGAATGTATGTGGCTGGAGCTTGGTAAGGATACGGTAAGTATGGTGTCTGAGGGTAATGGAGTGGATACGGATATGGCATACAATAAGGCGGTATGTATGGAAAGAGAGAGTGCGCAGGTGTAGTGTGATGAGATGCTTCTATGACCGGTACATAAGGTGCTGTGTAACCAGTCATTGAATTAACTGTGGTGTGTGCCTGAACTGATGGTTCACCTAATGACTCATATGTGAGGAAACGGCGTGGCCTTCTCTCACGAGCGGACCTTCTAACGTCTGACTGAGTGTTTTCTACGAGAGGGGTCATAGGTCGAACTTCTGAGTCAGAGTCTTGGTGTCCATTGTTTTCTTCTTCCTCCACAGGTTCAGTGCATAAAGGTAGATTTTCATCACCGTTGCGTCTTGTCTCAGTAGGGTTTGGTAAGTGTTCAGGTACAGTATGACTTTCTCTTCCTACAGGTGTTGGTCCTGACCCCCGAACCTCTGGATATATGGTGAGTTGCTCCTGGTAGAAAACAGGTCTTTCCTCTGTTCTTACGATTGGTCTCCTTAACCAGTATCCCGAGCCGGAATCATCATCTGAATCATTTTCACTCTCCTCACTCGTGTCTGCTTGTCTTTGAGTGTCTGTCATTCTGTCTTGGTTTTGTCTGTTATGCGTTTTCTTCTCAGGGATAGATCTGGTGTCAGATGGAGTAACATCGACAGGTAAGTCGTTCACCAGCAACAGTAGATTACGGTGCAGTGTCCTGCTTTTCTGTTTGTTTCCAGTTTCAGGGCAGACAACGTACACTGGGTTCTCGCCAAGTTGACGTTCGACTATGTATATAGTCTTCTCCCAGTATGCCCTTAGTTTGCCTGGTCCCCCACGTTCACTAAGGTTCCGGACCAGAACTCTGTCCCCTGGTTGCAGTCCCACCCCTCTTGTCTTTTTGTCATACGTCACTTTTCCCCTTGCACTGGACTTTCTACTATTCTCGCTAGCAATGCGGTAGGCTTCTGTCATCTTTTCAGCCCATTTCTCTGCAAATCCTCTAGGGGAGTATGATTCCCTTTCTCCAACCAATCCAAACAGCAAGTCGACTGGGAGATGTGGGTGACGGCCGTAGAGGAGGAAAACGGTGAGTAGCCGGTGGATTCATGTCTGGTGCAATTGTGTGCGTGAATAACATGCGGGAGGTGGTCCTTCCACCGTAGTTTTTCACTATCAGTCAATGTTCTTAACATCTGGAGGATGGTGCGGTTCAACCGCTCAGCTGGATTGCCTTGTGGGTGATAGGGCGATGTCCGCGAGTGGCCAACCCCTGCCAACCGCTGTAATGACTGGAATAGCTTGTTTTCAAATTCACAACCCTGGTCATGATGAAGTTTGGATGGATATCCCAACCGGGGTATGAAATCATTGAAGATACGCTCAGCAGCTGTTTTCCCGCTCTTGTTCTTCGTGGGGTATGCCTGAGCAAATCTAGTGAATTGATCAATTACTACTAGGATATATTCATATCCTCCACAACTGGTTTCCAGATGCAAGTAATCAATACACACAAGCTCTAAAGGGAAATTAGATGTGATACTGCCCATCGGAGCTCGAGTGTGTGTTGTGGGTTTCTTAGATCTGATACAGGGACATTTTCGGGTGACATGGTCTTCAATTTCTTTCGCCATAAAGGGCCAGTAAAACCTTTCCCGAGCAAGATGGAGTACTCTTTCTGTGCCTACATGACCCATTTCATTGTGTAGGTACTTCAGCGCTATTGACCTGTGTTTCAGAGGGAGGACTAACTGCTTGTGCTGGGTCGTCCTTCTGTACAGGAGGCCGTCTTCGAGGTGCAACTTACTCCACTCATGCAGCAGCTTTCGGGTGGCTCCACTTACAGTTTGGCGTATGTCATCCGTCAGTTTTGTGTTTGACTCCTTTAACTCAATAATCTTGCCTATTGCTTGATCCTCTCTTTGAGCTTTAACAAGATCATCATGGCTGATAGTTGGCAGGTGACAATGAGGTTGCGGAGGAGGATCCAGGGAACGCATGTTAAGTGCTGCAACCCAGGCCACATCCTTCCGTTCTGCTGCCTGACTCCCATCCCATGTAGCACGTACTGCCTCGTTCGAGAGCTTCTCTGTACAAACCACCTCATATTTCCCCATGTCCAACGGGAGCCGAGATAGTGTGTCTGCATCTCCATTTGACTTTCCAGGCCTATACCTGATGTCGAACCGGAAGTCTGAGAGTTCTCCCACCCACCGATGACCAACAGCGTTGAGTTTTGCTGTACTCATGATATAGGTCAGGGGGTTGTTGTCCGTGTACACCGTGAAATGGGGAGCGTAGTACAGGTAGTCCCGGAACTTTTCACACACAGCCCATTTCAGTGCGAGGAACTCCAGTTTTCCGCTGTGCAGGTGATAGTTACGTTCAGCTGGTGTCAACGTTCTCGAGCCATAGCCAATGACTCTCAGCTTTCCATTCTGGCGCTGATAGAGGACAGCCCCCAGGCCCTGGTCTGAGGCGTCTGTATGCAGCGTGAAAGGTAGGTTGAAGTCAGGATAGGCTAAAACAGGTGGAGTTATAAGGAGATCTACCAGTTGCTCTAAGGCTTCCTGATGTTGAGGAGTCCAGTCAACAGGCTCACGGGAAGGCAGCTGTGGGCGTTTGGTGGTGCTTCCACGTTTTGGACTCTGGGCTTTCCCTGGCTTGATTTGGAGCAACTCATAGATTGGCTTTGCGATCCTGGAAAAGTCCTGGATGTAGGAGCGATAATATCCTAAGAAGCCCGTCAGTTTCCTTATCTCACCCACTGTCTGTGGTGTCTTGCTTGTCAAGGTTTTTACTGCCTCAAAATCCCTTGGGTCTATCTTGACACCATCAGCTGACACAAGGCGCCCGACGTACCTGACTTCTTGTTTGAACAGTTCACATTTTTCAGGCCTCAGTTTTACTCCGTGCTGTTGAAGAGCCTGGAGCACTTTACGGAGAGCCTCCACATGCTCATCGAATGTTCTGGCGTAACAGAGCACGTCATCAAGATATGGGATGCAGCATTCATCTCTGAGTGTGCCTAGCACCTCCTCCATGCTCCGCTGGAATGCTGCTGGGGCGTTTGAGAGTCCGAATGGGATACGGACCCATTCGTAGAGGCCCCACGGGGTGATGAAGGCAGTCAAGTGACGTGAACCCTCGGCAAGGCAAGGCAAGGCAAGGCAAGTTTATTTATATAGCACATTTCATACACAATGGTAATTCAAAGTGCTTTACATAGAAGAAATTAAAATAATCAAAAGAAATAAGAATAATTAAAACAGTTTAGAGTAAAAAATAAAAATAAAATACAGTGCAAACAGTCGGACGCACAGTAGCACAGTGCTCATTCAGTAAATGCAAAGCTAAACAGATGTGTTTTGAGTCTGGATTTGAATGTGGCTACTGTAGGAGCGCACCTGATCTCTTCTGGAAGCTGGTTCCAGCTGCGGCTAGCATAATAGCTAAAAGCGGACTCTCCTTGCTTTGAGTGAACCCTTGGTATTTCTAGTTGATGTGATCCTAATGATCTGAGTGATCTGTTGGGTTTATATTCAGTGAGCATATCTGCAATGTATTGAGGTCCTAGGCCATTAAATGATTTATATACCAGTAATAATACTTTAAAATCAATCCTAAATGTGACTGGGAGCCAGTGTAAAGACCTGAGGACTGGTGTGATGTGTTCAAATTTTCTGGTTCTGCTCAGAATCCTGGCGGCAGCGTTCTGTACGAGCTGCAACTGTCTTATGGTCTTTTTGGGAAGGCCAGTAAGGAGTCCATTACAATAATCCACCCTGCTGGTGATGAAAGCATGCACAATTTTCTCTAAGTCTTGACTGGAAACAAAGCATCTAATTCTTGCAATATTTTTTAGATGATAGTATGCTGATTTAGTTATTGATTTGACATGACTACTGAAGCTAAGGTCTGACTCTAGAGACACACCAAGATTCCTGACTTGATTTTTAGTTGTTTGACCTCTGGAGTGAAGGTATGCATTCACCTTGAGAACTTCATCTTTGTTTCCAAACGCAATGACTTCAGTTTTGTCTTTGTTTAACTGAAGAAAGTTTTGGCACATCCAACTGTTGACTTCATCAATGCATTGGAACAGGGAGTCAATGGGGCTGTAATCGTTAGGCGATAGGGCTAAGTAGATCTGTGTGTCGTCTGCATAGCTGTGGTAAGAGATTTGGTTCTTTCTCATTATTTGGCTCATTGGAAGCATGTACAGGTTGAATAGGAGTGGCGCAAGAATTGAGCCTTGAGGAACTCCGCATGTCATGGATGTCCACTCAGACTTATGGTCTCCTATACTCACATAATAACCTCTCGCTTCTAAGTATGACCTGAACCATTTTAGGACTATCCCAGAAAGCCCCACCCAGTTTTCCAGCCTGTCAAGAAGTATGTTGTGATCAACAGTGTCAAAAGCAGCACTGAGGTCGAGTAGCACCAGCACTGATAATTTGCCTGTATCAGTATTTAAGCGAATATCGTTAATTATCTTTATGAGCGCTGTCTCTGTGCTGTGATGCGATCGGAAACCAGATTGAAAAATGTCAAAGTATCCATTCGAGCTTAAGAATTTGTTCAGCTGATTGAAAACAACTTTTTCAATTATCTTGCCTATGAAAGGAAGATTTGAGATCGGTCTGTAATTGCTTAATATAGTCTTATCAAGATTACTCTTTTTTAGGAGGGGTTTGACAACTGCAGTTTTCAAGGAGTTTGGAAAACTTCCAGAGAGAAGTGAGGCATTTACCACTTCTAGGAGATCTGCTTCTAAGCTGTTTAACACACTTTTGAAGAAACATGTGGGAAGTGTGTCAAGGGCGCAGGTTGATGTTTTAAGGTGCTGTACGGTTTCTTCCAAAATTTTGCCATCAATTTCTTTGAAATCAGACATAGTAACTACTTTCTCAGGTTGTGGTCTGATCTGTCTGACCCCAGTGCAACTCAAGGATGTGCTGATCACCTTTCTGATATTATTGATTTTCTCAGAGAAGAAAGAAGCGAACTCACTGCACTTGCTGTCTGAGAGCATTTCACTGGGAATCTGGCTCGGGGGGTTTGTCAGTCTCTTTACAGTAGCAAAAAGAGTGCGTGTGTTGTTTAAGTTGCTGTTAATAATATTTGAGAAGAAAGTCTGTCTAGCTTTGCCTAGCTCCATATTGAAAGCATGGATGGTGTCTTTGTAGATGTTATAATGGACTACAAGTTTTGTCTTCCGCCACATGCGCTCTGCTTTTCTGCATTGTCTTTTCATATTTTGCACTGCTGTTGAGTTTCTCCAAGGTGCCTTTTGTCTACCACTCTTCCTGACCTTCACAGGAGCAATATCATCAATTACACTTTTAACTTTTGAGTTAAAAGAATCAAGGAGAAAATCAACAGAGTCAGCAGATATGCTTGGTGTTAAAGATATAGCCTTCATAAATAGTACACTAGTGTTCTCATTTAAGCATCTCTTTTTGACAGACACAGATCTAGCTTCAATGGCAGGAGAGATCAATATATCAAAGAAAATACAGAAATGATCAGACAGTGCTACATCCTTAATAACAATCGATGAAATGTTTAGACCCTTACTGATAAGTAAATCTAGAGTGTTTCCTCGATTGTGTGTCGGTCCATGTACATGCTGAGTCAGATCAAAAGTTTTTAAAACAGTTTTGATTTCTTTTGCCATATTGTTTTCTGCATTGTCTATGTGGATGTTGAAATCTCCAGCAATAGCAAAACAGTCAAACTCTGAGGAAATGGTTGATAACAGTTCTGTAAAGTCCTCAGCAAAAGCTGAAGAGTATTTTGGAGGCCTGTAAACATTGATAATTAAAATGCGTGGAGCACCTTTTAACACAATACCCAGATATTCGAAAGACGGGTAATTACCAAATGATATTTGCTTACATGGATAGACATCTTTGAAAAGAGCAGCTACTCCCCCACCTCTCCTACCCGCTCTGCAGACACTCATAAAAGTAAAGTTAGGAGGGGATGTTTCATTGAGGACAGTTGCACTGCAGTTGTCTTCTAGCCAAGTTTCATTTAGAAACATAAAATCCAGGTTGTATGTGGTTATTAAGTCATTGACTAGAAGTGATTTATTTTTAAGTGAGCAGATGTTTAAGAGTGCTAACTTAACAGTCTTACTTTTTGTCCGCACAGCAGTCTTAGTTTGGCGTGTAATAGGCACCAGATTAGATGGGTTTGCTGTACGGCTTTTGAAGGCCTTAGACTTTCTATCATGTAATCGAACAGCAATAGAGAAAGATACAGGCACACAGGGTTCCCGCTTGTTCTGTAAACATTTGAGAAAGTTACTGTTATCATAGCGGGGACCCGGCACATATCACTGAGAGCTGGTATCAGTTGTTTTTAGTTCACCTCGAGCAGAAGGAGGGTGTGAGCCCTGTCGTTGTGGCAGAGCCCGAAGAACTCTTGCAGGAGGAGGGGGAGGGCGAGCGGGGCCCGCAGGCTTTGGTGGTTTTGGGGCCTGCCGTTTTTTGGTTGATATCTGTGGGCTTGCAAAAGAGTGGGATAGTTTGGTTCCAGCATAGACCAGTTTTTCCATTCTCTCTGAGAAGCACAGAAGTGGAGATGCTGGAGATAGAGATAGCGTGTCTGGTGAGAGGGTCTCTGGTGTTATCGGAGACTGTAATATGCTGTCCTGGTTTCCCTGGCTGTTTTCCAGGAAGTCGTCCTTGGGTGCTGAATCTTGGAGCAGTTCTAGTATGTCACAGTCACAGTGGCGATCATCGGCGATGAAACCCTGATGGTAAGCTTTTCCCTGGTCGAGTATACTAAACCAGGTATAGCCCCCCAGTGTATCTGTCAGGTCTTGTATTCTGGGCAGCGGGTGTCGATCGGGTACAGTCTTTTTGTTCAGGAGGCGATAATCAATACAAAGCCGTAGGCTGCCATCTTTCTTCCTAACACAGACAACCGGGGCAGCATATGGGGACTTGGACTTAACTATCCAGCCTTTCATCAGCAACTC
The DNA here is from genome assembly GCF_949152265.1 of Phoxinus phoxinus. Lineage (NCBI taxonomy): Eukaryota > Metazoa > Chordata > Actinopteri > Cypriniformes > Leuciscidae > Phoxinus > Phoxinus phoxinus. Next base: position 9,634,747 of record NC_136892.1, on the reverse strand, counting down.
CTGCACGTATTCCTTTACCTCTTTAAACAGTGGCTTCGGGACTGCTGAGTATGCTCTCTGCACGGGAATTTCATCTGTGAGGGTGATCGACATTTGTAGGCTTGGTAAGCATCCAATATCATTACTGTCACGTGCGAACGCTCCAGCTTCTTCACACAGCATTTTGTTGACTTTTTCCCTTTGCGTCTGATCAAGGTGACTGAGGTCGATGGAAGGTTGCCATGACGATGGACGGGCGTCCACAGGTGTTGATACAGCACTGTTTACCGTCACTGTGGGCTTGGGCGTTTCAGGTGAGTCTATGGCGATCACTTTTTCAACACAGTGGATGCTACCAAGTGCTGTCTTTCTCGGCAGAGTTACTATATGTTTAGTATTGTTACCCACAGGTACAGCTACATAGGGTTTTCTTGGGTTTTGTACCTCCAACAGACCTTCACCCACGTCCAGTTCTGTCAACTGCACATTGTTGTCATCAGGCTCAAATAGGAAGACTGTGTTAGATGTACTCATGTGAGGAGAAAGTTGGCACTTGACCCAGGCTACCTGACCTGCTGGGATAACAGTGTCCTGTCTGCCTGTCCGTAGGTGCCCGTACTGCACAGAGGGTTTGCTGGCTTGGATGAAGTTCACCATTAGCTCTGCTTTCTCTGCTGGTATACACAAGGCATTACAGAGTAGGACGACTAGAGTTGAAATCAGCTTTTCAGGTTGCTCTTGTATCATCTCTTCCAGCACGTTGAAACCCAACAGTGGTCTCTCCAGAGCAAGACTGCTGACAAGAAAAGGCACAGTGATTGACAGATTAGGGTCTTCATTCCCCATCAAATTTACTGTTAGGGCCACCCAACCATCAAACGGGAGGACGTCACCGTTCACTGCATACACTCTTAACTCGTCTTCATCGCCAATTATTTCATTGAGTGATCTGACAGGAGTGTCAGGTAAATATCTACTCTTCCAGTCTCTATCAATCATGCTTACTTGAGCGCCAGTGTCAAGCAGGGCACTGACTGCTAATCCATTTAGGTTACAATGGGTGAGAGCTCTCCTTCCAATGAGTTTGGCTAGGCGTTCCCTTTTGCTGTGAGGTAAGTCTTGAGTGAATAGATTGGTTGTCTTGTTTGGTTGTTTCTGTTTCTTTTCCGTGATTTTATCTTTTGTGTGAGTGTTTAAGTCTGTTAGGGGTGAACAGTTATAAGACCCGAGACCAGATATGTAGAAAAGATGACCAGGAGTCGTGAGGTTCAATCAAAAAGATAAAAATTTACTGAAGAATAGTTTGCAGTTTCATTGGTAGAGCGAGCGTCAAAGTCTCACGAGGAGGTCGCAAGCCAACTCTACCTTACACAAAATCATACACCAATTATACCATTTTGCAAGGGCAAGCATAGCATCATCATACATCTGATTGGCTAAGAGAATATAAGACCATAAACAATTTCACACATGTGAGCAGATAAAAGGTGCCTATCGCCATTAGTCAGGATAGCTGTCGCCAATCCTCAGATTTAGGTCAGCGTTAACCTCACTGTTAGAGGAGAGCGCCGATGAGGATGAGCGTTGTGTCCCAAATGCCTACGTAGAAAGTCAAACACACACACACAGAACACCACCAAATAACATCGCCAAGGCCGAAGAGTGCTTGAGCTCTGCATTATCAGTTAGCCAAAACATAGCTCCTCAGGAAGAAAGGCAGAGAAATGGCATTGCTCTCTAGAGAAAATATATGATTTCACAAGCACAAAAGAATATAGAAATGATTATGTGATAATGCATATATATATATTTGATTATTGATTTGTATAAAAGTAATGTAAGCATTCAAAAGGATATGGAATGAAATATATATATAACTGACTGAAGAGACAAGGGATTTTGACCAACCCTTCAGTCCCCCATTTTAGACCTATGTGGGGTCCAATACCGCCACGTCTGGTCTAACAAGTGAGGTCACTACGGAAGGTGGAGTGGTGACAAATGGTTCCCTGTCGGGTCACAAATGTCTCTTCGCCTCTTTACGGACATGCTGGAAACTAAAAATTCCAGTCCCCATTCCAAGGCTCTCCCACCTTCCACTCACAACACAGGGCATCAATGTTGTTCTTCCTCAGTTTGTAACTCAGGCGGTTCGTCAGCTTTATCAGTCTGCTTTCCTCCTCGACAGGATTCAACTTACTGCAAGAAGACCTGCAAATATATGAGAAGAAAAAAACGAACACACATACACACACAAAAACATAGAAGAGCCAACCCACGCCTCCACTTCTATCCCACCGACCTTTTTGCATACTGAGGGTATTACAGGGATAATTTGGGGAGTGACCAAGCCAAAAGGTCACCGTCTCATTTCCGTCCAAGCGATAGCAGCGATCATTAACGTTCTGATACATGGTTGGAATTAAATTTAGACCCTCAGTTGAATTTAGGCATGGGTATTGAACCCATGATGGACGGTTATAAATCTCCTCACAATCCCAGTGAGTGGAGAACGCATGGAGTCTACCGGTCCAAATTGAAATCTGAATACATCAGGAATGATAAGTGTAATGGCATTTTTAATCTTTCCTAATGATTTAACAGATTAATGCTGTATGTTCTCTGTCTGTATTCTGAGTTTTTGCTGATGTAACGTTGGTTCAGCTGGAGATGGAGGTGTGAGGCCGAGAATGATCTGTATCTTAAGTTCCCATGCTGGGGGAAGCTGTTCCTGATTGTATAAACGGTGGGGGTGATGGTTTCCCCTTGCATTATAAAGTAGCAGGCCAAGCTCTCTTGAGGAGAAGTCTCAGTATCTGTCTGTCTCTGACTCTGGCCTGCAGCCTGGCTGCAAGGCTGGGGTCAGAGAACCATTTTTCTTGCATGAATAAATTACTTTTCTTTTTAAATACAATTTGGATCTTGACGTCTCTTTGCCTGGGAATGCTGAGTTTAGTAATTGTTTTTGCCACAACAATTTGGTGTCAGAAGTGAGGATTCCGTGAGGCAAATTCTTCTCCTGGTCCTGAGACGGAGTTGACGGAGTGAATCGCCCCGGTACCAGGTACTGGTCTCATACCTCGACGGTTTGAGAGAGAGAGCTCAACAGGTTACGAGAGAGAGAGACAACTCCTGATTTCAGGGCCAGAGAAGAATCCTCACCGGGATCAGAAAGAATCCGTGGCAGTGCATCTTCTCAGGTAAAAAAGACAGCCAAATTATTATTATTTTTCTTCTCTTTTGTTGGGTGTAGATTGATATAGGCTAACTGTGAGTGAACCATATTGGCTGAGACTGTTTCTTTGGTTGCGAGTAGAGTTTTTAAGCGGGAAATTGACCTGAGGAAGTCAAGTAAATTTTCTGAAAACTAGCTTGTAGGTGGACGGAAGAGCCACAGCTGATTAAGTAAGTGAACGGAAGAGTCACAACTGAATACAGAGCATATTTGCTAAAACCTGTCTGATTTTGGGTTAAGAAGTCAGATCTGCCGAAGACGTTTGGCAGATTAATAAGACGCGCGTCGAAAATAAAAATCCAAGAGAGGAGATTCAGCCAAAGATGGGATCATCTAACAGTAAGCTAGATCATTTTTACACACCAGTTTTTGTTAAAAAGAAGAAATTATGGCCAGAAAACGCATGCAAGAAATTGGAAGAACAGATATTTGTTTAACAAAAGGCTTTTTATAGTTGTGTTCAGCATCTGTGTAAAACTATGAATAGTCAGAGAATTGTTGAAATGTAGGGAAAGAGAAAGAAAATAGAATGTTTTTTCTGATGGAAATCACAAAACAGTGATAGTTGGATTGCAGATAAAGAGAACAGAAAGAAACTGAAATGTAGGGATAGAAAATAGAATGTTGTTGAGAGTTGTTGAACTGAATTGTTGGATTGCAGATAAAGAGAACAGATGTAAGAAGGAAACTGAAATGTAGGGAAAGATTGAAGATTTAAGGAACATGGAATGTAGGGAATTGATAGAATTCATGGAACTATTTATGATCGCCTGTTAAGTCAAATTAAGTTGAAATGGTATGAAAAGTGAGTTTTAGATAAAAATAAGGCATTGAGTATGATTAACAGGGATTAACATGAGGAATGTTTCATTAAGCAGAATGGGCAAAATTCTATATGTCAGTGTTAATTATGATGTGAATGTGCTTTATTGTATTAATGTTACTATGATTTGGCATTTGGCTATTATAATTCAATTTGCAACTGAGATGGCATTAGTAGCTCTGTTTGCATTAGTGAATGGGGGATGTTTTTGAAGGCAGATAGTGAACAGTATGAAACTCAAACAGTAAAAACAAATGGTCAGAAAGAGCCTTTTGAACTCTTTAGTATGGTTAACTTGTAAAGAAAGACCATTGTCCTTAGGAAGACAGATGGGTTATTTAGCATTTGAACTTTTAGTGTAGGTAATTATCTTCAGGAAAGATAGAGATCATTTACCCACAAACAAAGAATTTTCGAGTGAGGACAGTAAAACCCCGAGGGAAGAGGGAATTTAGAAAACTCAGGGGAATTTAGAATTGTATTCTATTTTATTCCAGTTAGATCTAGTTTACGGGAACTGAGATTGTAAAAGAATACAGAGAATGCTATTTTGATTGAATTTGCAACAGAGATTGTATTGCTGTTTGTTTTCCTGAATGCAGGGACAGAACTGCAGTGGGGGTGAATTCGGAGGCTGGCCGTGATCAAACAGTAAAGTGTTTTATTGTGGTCATTTAGCAGTAGGTTACATCCAAATGATGTGAGAGTGACGTGTATTAATGTAGTGTTAATGAAACGAAAAACTTTTCTTAACTTCTTCAGACATTGTGTGGTGTTAAGCATGTTTATCTTCTGGAATGCATGTCTGTTTTCTTAAGGCTCGCTCATAGCAAAAACACATGCTACTGGGGAACTTCTAACACCTTAAGCCACGGGAAACTTTTCAGTCAGGAAGGCACGGAAGGTAATTTAACCATAAAAATGAAGACCCCTAGGTGTGAAAGACAATTTGGCCTAGGAGGAGGGGAGGATAGGGCAATCTATTACAGCTAGATATGGTCGTATTAGAATAAACAGAAAATTACAGAAGAGAAGATCTGAAGAAGGCTATAAAATGATTGTCTTTTAATGAAACGCTTAAAAAAGGTTCTAGATCATCATAATTGCAGATTGATAAACTCATAGAAGAGAAAATATGGAAGTAAGATATTAAAACTATGGTAATTTGAGAACATGACAACTAAAATTTAGATGAAATTTGAAATGTTATTGAGACTTAATAATAATAATTTGTTCTCTAAAGAATAAAATAAGCTAAACAGAAGCAGTGTTGAGGAAGTAACAGTTGCTAAAAGCAAAAATGCGTAAAAGGCATTTGATTAAACAAAAGTTTGTTAGTGTTGACTATGAAAGACCTACAAGCTGATGTGCTATTTGTAAATAAGATAAAGTTTATGATTTGGTTGAAAACAATTTGATTATCTGAATTTGATGTGTGCTGAAACAGTTTCAGTGCAACAGAGACTCATTCTGAGTAGGAATTTATAATGTCTAAATTCCCTATAGGGGCAAAAGAAAACTATAAAAATGATGCTTGAATTGAAAATGCATTTAATTTATGGAAAAGATAACTCAAGCTAGGCTAGTGTTAAAATATGATAGATAAAGTCTGAAGTTAGTTTATGAAAGTGCAAAATATTAGTCCTGAATGGCTCAAAAGTCTCTCTTCTCATTCAAATGTCAGCTAAAAGCTGTTATCTGAGCATGTGTTGTAAATGTTAATGAGCTATTTAGTAAAGCACAGTGTTTCAGTTGAAAATAATAGGCACAGAGATATTTAAAGAAATAATGTTACAGGATCTTATAAATTTAGAGGACAATTTGTAAATGTTTTAGAAATAAAACTGAATGACTTTAAAGAAGTCTTTAAAATAATACTGTTTTGATTTGTTTATTTTAGAACCAGTGACTTCTTTGTCTGATTTTAGTTGCCTTAAGGGCAAGGAATTTAGACTAATGAAGGCCATTGGACATGACAAAGGGCCATTAGTACATGATGGTGGCTAAAAATGGAGACATATTTTGTAGATTCAAGGAAAAGATTGAGTAACGAAGGAACTAATACATAAAATAAGTTATTGTAATGTATTTATTGTTACATTTTGTCCAAATTACAGTCTTAGAAGGCTGTTGAAAAGAGCAGTTGTTTAGAGAAAAAGAGAGAGACTGCTTGAGGAAGGATTTATATTTTGTCTTTCTGTATTCGGCCAGCAAAAGAAAAGCTAAAACAAATTAATGATAACGAATTAAAACCACACAGCTGACTTTTGTAAAAAAACAAATTAATAGACATGTTTTGAAAAAGGTTAAGAGGCCATGTAAAATTAGGTAAAAGCTACAGAAAATTTAAGTTTTAAAATCTGATTTAAAATGTAAATTTTTTTAGAGAAAAGATATGAATACGAAATATGAACGGTTAATAGTCAGATGTGTGTGTTTGATGATGACTGCAGTTTTATGTCTTGATAAGTGTGAGTTTAGGTATTAGGCAGTGGAAAACATTATGTCTGAATAGTGTGCATAGATGTGTCGTTAAATTTGAGAGAAGTTGATAATTCTGAATCGATTTGGTCATTTATGATATACAGTAGATTTGAATGAATTTCTAGATCAATTTTGGATATCTTTGGTCCATCATAGATTGAAATAAAATAGGTTATAGATTTGAAAATGTTTGTAGATGATTAAGGGCCATTTGCATTTTCAGGGTATGTATGAATGTTTGTGAAACAATTAACATTTGTTGAAACACGGGAAACCTGTCAGGCAGGGAGGCCAGAGGGGCCATTTGACCATAAATAAATACCTTTGATCTTACAGATGCAAGGGACAGTGAAGCCCACGGAGGAGGGCAAATAGAGTGACAATTGTATTCAGTTTTGCAGATGACTGAGAATTGAGATTGAGTTGAGAGACAAACTATTGAGAGCAGTCCTGAAAAGCAGGATACGCAAAGAGTGCATTTGCATTTCAAATAATTTGATAAGAAGATGAGATTGTGGCTTAGAGTGAAGAATATAACATTTTGGTTAAGAGACAGAGAAAGATGTCTGGAGGACAGTGTTTAGTTTAGTGAATCAAAACCCAATTATGTTAATTTGATGCACAAGTAAGATGGTGCATCAAAAATGGGGAATATAGTTTGTGATGGTTTGGGATTTCCCAAAGCCATCTGTGTTCCCAAAGCCATTGCACAGGTGGAGCAATGGATGTTGAGATTGAGTAAATCTCAGAATGGTTTAATTGAGTAAAGCCCTGCAAGAAGCCATTCTTCTCCCTAACAAAAGTCTGTAAAGTGTGCTAATAACAAGAAATGTTTCAACAGGAAAACACCTAGGGTGGATACAGCAGCACAGCAGACACACAGAACACATGTGACAATAACCTTAACATTTGTTTTTTCCTTTACAGAGAATGCAGACTTTTGGGCACATGACATGAGCAAAGAAACACACACACACACACACACACACACACACACACACACACAAACAAATGATCAGATAAGAGCCTTTCAAAACCCAGGGGGGTCAGGGGGGTCAGAAGGACCATTAGTAAATGTTTTATTCCAGTGGGGGTACGGTCATGATCTAAGGGAAAATCTTGTAAGAATCAGAAAATGATTGGAGAGTGTGAGACCTGAGTCCAAACTTCTCACCTTAGACTAAACGAACAAACACATGACAACGCGAAGAATAAAGTGAGGGATAAAAGGCTTGTGCTAGCAAACAGCCTCCATTACGTACGAGGGAGAAAGACGATTTGACCAACTAATGGTTTAGCAGAAGAATCTGTTTTGTGATGATGTTGATGATTTTATTTGATTGATTCAAACTAGATATTGATTTGATTGGTGAAAATGTAGAAAATCTATTAATTGATGTGTAATAAGCAAAAAAGACGGTCCATAATGGAAATATTAGAGTAAATTTTGAAAAACTACATTGGTTAGAAGGATGAACAAAATTATACAGACGATTCGAGTAGCGGAAGTTACAGTGAAATGTATTAATTGAGTTAAGATATGTTTTTGTTTTTCTTTGTTTTGTTTTGTTCTGTTTTTGATTTTCTTTTGTTTTTCTTTCTAAAGACGATGAAATGTAAAAAGGGTACGTACAAGGACAGGATTTGAAATAAGGGGTTTTGTTATAATTTTTATTATTTTGTATGTTTATTCAAATCAACCAGGGGTGTTGAATTGATATGGTTTTCATACTATGACAAATCTATACAATTTCTTGTTTATACTGGAGTGAAAGCGGGTCTGATTTATCGGGAATGCGGTGACAGTGCTTGCCCATTTAGCCCTGCTTCAGTTAATATTTAATTGCTTGATACTTCAACAAGGTTCAAGCGATCAATTATACGAAAAATTGTTTGTTTTGTTCTTCTTTGGATTGACTTTATCACTTAAGTAATCATTTGTCTCACCAAGTTCTTTTAAAATGTATGTCAGTATTTCTCATTTTAACTGAAGTACAACTATTTGTATTCTCATTAATGATTTTGAAACTTTTCTGAAACTTATTTGATTTTTGTTTATTTGTATTTTGTCCATTTGACTTGCAACAATATTTTGGACATCAATTCAATTGAATCTCTGTGCTTGGTTACACTGAATATTTTGCTGATACTATTCATGAAATGGTGTTTTAAACCAGCAGTTGTTGTTTGTTGTAATGCAATTTATTTAAATGTTTCCAGAAACAGTGTAAGAACTTGTAAAGATCTTCTCTTATCATTCCTTGACCATATTTTTAAGTACATCAATTTAAGGGCTCTTTGCCAGAGACTAATTTCAATCTGACCATATCAATCCTCTGACCAATGACAAATGAGATGTGTCTGCTTTTGCTGTTCATTGTGCTAGATGCTCTTTAATCACAGGATCCCTGCAACCCAAGTTCACATTCTGTGTCCTCCTCGGAAAGAGGAAACCGGCGTTTGTTCCAAGATTCAGTGCCGGTTCTTGTGGAGATGTGAAGTATTCGGTGGATGATTTGCATAACGGTGCAACCCAATTTGATAGAGCCTACTCCTGCAGGGCTGGATGGTGAACAAAGACTGAACAACTGACAAACTGGTAGTGAAACAAGCTTGGACGAAAAGTCTGAAGATGAAACTGTACAAAACAGAAAGATGGACTGTGTCACCTTTAGACTCCATGTGTGTGGCCAACGGGACCAATGGCAAATTGTAGGATTGAAAATAATCCAAGATATTTAAAATGAACAAAGACATCTGCTTTACTGTTTTTGACAACCTATTTCCATAATGATCATTTGGAGTCTGTAAAGGCACCGAGGTGCTGATAGTTATCAAGGCCTGTAGGCCTAAGATGTGTGTATTTTGGGGGTATGAAATTGTCCGACATTTGGTACAATAAGGGATAAGTAATTATCTGATTGGTCAGTTTTGAATGTCTCACATTTTGGTTTTAGTCACATGGTCACGGAAGGGATAAGAGGAAGATTGAAATGGTTATCAGATAATGATAAAAAGGGAGAATTTGTAATGGCATTTTTAATCTTTCCTAATGATTTAACAGATTAATGCTGTATGTTCTCTGTCTGTATTCTGAGTTTTTGCTGATGTAACGTTGGTTCAGCTGGAGATGGAGGTGTGAGGCCGAGAATGATCTGTATCTTAAGTTCCCATGCTGGGGGAAGCTGTTCCTGATTGTATAAACGGTGGGGGTGATGGTTTCCCCTTGCATTATAAAGTAGCAGGCCAAGCTCTCTTGAGGAGAAGTCTCAGTATCTGTCTGTCTCTGACTCTGGCCTGCAGCCTGGCTGCAAGGCTGGGGTCAGAGAACCATTTTTCTTGCATGAATAAATTACTTTTCTTTTTAAATACAATTTGGATCTTGACGTCTCTTTGCCTGGGAATGCTGAGTTTAGTAATTGTTTTTGCCACAACAATTTTTGCCACAACATAAGGCTATTATAATCAAAGCCACAAACGAGAGAGGGAGTGCCAATCGAATGATGGCCCACCTCACTTTCAGTCGTTTGGTATTTCGCACTTCTTCCTAAAGAATTAGCAGCTTCAATATATCGCCGGATTCCGCCATCTGTAATGATAAAACATAGTTACAGAATTTTTACTATCACACATATAAACGACAGACCTTTACTGTTTACGAGATAGTTCGTTATTATGATGCGGTGATTTGGTTGGAACCTTTATCGAGTGGTTTCACCTGTGACCAATGTCTCCAGACATTCCTAGAACCCCTCTGTCAAGTAAAACAGATGTATTAGTTGTCAAGAGCACCTGGTAAGGTCCATCGAATTTTGGACCTAGAGGAGAAACAATCTCTCTTTGCAACATTACATTGTTACCTATTTCAGGCAAGGCAGGCATGTAACGACCTGTCATTATTTCACAAGGGCTGATCTGAGTAGTTTTGTTAGGACTGGCTCTCATACTTAAAAGAATCATTGGAACAGCTGCGTGCCACCCTTTCCCCCACTCCAACAATCTCTTTCTCAATGACGTTTTAAGTGTTCTGTTTGTACGTTCAATGAAGCTGCTAGACTGAGGCCTAAACGGGATGTGGAAGTGTTGTTTCACTCCCATCAATTTATGACATTTTTCATTACCTTTCCCGTGAAATGTGTACCCTGATCTGAATCAATTTGTAAGGGTAAGCCCCATTTTGGGAAAATTTCATTCAACATTATTTTTGCGGTTGCGTCTGCGGTGCAGTTTCTCAGTGGAAATGCCTCCACCCATCTGGAGAAAAGATCAACAATCATTAGAATGTATGTGAACCCTCCACTAGGGGGCATTGGACCTATGAAATCAATTTGGAGGTGTGTCCACGGACCCTGAGGTCGAGGGGCATGTCCTAAGGGAATTTTCAGCTTTGAGGAAGAATTAACCTTAAGGCATAATAAACATCTCTTACAGAAATCATTGCAAGAAGCCCTCAGCTTTGACCACCACCAGGTTTTTGAAATCATTGCATGTAATTTCTCAGGCCCTGCATTTGCCAACCCATGATACAAGGACATTAGTTCGGTTCGAGCAGAAACAGGGCAAACGAAGCGTCCATTAAATTCCCAAAGTCCTTCAGAATTTTTCTGTGCTCCTAACTTTGTCCACTGTTCTATCTCTTCATGGTCATCCTCTGCATAAAGTTCAAAAATGTCTCTGTAAGTCTCATTCTCAGTGTCTGCAGCGTGGTTCCCTTTGGCTTCCGGGGAGCTGTCAGTAGCGTGCCCGGTGACTTTGATGACTGCTCCTTCTGCGGGAAGATCACAGGCATTCATAAGTTCTTTTACCTGCTGTTGATGTGAGATAGGAAGTCCTGCGGTAGTCAGAAATCCCCTGCGCCTCCATACGGGGCCGAAGCGTGTACATAGCATTAGACAGGGGTTCAGATTGAAGAGGGCTTTGGCTGTCCGTCTCGATCAGTCGGGCACAGTTGTGTGCAGTTCCTTCTTCTGGAAGCAAGGAGGCAGGATTGATAGCAGTTTCAATGTCAATTTGTATGTCCACATTTTTACTCAAGAGAGTGGTCTCCCATTTGGCTCGTCGTTGATTAGAGATGGAGCCTAAACGGGTATTTGTTAACAGTTTAAAAATCTGGTGTCTGGTGTGCAGTATCACCTTTTGATGTGTCACAATGTCACTGCCCACTCTGCACAGTCACATATCAACAGGCACGGATGTTGCCCTGCCATTGAAACAGGAATAGGAGCAGAATAATATCCTACCATCCCATACGAGTTCCGGCCCGGAACCTTTTGACCCAGAGCAGCGGAGTAAGACCGGGTCCCCACCAATGTCCATAGGTGGAAAGGCCTGCTGGCATCGGCATGTCGTAATGCTGGGGAGGAAGCAAGAGTTTCTTTGATACTCACGAAAGCCTCCTCCATCTCCTCAGTCCAGTCGATCAAATCCGATCCAGGTCTTCCTCCTTTCAGTGCCTCTGTGAGTGGTTTAGAGAGTTTAGTGTATTGAGAAACATACTGGCGGCAGTAATTCAAAAGACCCATCACTTGCCTTAAACCAGTGACAGTGTTTGGCTTTGGAAGTTCAATAATAGCTTTAACTCGTTCGGGGGGGATGCGTCGGCCACTCACCCCCACAATCTGTCCCGGATAAGTCACTTCAGGTAATGCTAGCTGTGCTTTCTTCAAGTTCACTTTGAATCCCCCGTTTTGGAGGGCCTTCAAAACAGTCTGAATAGTTTCAGCTCCCTCTCGTGCTTCATTTCTCAAAGGGTATTGTCTTTTGGCTTCATGCAAGGGACCTGGAATGCTCAGAGGCTGAATCTGTGCCAGACCACAATCATATTTGTCTTTTGCCCATACATTTGGGAATTTAGAAATTATAAACTTCCACTCAGGGCAAGCGTCAGCGATACTCACAGAATCAGCCACTGCACATCTCTCCTCATGGTGGGGGCCAGTCTGAGATAAGCAAATTGTTTCATTGCAGCCAAGCACTAGCTTATTTTTAGAAAGCAAAACAGCTTCAAGGTTTTTCAAAATGTAAACACCAATAATTGTCCCTACAGTGTTTTCTCCTACCCAAAATTCAGTCTAATATACATTTTCAGAGTTAGAAATGGTTAGAGGGACAGAAACAGATTTGTGATACACCTGTTTGCCATTTAGACCTTCTATATACAAAGTTTCAGAAGTGATTTCAAGATCGAGATCGGTAATTGATACAGTTGCGCCCGTGTCAATCAAAGCAATGCATTGCCGGCCTCTTAACAACGCGTTTATGAATGGGCGGGTGTCTGCATAATTACATGAACCGGAGGCCGCTGACCCCTATGCGTCACCGATCAGCTGTCTCAGCTTTTCAAGCTCAGACAGCTGGTGGGGAGCGTTTTTGGGGCTATTGCTGCTGGAAGCATCATTTTTAGGACCTTCCTTTTTCGCAGTTCCCTGATTTTTATTTTTATGGCAGTGTCTAGCAACTTTGCTTGCATAGCTGGAATCACTGACATTTTATACGGTGGGGGGTTACAACAGCCACATTCAACAGTCCGCGAGCCTCAGCATAGGGTCCATCATACTGGTTCTCAGTCTGACCGGCTAAAGCTGCCGCCTGAACAGTCTGAGAAGAGATGGTGGGGGCGGAGGGAGCACGAGAGACCGTCTCACATTTCGCAGCTCTCTCAGCCTGATCACACACTGCCTTTAGACCTTCACTCAAACTGCACAGATCAGATCCTATCTCTCGTCCGATAATTTTTGTCATCCTATCAAGCTGGACCACCCATTAATCATGTCAGGGATTGCTTTTTCAGGAGTTATTGGTATACCACCCATCTTACAAATCCATGAATAGGCAAACACGGATAAAAATTTGACTTTATCAGCTTCCTTTTTTTTTTTTTTGCAGCCAGTCTAACTGCTGTGTGATTTTTCCAATCAGAATCAAACCCCTGACTGACCATTTTCTTAATGAGCTGTGCGTATTTCTTTGATTTGAGCCCGTCAGAGCAGAGCTGTTTACAGCGTTCGCTCTCTTCCATTTGGTCAGGACTATTTTCTTTATCAGTCATTCTTATTGGTCATAGATGAAAAACCACCACAGAGAAAAGATTTAGCAGCAACAACAATAAATTTGGCGGAAAAATACGTTTAGCAACAACAGTGAGACTTCTACACAATGAAACTACAAAGTATGTTTCGCTTCCCAAGTCACATATACTGGTCTATGCCAATTTGGGTCACACTATATATATTTTATTTGTTTGGGACCGTTCCTGATGCATCCCTGGCAAACAACCCTATATTTTACTATTTTTATTTTATTTTATTAATCTAACTAACGTCTTGTTCCCTACCTGCCTGAATCACTAACTTCGGGGTACCCCTATCTGAGATGGAAGAGATTGATCAGGTTTTGCGGTGCCACTGGACCTAATCCAGGGATGCCCTCTGCTGGGGTGGTGTCCCACACCAGTATTGCCCCACTGGGCCCCCACAGAGTGCGTTTCACTTTTGCTGTTTTAACCAAAACAGCGACCCTTTATACTCTCGTAGTATAAATAATCTTCACTCGCCTCGTCGGAGTGAAGCTCTCCCGTTCCCCTTCAAAATCTCTTCCAATCAGACAGCCCTAATACTTAATAAAATCTTTCTACCTTGTTTGCTGATTTGCCAGAGATGTCACCACAGAATGGTTTCCCGCCAATCCTCCACCAAAACTGTTAGGGGTGAACAGTTATAAGACCCGAGACCAGATATGTAGAAAAGATGACCAGGAGTCGTGAGGTTCAATCAAAAAGATAAAAATTTACTGAAGAATAGTTTGCAGTTTCATTGGTAGAGCGAGCGTCAAAGTCTCACGAGGAGGTCGCAAGCCAACTCTACCTTACACAAAATCATACACCAATTATACCATTTTGCAAGGGCAAGCATAGCATCATCATACATCTGATTGGCTAAGAGAATATAAGACCATAAACAATTTCACACATGTGAGCAGATAAAAGGTGCCTATCGCCATTAGTCAGGATAGCTGTCGCCAATCCTCAGATTTAGGTCAGCGTTAACCTCACTGTTAGAGGAGAGCGCCGATGAGGATGAGCGTTGTGTCCCAAATGCCTACGTAGAAAGTCAAACACACACACACAGAACACCACCAAATAACATCGCCAAGGCCGAAGAGTGCTTGAGCTCTGCATTATCAGTTAGCCAAAACATAGCTCCTCAGGAAGAAAGGCAGAGAAATGGCATTGCTCTCTAGAGAAAATATATGATTTCACAAGCACAAAAGAATATAGAAATGATTATGTGATAATGCATATATATATATTTGATTATTGATTTGTATAAAAGTAATGTAAGCATTCAAAAGGATATGGAATGAAATATATATATAACTGACTGAAGAGACAAGGGATTTTGACCAACCCTTCAGTCCCCCGTTTTAGACCTATGTGGGGTCCAATACCGCCACGTCTGGTCTAACAAGTGAGGTCACTACGGAAGGTGGAGTGGTGACAAATGGTTCCCTGTCGGGTCACAAATGTCTCTTCGCCTCTTTACGGACATGCTGGAAACTAAAAATTCCAGTCCCCATTCCAAGGCTCTCCCACCTTCCACTCACAACACAGGGCATCAATGTTGTTCTTCCTCAGTTTGTAACTCAGGCGGTTCGTCAGCTTTATCAGTCTGCTTTCCTCCTCGACAGGATTCAACTTACTGCAAGAAGACCTGCAAATATATGAGAAGAAAAAAACGAACACACATACACACACAAAAACATAGAAGAGCCAACCCACGCCTCCACTTCTATCCCACCGACCTTTTTGCATACTGAGGGTATTACAGGGATAATTTGGGGAGTGACCAAGCCAAAAGGTCACCGTCTCATTTCCGTCCAAGCGATAGCAGCGATCATTAACGTTCTGATACATGGTTGGAATTAAATTTAGACCCTCAGTTGAATTTAGGCATGGGTATTGAACCCATGATGGACGGTTATAAATCTCCTCACAATCCCAGTGAGTGGAGAACGCATGGAGTCTACCGGTCCAAATTGAAATCTGAATACATCAGGAATGATAAGGCTATTATAATCAAAGCCACAAACGAGAGAGGGAGTGCCAATCGAATGATGGCCCACCTCACTTTCAGTCGTTTGGTATTTCGCACTTCTTCCTAAAGAATTAGCAGCTTCAATATATCGCCGGATTCCGCCATCTGTAATGATAAAACATAGTTACAGAATTTTTACTATCACACATATAAACGACAGACCTTTACTGTTTACGAGATAGTTCGTTATTATGATGCGGTGATTTGGTTGGAACCTTTATCGAGTGGTTTCACCTGTGACCAATGTCTCCAGACATTCCTAGAACCCCTCTGTCAAGTAAAACAGATGTATTAGTTGTCAAGAGCACCTGGTAAGGTCCATCGAATTTTGGACCTAGAGGAGAAACAATCTCTCTTTGCAACATTACATTGTTACCTATTTCAGGCAAGGCAGGCATGTAACGACCTGTCATTATTTCACAAGGGCTGATCTGAGTAGTTTTGTTAGGACTGGCTCTCATACTTAAAAGAATCATTGGAACAGCTGCGTGCCACCCTTTCCCCCACTCCAACAATCTCTTTCTCAATGACGTTTTAAGTGTTCTGTTTGTACGTTCAATGAAGCCGCTAGACTGAGGCCTAAACGGGATGTGGAAGTGTTGTTTCACTCCCATCAATTTATGACATTTTTCATTACCTTTCCCGTGAAATGTGTACCCTGATCTGAATCAATTTGTAAGGGTAAGCCCCATTTTGGGAAAATTTCATTCAACATTATTTTTGCGGTTGCGTCTGCGGTGCAGTTTCTCAGTGGAAATGCCTCCACCCATCTGGAGAAAAGATCAACAATCATTAGAATGTATGTGAACCCTCCACTAGGGGGCATTGGACCTATGAAATCAATTTGGAGGTGTGTCCACGGACCCTGAGGTCGAGGGGCATGTCCTAAGGGAATTTTCAGCTTTGAGGAAGAATTAACCTTAAGGCATAATAAACATCTCTTACAGAAATCATTGCAAGAAGCCCTCAGCTTTGACCACCACCAGGTTTTTGAAATCATTGCATGTAATTTCTCAGGCCCTGCATTTGCCAACCCATGATACAAGGACATTAGTTCGGTTCGAGCAGAAACAGGGCAAACGAAGCGTCCATTAAATTCCCAAAGTCCTTCAGAATTTTTCTGTGCTCCTAACTTTGTCCACTGTTCTATCTCTTCATGGTCATCCTCTGCATAAAGTTCAAAAATGTCTCTGTAAGTCTCATTCTCAGTGTCTGCAGCGTGGTTCCCTTTGGCTTCCGGGGAGCTGTCAGTAGCGTGCCCGGTGACTTTGATGACTGCTCCTTCTGCGGGAAGATCACAGGCATTCATAAGTTCTTTTACCTGCTGTTGATGTGAGATAGGAAGTCCTGCGGTAGTCAGAAATCCCCTGCGCCTCCATACGGGGCCGAAGCGTGTACATAGCATTAGACAGGGGTTCAGATTGAAGAGGGCTTTGGCTGTCCGTCTCGATCAGTCGGGCACAGTTGTGTGCAGTTCCTTCTTCTGGAAGCAAGGAGGCAGGATTGATAGCAGTTTCAATGTCAATTTGTATGTCCACATTTTTACTCAAGAGAGTGGTCTCCCATTTGGCTCGTCGTTGATTAGAGATGGAGCCTAAACGGGTATTTGTTAACAGTTTAAAAATCTGGTGTCTGGTGTGCAGTATCACCTTTTGATGTGTCACAATGTCACTGCCCACTCTGCACAGTCACATATCAACAGGCACGGATGTTGCCCTGCCATTGAAACAGGAATAGGAGCAGAATAATATCCTACCATCCCATACGAGTTCCGGCCCGGAACCTTTTGACCCAGAGCAGCGGAGTAAGACCGGGTCCCCACCAATGTCCATAGGTGGAAAGGCCTGCTGGCATCGGCATGTCGTAATGCTGGGGAGGAAGCAAGAGTTTCTTTGATACTCACGAAAGCCTCCTCCATCTCCTCAGTCCAGTCGATCAAATCCGATCCAGGTCTTCCTCCTTTCAGTGCCTCTGTGAGTGGTTTAGAGAGTTTAGTGTATTGAGAAACATACTGGCGGCAGTAATTCAAAAGACCCATCACTTGCCTTAAACCAGTGACAGTGTTTGGCTTTGGAAGTTCAATAATAGCTTTAACTCGTTCGGGGGGGATGCGTCGGCCACTCACCCCCACAATCTGTCCCGGATAAGTCACTTCAGGTAATGCTAGCTGTGCTTTCTTCAAGTTCACTTTGAATCCCCCGTTTTGGAGGGCCTTCAAAACAGTCTGAATAGTTTCAGCTCCCTCTCGTGCTTCATTTCTCAAAGGGTATTGTCTTTTGGCTTCATGCAAGGGACCTGGAATGCTCAGAGGCTGAATCTGTGCCAGACCACAATCATATTTGTCTTTTGCCCATACATTTGGGAATTTAGAAATTATAAACTTCCACTCAGGGCAAGCGTCAGCGATACTCACAGAATCAGCCACTGCACATCTCTCCTCATGGTGGGGGCCAGTCTGAGATAAGCAAATTGTTTCATTGCAGCCAAGCACTAGCTTATTTTTAGAAAGCAAAACAGCTTCAAGGTTTTTCAAAATGTAAACACCAATAATTGTCCCTACAGTGTTTTCTCCTACCCAAAATTCAGTCTAATATACATTTTCAGAGTTAGAAATGGTTAGAGGGACAGAAACAGATTTGTGATACACCTGTTTGCCATTTAGACCTTCTATATACAAAGTTTCAGAAGTGATTTCAAGATCGAGATCGGTAATTGATACAGTTGCGCCCGTGTCAATCAAAGCAATGCATTGCCGGCCTCTTAACAACGCGTTTATGAATGGGCGGGTGTCTGCATAATTACATGAACCGGAGGCCGCTGACCCCTATGCGTCACCGATCAGCTGTCTCAGCTTTTCAAGCTCAGACAGCTGGTGGGGAGCGTTTTTGGGGCTATTGCTGCTGGAAGCATCATTTTTAGGACCTTCCTTTTTCGCAGTTCCCTGATTTTTATTTTTATGGCAGTGTCTAGCAACTTTGCTTGCATAGCTGGAATCACTGACATTTTATACGGTGGGGGGTTACAACAGCCACATTCAACAGTCCGCGAGCCTCAGCATAGGGTCCATCATACTGGTTCTCAGTCTGACCGGCTAAAGCTGCCGCCTGAACAGTCTGAGAAGAGATGGTGGGGGCGGAGGGAGCACGAGAGACCGTCTCACATTTCGCAGCTCTCTCAGCCTGATCACACACTGCCTTTAGACCTTCACTCAAACTGCACAGATCAGATCCTATCTCTCGTCCGATAATTTTTGTCATCCTATCAAGCTGGACCACCCATTAATCATGTCAGGGATTGCTTTTTCAGGAGTTATTGGTATACCACCCATCTTACAAATCCATGAATAGGCAAACACGGATAAAAATTTGACTTTATCAGCTTCCTTTTTTTTTTTTTTGCAGCCAGTCTAACTGCTGTGTGATTTTTCCAATCAGAATCAAACCCCTGACTGACCATTTTCTTAATGAGCTGTGCGTATTTCTTTGATTTGAGCCCGTCAGAGCAGAGCTGTTTACAGCGTTCGCTCTCTTCCATTTGGTCAGGACTATTTTCTTTATCAGTCATTCTTATTGGTCATAGATGAAAAACCACCACAGAGAAAAGATTTAGCAGCAACAACAATAAATTTGGCGGAAAAATACGTTTAGCAACAACAGTGAGACTTCTACACAATGAAACTACAAAGTATGTTTCGCTTCCCAAGTCACATATACTGGTCTATGCCAATTTGGGTCACACTATATATATTTTATTTGTTTGGGACCGTTCCTGATGCATCCCTGGCAAACAACCCTATATTTTACTATTTTTATTTTATTTTATTAATCTAACTAACGTCTTGTTCCCTACCTGCCTGAATCACTAACTTCGGGGTACCCCTATCTGAGATGGAAGAGATTGATCAGGTTTTGCGGTGCCACTGGACCTAATCCAGGGACGCCCTCTGCTGGGGTGGTGTCCCACACCAGTATTGCCCCACTGGGCCCCCACAGAGTGCGTTTCACTTTTGCTGTTTTAACCAAAACAGCGACCCTTTATACTCTCGTAGTATAAATAATCTTCACTCGCCTCGTCGGAGTGAAGCTCTCCCGTTCCCCTTCAAAATCTCTTCCAATCAGACAGCCCTAATACTTAATAAAATCTTTCTACCTTGTTTGCTGATTTGCCAGAGATGTCACCACAGAATGGTTTCCCGCCAATCCTCCACCAAAACTGTTAGGGGTGAACAGTTATAAGACCCGAGACCAGATATGTAGAAAAGATGACCAGGAGTCGTGAGGTTCAATCAAAAAGATAAAAATTTACTGAAGAATAGTTTGCAGTTTCATTGGTAGAGCGAGCGTCAAAGTCTCACGAGGAGGTCGCAAGCCAACTCTACCTTACACAAAATCATACACCAATTATACCATTTTGCAAGGGCAAGCATAGCATCATCATACATCTGATTGGCTAAGAGAATATAAGACCATAAACAATTTCACACATGTGAGCAGATAAAAGGTGCCTATCGCCATTAGTCAGGATAGCTGTCGCCAATCCTCAGATTTAGGTCAGCGTTAACCTCTCTGTTAGAGGAGAGCGCCGATGAGGATGAGCGTTGTGTCCCAAATGCCTACGTAGAAAGTCAAACACACACACACAGAACACCACCAAATAACATCGCCAAGGCCGAGGAGTGCTTGAGCTCTGCATTATCAGTTAGCCAAAACATAGCTCCTCAGGAAGAAAGGCAGAGAAATGGCATTGCTCTCTAGAGAAAATATATGATTTCACAAGCACAAAAGAATATAGAAATGATTATGTGATAATGCATATATATATATTTGATTATTGATTTGTATAAAAGTAATGTAAGCATTCAAAAGGATATGGAATGAAATATATATATAACTGACTGAAGAGACAAGGGATTTTGACCAACCCTTCAAGTCTTTTGTCAGTCTTTCATTTTCAGGTTGATCAGTATGACAAGTGTCTGGTTGGGACGATCGCGGAGACCCGGTCACTGTTTGTCCCTTGGCAGAGACCGGTTCCAGTTTCCCTGACGTGTTGGTCTCTTTAGACAACCCACTGCCCGGTGGCCTTCTTCACCACAGTGAAAACAATGAGGACAGTCGGGACGATTTTGTTCCACACACTTGTCACAGCCATATGGTTTCTCTCTCCTGCGATCTCCTCTACCTTTCCCATTGTAGCTGAACTGTCCTGCCACCGGTGTCTGCATTGACTGTCTCATGAGCTCAACCATACCTGTAAGCTGTTTAAGTTTTTCTGTTAACTGCTGGATCACATCTGGTTTCGGCACCTTATCCTTTACACTAGAACTCTGGGCAGCGTTGACTTCAGACTGAGCACTATGCACATTTGTTAGCCTTTGGCGGGTGGCTGGACCTAGCCTTCGCTGCCTTTCACTTTCATCACACATTATTTTCTTCATCTGTTTCAGGATTGCCTCATCCGATACTCCGGTGTCCCCAAGCAATGACTTCAGCTCTCTGCGGACATCATCATGTTTATGACCTAGGCCCTGATACACGGTATGAAGAAACACATCCTGCACTGTACTCGCACTGTATATGACACCTGTGTCAGCATGTTTTGAAGCTAGCATGATCTTCTGTTTAAGTCCAATGACTCTGTATAGGAACTGTTGGGGTGTCTCACTGTCTTTTTGTTTGGTGCACATGAGTTCCTGGAACAGCTCGGTGTTGCTTTGCTCACCCAGGTGGGAATGGAGAAAGGCTTTCAGTTCTTCTACAGTCAGATCATCCTTATTCATCAACATGTCTTTAAAAGTTCCTGGCTTGATGACTTTGAGGACAGCTCTTACAACTTCTGCATCACTGAACTGCTCCTTTAAACCGTCTCCCATCTGCCGACAGACACTGTTGTAACTGAGATCTGACCCCTGGTCCCCAATCTGACCCCCTTGAATCTTCAGTTCTCTACGATGAAGGTACGACAACTCTCTTAAGGAGAGCAACTTGTCATGTGTTAGTGGTGTCGAGTTTTCACTTAAACCTCTGGTGTCCGTTACATTACTACTCTGTGAGGTGTGTCCTATCTTTACAGATGACTGGGGTACAGACTGTGGAGTGGATGCGTGTTTGCACTGCATAATCTGCCTACTTAGCTCCTCATAGCTAGTAAGTATTTTCTGCAGCTCTGTGTCATGTGTGTCACTAACCGTAGAGGGTGTCACATGAGATGCACTAGCGATCCTAAAATCAGTACCATCACTTTCATCAGTTGGGTTAACATTATCATTAACATGACTTACATCCCCACTGCCAGATACCTCAGTTGCTACTGAAACTTGTAAAGTACGACCCTGAATAACTGTGTCGATTTCCTCCCTTAAATTTAACAGATGTGCCATCCCAGAATCCTCTAACTCTAGCAAAGACCCACTGGACATGAAACTGCAAATGTACTCAAAACAACCCTCCTCATCTGTAGGATTGACACGAGACTCATCTGTTCCTGGCACTGCACCCACGGACTTGGCAATCTGGAACAGTTCATCTACGGAAAGAGTGAGCAGAGTCTTTTTGATGTCCCACACCAACCTTTTCCTCTCACTATCCGCCATAACTGCTTCCCAATTCCACGCACTTGGTCACCAAAGTCCAGGATTACAATTCACGCGCTGTTCTTAACGAGTGGTGATTTCAGCACTGTACAGTCATCATTCGTCATTCATTACCGGTAGCCTCTTCATTAGTAGACAGGATCGGTGTTATTTGGAGATTTCTTTCACTGGCTGCAGCTCGCTGGTTTCATCAGGTCACTTTTGGTCCGAGGTTGCAGTATCACTGGATCAGCTTCCGGCCACCAGGTGGGAGTGATCCCGGACGAGCCCCCAATAAACTGTTACAGGTACCGGATGATATCATGTAAACAGCTTATATGCTCTCGCTCTGAAACAGGAGAAATAAATGAGACAGGGCAAAGTCTGCGTCCGTTTCTCGTCTCGCTCAGCAGAAAGAGAGCCAAGAGGATTTATTACACAATCACAATTAAAATCCTACTTGGTTTCAAACACACAATGTTTTCTCATGAAATAGAAATTTCAAAAATAAAATACAATTTGTTTTCTTTTCATCTTTCAGCAATTACTGAGATATAAATTGTGTATGATCAAATAAATCAAAATGACAATAACCACTGTTACCTTGTAAGTTGTCTCTTTTCCACTTAAATTAACACTTGCATATAATTCCTAAATGCATTTTCCATTTTCAACTAGCATCATTTTTTACTCTTCCACAATGCATGAGCTGACAGACTTATAACTTGTTTTTTAAACCACTTTTAGAATATATAACGTATGGTTTTAACACTAGCTTTTCACATATTACACAATATCATACATTTCAAAACTCTTAGACTTTACAGAAATGTTCAAAGTGCTAAAAATAAAACTCTGTTCGACGTGACTTTAGTTATCACAGATGACGTCACCGGCGCGAACATTCAACTACTGCTATATACATATATGTCCACATTTTCACTAAACAGCCCTGTTACACGGACCTTGAAACATTCAGCGACATATAAACATATTATATTTCAGTTATTTAACTTAATTTACTAATCTACCAACCTGAAACAGGAGAAATAAATGAGACAGGGCAAAGTCTGCGTCCGTTTCTCGTCTCGCTCAGCAGAAAGAGAAAGACCGCAAAGCGGGACAAACTGACGTAACGCCCCGAGAGCACAATAAGCGCCACACTGCCCACTGCTGACAAACTCCACAATTACTCCTGATCACTAATTAAAATATATTAGTGCAAATGAATGGTAGAAACAGGTTAATTACTCCTGAACAAAATTCACAAACATAACTTTATAAAATTACAAAAACTACCACAAATGTGATAACAATTTACTGGGCATCACATTAACAGCAACTCATCGATGTTAGATCTCATAAATGAGGACCGGAAAAAGAAAGTGGAGGAAAACCGTACCTACATTAAAACAATTGCAGATGTGCTACTATTAACTGCCAATCAAAATATAGCACAGAGAGGTCATCGTGAGTCTTATGACTCTGACAACAAGGGCAATTTTTTTACAATCTCAGAAGAAATTGCAAAGCATAAAGAAAATGCTTAATGCATGTGGCAATGCTAAGTACACAAGCCTCCAAATCCAGAATGAAGTTCTTGAGGGCTTAGCTGAGATGGTACAAAGTGAAATAATCAGTGAAGTAAAAGAAAGTGAAGTTTTTAGTGTAATTGTAGATGAAACCAAAGATTTAAAGAAAAAAGAACAATCTCTTTAGTTGTGAGGTACTATTACAATGGGGCCATCCACGAAAGCTTTTTACACTTTCAGTCAGCTGAAAGCTTAGATGCAGCAGGACTCACAAAAATGATAATTGATTGCCTTGAAAAACATGGCCTGGACTAGAGAAAAAATGTTGTGGGGCAAGGGTATGATGGTGCAGCCGTGATGAGCAGAAAGCATAATGGTGTGTCCACGCGGATTAAAAACAGTGCAAGATTCGCATTTTATGTGCACTGTAATGCACATTGTTTGAATTTGGTTCTTGTCGATGCTGTAAAATCTGTTCCTGAGGCAGTTAATTTTTTTGCTCTTGCTGCAGAAGCTTCAAAACTTTGTATCAGGCTTATACGTTCATCTCAAGTGGCTTGAAGTTCAGAAAGAGCTGTTTCGACAGCAGCAGCCCAGGGAATTA
Source organism: Phoxinus phoxinus (assembly GCF_949152265.1). Classification (NCBI taxonomy): domain Eukaryota; kingdom Metazoa; phylum Chordata; class Actinopteri; order Cypriniformes; family Leuciscidae; genus Phoxinus; species Phoxinus phoxinus. The sequence continues at coordinate 9,610,427 of NC_136892.1, read as the reverse complement.
CAGAGACTTACAGATGTAAGGTGGGCATGCAGATACATGGGATGCCGTAATATGAGGGAAAGGCTTCCAGCAGTTCTGAAAGTGCTACAGGAAATAGCACATGAAAAGAGTGATGATAGATCAGTGGAGGCAAGGGGAATTCTTTCTCAGATAGATGTACATTTCATTGGGCTTTTGGTTACCTTCTGTAAAGTGGTTGGTGATGCCAAATGTCTTTCTGACATACTCTCTTGACCTAGCAAGGGCTGTGGATCTAGTAGGTGCCCTTACAGACACATTACAGAACTACTGAAGTGAGGGTTTCTTTGGAAAACTATGGAAAGAGGTTGAAGAGATTGTAGAGCAATGCAAAATAACTGTGCAAACCGAGTATAAAAGACGACCTAAAACAAGCTCAAGATTTTGTGACTCATTGTTGATGAGCACTGTAGGATCAAAAAATAGTGACCAAAGTGATGTTGAGAGCTTCCAAAGAGCTATATTTTATCAGGCACTTGACAGTCTCACAGCTGAACTGCAGAGGCGCTTTTTAAAGAAGAATTGTGAGATAATGCAAGGGGTCCAGTCTCTCAACCCAAAGAGTACAACGTTCTTGAATGAGGAACCTCTGTTTGCCTTCGCTCAGATATTTGAGTCAGATTTAGAGGACTTCAAACATGAGGTTCATCAAACCAAGTGGCTTCTTGATAGGAGAGAGAAAAGTGGAAGTGACAGACCGTCTACTCTCCTTGACTTTGTTGTGTTTCTAGAACCCTATAAAGAGGTCTTCCATGAGCTATTTCAACTTTGTAAGATTTCTCCTGTTATACCTGTCAGCACTGCTTCTTGTGAGACCAGCTTCTCAGCTTTAAAACTGATTAAAATCCACCTTAGGACAAAAATGGCTGATGACAGGTTAAGTCACCTCGGAATTCTCAGTGTTGAGTCAAGGAGAGCACGCTCCCTCAACATGGATGAGTTTGTGAAACATTTTGCCAGTTCTCACCAGAACCGTATAATTATGTTGAATTAAATCTTCCTAGGATAAGATTGTAATATTGATGGGCACTAAAATTGATTATATATATGCAGTGTTGGGGAGTAGTTAAGCAGTGCAGCTACTTCTGTACATTACATTTGACCTAAGTAGCATGTGATTTCGACCAGTCAGGAGTAGCCTATAGCAAATCAGTTCCTGCAACAACACATCCCATCTGCACCAGGAGCTGTGAAAGCTGTTGAAGGTCAGAGGTGACAGGTTAACACTTTGAGGTTCGTATGACTTTCTCATTACAGTTTTTTACAATTGCTATGACAGTTTTTTCAATACATTTAACAAGTTTCCTAAACTCTTAACACAGTTAGCACAACATCCGTCTTTGTAGGCTATACAAGTAACACATTTCTTGTTGCTTTGACACAAAATGCATACAGTTAACACAAATTTAAAATGCTTGAACTTCTTTTACACACAAGCTCAACCAAGACCAAAACAATGTAATTTTACTGCCAAATTTACAAATGCTTTCACACTGTGTGTCAGAACAGATAACATCATGTTCTAAACATAACGTATGGGCTAAAGTCAAAGTGAACAGCTGTTCATATTGTGAATTGAAACACAAATATATTCCCTGTATTGTATTCCATTGCTACTGAGAAACAGCTTATTGAAGTTTTGCAAATATATAAATTACAGCTGATATCCAAGGAATTACACTCAGGTGTTGAGTTTATTTCAATCGCATGACCATATGTTATAATGTAAAAGAGGACTCTTTGGGCTGATCTTGTGTGGAAGAGGAACAATATGGGGTTATTATTGTTGCAATATTCCAAATAAATAGATTAATATTCACAAATAAATGTAAAGAGATTCACAAAAATGTATCGAATGCACAAATGAATAGATTAAGATCCACAAATAAATGTAAAGAGTTTCACAAAAAAATATAAAATTCACAAATAAATAAAATGAGATTTGCAAATAAATAAAATATTTACAAATGTTTTCTTATTTTACAAACACAACTCTGCCTGGCATTTATTTGTGAATCGGTTCCTGTGCATTTGTAAATCGCTGCACACATTTGTGAATCGGTTCCTGTGCATTTGTAAATCGCTGCACACATTTGTGAATCGGTTCCTGTGCATTTGTAAATCGCTGCACACATTTGTGAATCCCCTCACGCATTTGTGGATTTTGAAACACTTCTAGCGTAGACGTGCAGAGAAATCCACAAATAGGTGGACTCCACCCACCGCCTACTCAAGCCAATCAGATAACGGCCACATCGAGCTGGCCAATCGTAGCACGTTATCGCTTCAACCAATCACGTTAGGCTTTACACTCGGGGCGGGAAGTGGGAACCCTATACTGTCTATGGTGGGAACTGATTATTGCATCCATGAAAGGAGCACTGGAGCGCAGTAGTAGCGCTGAACTGTGTGTGGTAAAAACACTCTGTTTTCAAAAGATTGTTGGAGTTTAAGGCCTCTTTATATTTCCATCAGGATTACACTCAGGGAATTATGATAATCAGAGATCCCGAGCATCATGAACCGTCTCTACACCGGCGAATGTGCAAAAACATTTGTCCTAATTGCGTGAAGTAGCCGCTACATCAGAAGTGCGGGCATCCGTTTACTATCAATGAATGCCCCGCGTCCAGTACACTATCACAAAATATGATTTAAGTAACCAGCACTAGTCAGTAGGCAACGATCAGAGCCGTTAAGAGCATGATTATGCATATAAAGCTAAGCAGACGTCACATAGGGAATATGTGTTAACATTTCAAACATGCTAGTTTTACATTATTTGAAACTGCAGCGGCAGCAGTGAATAGACAGTGCCTATTTGCTTTTGACGCGCTGTGTCGCGCCTCTCGCCGGTGTAGAGACTGTTCATGATGCTCGGGATCTCTGATTATCATAATTCCCTGAGTGTGACCCCTGCATTAAGGGAACCATGAACGTAACTGAAACTGGTTCTGATTTTATTGTTTGTCGTTTAAACGCCTTGCATATCTTTATTTTATATATTTTAAATGGTCTATTGGTGAAGTAATTTATAGCATTGATTACTGTGGAGGGGGGATTAAAATAATTCAGCAAAGGCAGGGATGCAGAAAACACCTCAGACCCCAGAGGGTTAAAGAAAAGGACTACAACAAAAGGCTGGTAGGGACTACACTAAATGCCCTGTCTCTGAGTTCTCCAGCTCTCTACAATCTAATGCAAATCATTGTAATCACATACTGGACCATTACTTTAAGGTCAACATTTGGTCAATATATGCATTTAGTCTTCACATTTTGAATATTGGACTTGTGCGGCGAGTGAATTGGACTGTTTTCATCGTTTCAACTGTTTGAGAGGCTTCTGGGCCTGGTGGGCCTGCCACTCCTATCTCAGTACATCTTGGTAAGATTGTGGAATCATGCCTCCCAAAGGTAGTAAACAACCATCAGAGGATGAAACAGTTGTAACTATGGGTGTGTTGACCCACATGATGGATCAGCAGAGAGAATTTTATAAGGAAATGTTAAAACAACAACAGGACAATTTCAAGAGCTTCGTTCAAATCATTATGGATGGAAATGCGAAAAGGCTGGATGGTGTGATTAGAGATGTACAAGAACTAAAAACTAGTCTGCAGTTCACACAAGGCATCATGGATGAGATGAAAGCTAAGAAGAATGATATTGACATAAAAATGAGATCATTTGAGAGCGGCATTTCAAAATCAAAGCAGGAATTGGAGGATCTGTTTGAGAAGCTGGATCACATGGAAAATAGGTCAAGGAGATCTAATCTACTAATTGATGGGATCGCAGAGGAAAAAGGCAAAACAATAAGTGGATTGGAAATGAAGATTCAACAAATGTTGTCTAATAATTTGGGTCTGGATAGTTCTACAATTGAGATGGAAAGGGTCCACCGGATTGGCCAATTCCATGAGGGAAGAAAGCCAAGAAAAATTGTTATGAAGCTTCTTAGATTTAAAGACCGACAGCGCATCCTTTCCTCCACCAAGAAACTAAAGGGTACAAACATTTACATCAATGAAGACTTTTCTGATTTGGTGCAGCAGAGGAGACGTGAACTGCTGCCAAAACTGAAAGAGGCAAGAGAGAAAGGTGAAAGAGCCAGCTTAAGGTATGATAAGCTTATCATTTGGCCGGCAAATGGACAAAAGCAAGCATCTGAATAACTGCTCATGACCTTTATTTAGATTTTTATCCTGATGTTTTTTTTTTATGTTTTAATCTTATTAATATGACAAATTTACTTTCAGAATTGCCTAAGAAAGGTTTAGTTTTAGCTCATCTGAACATTTGTAGTCTCAGAAATAAGGTTCATGAAATTATAAACATCTGTTCCAATGGGATTCATGTATTGGCCTTATCAGAAACACACTTAGACTGCAGTTTTGATAATTCACAGCTGGCTGTTGAGGGGTATAGACTATTTAGAAAAGATAGAAATCAAAATGGTGGGGGTGTTGCATTCTATATTAGTGAAAATATTGCAGTCACTCCAAGGGAAGATTTGATGGCCAGTGATATTGAAATGATATGGCTACAGTTAAATATTCAGTTTAACAAACCCATTTTAGTGGGCTGCTGTTACCGACCTCCCAGTTCAAATGTAGAGTACTTGGAAAAGATATGTGATAACATTGAGAAGGCATCTGCTCAAACCAAAGATATCTTTCTTTTGGGGGATTTCAACATTGATTGGTTTTCAAAGAAGTGTTATTTACGTAGAAAGATGATTACTATAACTAATGCTTCTAACCTTAAGCAGATTGTTACACAACCCACAAGAATTTCGTTGAATAATACATTTAAATCAACATGCATTGACCACATTTTTACAAATGTGTATGAGTTGTGCTCACATGTCATCTCAGTTGGAGTAGGATGCAGTGATCATAATTTAATCATCACAACAAAGAAAACTAAATTGCCTAAATTTGGTGCAAGGATTGTCTATCGAAGGTCTTATAAAACGTTCGATCCTAATGCGTTTGTGGAAGATGTTGAAAGGTCCACTTGGTCGGCGGTTTGTGACGAGCAGGATGTTAATGCTTCTTTACGTATTTTTATGGATAGGTTTGTGAAAATAGTTGACAAACATGCACCAATTAGAAAAAGGTCGATAAAAGGCAATAATGCTCCTTGGTTAGATGCCGAGTTGAAATCTATAATGAGGGAAAGGGATAATGCCAAAGCTGAAACTCTAAAATCTAAATGTGATATGGATGAAAGGTATTACTGTAAGTTGAGAAATAAAGTGACAAAGTTAAATAGATTAAAAAAGAAAATATATTTTAGCCAAAAGATTAGTAACTCATCAAATAATAGCAAGCAATTGTGGAAAGTTATAAATGAAATAATGTGTAAAAAAACCAAAGTGTTCTAATATGTATTTAGAAACCGCAGCAGAAATAATCACTAAACCTTTGGATATAGCAAATCATTTAAATGACTTTTTTATAAAGAAAACTGCAAATTTAAGATCTAGTATGTTATCATATAAGGATTCACCTTGTAGTAATGTGAAGAACATTAATAAATCTTGTTCATTGACATTTGGTACAGTTAGAGAGGAAATTGTTGAAAAGATGTTGCTCTCTCTCCCGGAGGAAAAAACTGCAGGTATAGATCACTTGGATGGCAAAATTTTTAAAACTGTTGCTAATATCTTATGCAAGCCTATCAGTCACATTTTTAATAGATCTGTGATAAGTGGGGTGTTTCCAGAAATTTGGAAGCAGTCTAAAATTATACCTTTAGTGAAAGAGGATAGACTCGGTCTCACTGAATCAAAACATTCTACCTATATTGAGCAAAATATTTGAAAAGTTACTTTTTAATCAAATGATGCAGTACTTTGTATCAAATAATTTGCTCTCCAATTCACAGCATGCTTATAAGCCAGGACACTCCACTAACACTGCATTGGTACAAATGGTAGACCAGTGGTTAACTTTTATGGATGACAAAAAGCTTGTGGGTGCTGTGCTGCTGGATTTCACAGCAGCTTTTGATGTTATTGACCATGACATTTTACTGTCTAAGCTTAAGTGCTATGGGTTTTCACATCAGTCTGTGTCCTTGATATGCAGTTATCTCTCTGGTAGAAGTCAGCGGGTATTTTTCAATGGGAGCTTTTCTGATTGTAAACAGTTGTCATGTGGTATTCCCCAGGGCAGCTGTTTGGGCCCATTGTTGTTTTCTGTGTTTGTTAATGATCTGTCACATGCTGTTTCAAGAGCAGATGTTGTACTTTATGCAGATGATGCTACAATGTTTTATGCATCACCTACAATAACTGACATAAGTTGCACTTTGCAGAATGAACTTAATGCCATTACAAATTGGGTGAAACTTAATAAATTAGCTCTCAATATATCTAAAACTAAATGTATAGTCTTTGGTACTAAACGTATGCTTGGCAAGCCTTGCAACTTAAATCTAACTATTGATACATCTGTGGTAGAGCAGGTGAGTCAGACTAAACTCTTGGGTGTGAAGCTGGATAGTCTTGGGCTGATCAGATTGATCATATTGTGTCTAAAATGGCTAAAGGCATTGCTTTATCCCGGAGATGTTCAGTATATTGTCCACCATTAGTTATGAAAACAGTTGTCCAGTCTTTAGTTCTGTCACATCTGGGGTACTGTCCAGTAATTTGGTCCAGTGCTGCACAGGGACATCTAAAAAAATTACAAATTGTTCAGAACAGAGCCGCAAGAGTAGCCCTTGGTTGCTCTTTTCGCTCTAGTGTGGATAAAATGCATACCTGTTTGGGCTGGATAAAGGTGGAGGACAAACTTAATATAAGTCTTCTCTGTTATATGCACAATGCTCTATTTAAAAACAATCCAAAATCTTTTGTGGACAAATTGGTTTTTAGTGGCTATTGTCACGGACATGTTACGCGTCAGGTGAGCTCAGGTGTGTTAGTGGTTCCATCTGCAAGGTCCAATTGTATGAAAAGAACAGTATTAGTTAGATCGTCATCTGCTTGGAATAAATTGGACTTAAGAACAAGACAAATATCTAACATATGTAATTTTAAGAAGACTCTAAAACAGATTTCAATTAATAGTATTACACCAGTTAATTAGTGACTGTTATAGGTACTGACTCTTTCAAATGCTGTATGTGTGTGAATGTGTATATGTGGATAAATGTATACATGTGATTATGTTATATGTCTGTTATATTTATGCATGTTATATTTGTGTATTTTAACTGTACATACGTTTTAGCACTTTTATGGGCCCCAGGAAGACTAGCAACCACATTGTGGAAGCTAATGGGGATCCAAATAAATAAATAAATAAATAAATAAATAAACGTTAGTTCTACCACTCGGCCATGAATTTACTCACTGAGAAACGCCCAGTTTCTCCAGTCTCTATTCTCCAGAGAAGCGCTTCATTCGTCTCATTCCTCAATAGAATAGTAAACAAATAATCAGCTTCATTGCACCTAATTTATTTTTGTTTGTTATTTTTGTTATTATTATTATTATAAAAAAAAAAATTATCACGCTGCTCCCAACGGGCAATAGGCTTATGTCGCCCACCGACGTCTAGGCGTAGGCTACAATATGAAATAAAGGCTATATTGTTCTCGTCTCTATTTTTAAATTATGATTCTATTTTTCTGTCCTAAACAATGTTCTATAGTAGCCTATTTCATCTGTTAATTGACATTAACCCCGCTTACATTTCAAAATACGGCAATAGCTGCTGTTTTGCACAATGTCCCTATGCGCCACCTGGCGGTCATTTCGCGAATGACTTTGAAATGCGACTGGATTATTTTTACCGCGGTAGTTTTGCCGCGGTGCCTGGCACGGCGGTAATAGGCATTCTGGTTGAGTACCATCTGTACCTTAATCCAGGTCAGACACCAGTCATTGTAGCTGATCAACCACTCTTCACACTGGCCCTCAGACCGAACTTGGTGAGGATTCCTTCCTGGTAACACTGGGGCCAATGCATACTGAAAAGATGCTGTGCAGCATGTCTGGTGACTGGCTGGATGGCAGCGGGTGGACCACAGCTCTTATAAATAGTGGCATCTCAACTAGTGGCAAAGCTCAGGCTTTCATTAGTGTTCACCACTATTAGTCTTCATTACTAAAATATTGTAGGTATGGCTTTGCCTACTTATAAACTGTGAACATAGTTATGAACTTGTTGTCTCACTAATCAGTTCCTTTGCACCCATAATACACATTTTCAACACTTTAAGTTGTTATTTATTAAATTATTAAGTTGTGAATGGACTGTGTGTTTGGCATGCGTTTTTTTTATATAAAAAATTGCATACTTCACCTCCAATTGTCATGGGCTGCATTCCAAACCGCATACTCAATGAGTAGGTACTTAATTTCAATAAGTACTTACTTAACGAGCGCTAAAAGAGTAGGTACTTTATAGCCAAATCTCGTTAAGTATGAATGCGAACCGGACATCTGCCATGTTGACGTTATCATGTGACCTACGACGCGTTATCACAAGTGCAACAACTTAAAAAGATTTGAACGACACGTTTAATTCATCTATCTGTAAATACTGTATCTTGATATTGATTAAACTTGCTCATTTTATGGTCTTTTTAAAGAAACTGCTGCCCATTTATTTTAAGAATACATTTAGGGTTGATTTAAGTTCTTATATTTAACCCTACTTATGTGACCTACCGTTTTATCCTTAACGATATTATTTATTTTTATTACGAAATCCCAAAATTGTCATCTCTTGAATATGTTGTTAATTTCTTTATTTTATATCCAAACATTTTCATCCACAAGCAAAAGTGGCTTACTGCTGTTTTCCTATTTTTTTTTCTGTCGTTTCATCCCTCAGACCTATAAATAACAAAAAATGCATTTTTTTATTTATTTAAGAAAATATATATTAAGATATTCAACCTTTTTCCTGTGTATAAAATCTCATATTATGTATGCAAACCCATGATATATATATATACACCTCATAACATCAGTAACTCGACAGCCCTACAAAACGGTTTGAAGATTAGCCTTTGGAGAAAACTGTTTATTTTATACGTATCATTAATATTAAAAATCAATATTACCCCAGAATGAATTGCATTGCTATCCCACCCCAAACCATTCAATAATAACAACAACAAATACTGACCAATACTTAATTATATTACTTTTTACTGAAAAAAAATCAATAAAACAAACAAAATGTAATGTATGTCATGACACAGCTATGCATGAATACACTCTAGATGTGTATATTGTGAACATGTCTACATTTTCATTCAAACAATTAATTAAAGCATTAATTCATTAAATAATGATATTTTATTTACTGACAACAATGATAAATATTAATAAATGAGTAAATGAATGAATGAAAATCACCATCCCACAATAAACAAATGCATATACCGGTACAAAACAACACATGAAACAAAGCTTTGTTCAAACTACAATCATGTATGTAGGCTACAGGCACTGAACCACATCTACTGCCGTCTCACAGCGGTTCCCATTCTGCGGCTTTATTCAAATGAACCAGCGGACCGCCGGAGGTGAGCCGTGCCGGAGGTTGTTGCGTGATGTGTTGTGCTTCACAATCTGAGGCAATAACAGCCGGTGGAGAGATGGAGGGTCTCGTCCATGGCACCATCTCCAGGATACAGCTCTGTGCTCCTCCTCCTCAGTGCTCACACCAGTCTGCTGACATTTCAGATCCTACAAAATAAAATAGATAACTTATGTTTAGTTAATTTATAGATATGTTCTACATAATAGCACACATACCACTCAGATGTATATTTCATGTTGTGATGTGCTCTTCTGCAATACTTATAAAAGTATTTTATCAATCCCTCCTCTCTTCCTTCTCTGCTAACATATCTACTGCTAAAATGACTTACTATCACAACTAAATTAACAATTCTTCTGACTCTCGCATGCTTTTCAAAACCTTCTCCTCCCTTCTGAACCCTCCTCCTCCTCCTCCTTCATCAACCCAAACAGCTGATGATTTTGCCACATTCTTCATAAACAAAACTACCACCATCAGCGGCCAATTTACTAATCCACAAATTAACACACAGTTTACCAACTAACACACACATTCTACCCTATTTCTCCTTGCTTTCAGAAACCGAAGTCTCCAAACTCCTCATTTCCAATCGCCCTACTACCTGTCCGCTTGATCCTATTCCCACTAACCTACTTCAAGCTATTTCTTCCTCTGTTATACCCACACTCACTCACATCATAAACACATCTCTTCACACTGGTACATTTCCCACAGCATTCAAGCAGGCTCTGGTAACCCCACTGCTTAAGAAACCCACTCTAAATCCAGCACATCTAGAGAATTACAGACCGGTATCCCTTCTTCCATTCGTTGCAAAAACACTTGAACGAGTTGTTTTCAACCAGATCTCCTCCTTTCTAACGCAGAACAACCTCTTGGACAACAATCAGTCTGGCTTCAAAAGCGGACACTCAACTGAGACAGCTCTGCTCTCAGTAATTGAAGCTCTGAGATTGGCAAGGGCAGCTTCCAAGTCCTCAGTTCTCATCCTGCTGGATCTGTCTGCTGCCTTCGACACAGTTAACCACCAGATCCTCCTGTCAATCCTAAAGATGAAGGGCATCTCGGGAACTGCACTCCAGTGGTTCAAGTCTTATCTCTCGGGTAGGTCCTTTAGGGTGTCGTGGAGGGGTGAGGTGTCTAAGACCCAACACCTAGCCACTGGTGTGCCTCAGGGCTCAGTGCTTGGACCACTTCTCTTCTCAATCTACATGACATCACTAGGATCTGTGATTCAGAAACACGGCTTTTCCTACCACTGCCACACAAGACACACAACTCTACCTCTCATTCCAACCGGATGATCCGACGGTAGCCGCTCGCATCTCAGCCTGCCTGACAGACATTTCTGGCTGGATGAAGGACCACCACCTTCAACTAAACCTTGCGAAGACAGAGCTACTTGTAATCCTGGCTAACCCAGCACTTAATCACAACTTCACCATCCAGCTAGGCTCGTCATCCATAACTCCAAGATCAGCCAGGAACCTTGGAGTTGTAATTGATGACCAATTGAATCGCATCAAATTCAAGTCACTGACGTTTGCCTACAGAACAACCACTCGCACTGCTCCCCTGTACCTGAACTCATTAATTCAGACTTATGTGCCATCCAGAAACTTGCGCTCTACAAGTGAGCAGCGTCTGGTAGTGCCATCTCAAAGAGGCACGAAATCTCTCTCTCGGACCTTTACCATGACTGTTCCCTGCTGGTAGAATGATCTGCCTAACTCAACCAGAGCTGCTGAATCTGTAGCCATCTTTAAGAAACTGCTGATGACGTATCTTTTTCGGCAGCACTTGAGCACTTGATCCAGTACTACTAACACTAACACTTTCTTATCTATTCTATAAAAAAAAAAAAAAAAAAAAAACCTTTGGATTGTACTGTGAATAGAGTGCGGATCGGGCCGACTTTTTCAGTCCGAGCCCGGCCCGCGTCCGACAGAGCAGTCACCGAACCCGACCCGAGCCCGACAGGCATAAAGATATTTATGTTCGAGCCCGACCCGAGCCCGACAGTTAAAATCCCATTTTTTTTCTCATACTAATGACAATTGTACGTTTGTTTGTGTGGAAAGCACGCTTTTATTAAGCAACTGTAGGAAGGCAATCGAAAATGTCAACAGGACAAGCGCATCAGCGCGCGGAGCAACAAGCGCTCTTAACACCTGGCGCGCGCACATTATGCACGCGTTTCGTTGTCACGGCTACATAAACAAATGTCCGCACACAGAAAGACGGATGTTATGGTAATATTTTACATGTATTTTAATCACAAAAACGAACGTTTGCATCAAGTGAAAGCATCAGGCACATCGGCTGCCTACATAAGCTGTTTTAAATTTAAAATGTTCAATGCCTTATCGCGCTGATGTGACCGAGCCCGACCCAAACCCGAACATCATTTCTAAATATCTGTCCGAACCCGGCCCGGCCCGTCGGGTACCGGCGGGTCCCGTCGGGCTCGGGTCGGGTATCCATCCTCTAACTGTGAAGGGTTATAGCACTTACATACTGTTGTCCTACTGCTAGTTTAATTGCTTCTATTGTTTCTCATTTGTAAGTCGCTTTGGATAAAAGCGTCTGCTAAATGAATAAATGTAAATGTATAAAAGATGTTCCTGTCAGATGTAAATAGACGTTTAAAATAAGCGTCTTTAAGATGTTTATGGTTTATGTAAATACACGTTAGAGACGTAACTGTTGACACCCTAAAAATGTTGATGGTTCTGCCACAGACCCCTGTCAAAGCGGCCGTCCATGACCACGCCTACGCCAGTGAAGGATTGATTGATTGATTTTATTTGACCACTTAAATATAAAAATATGAAAACAGTACTCTGTGTCATATATTAAAATACATAAATAGTCAGGGATAACACAATAAAGCCCAAAGACTTATTTCCATTGTGGTCCCTATAAGGGCAAGGGGAAAGGACAAGTTGCAGCAATTCACACATCAATCATTTTTCATACATTAAACAAATTCATACATATTATACAGAAAAATATACAATAAAAATAGACTATGATATAATAAAAACTATGATTGGCATCTAAGCCATACTTTCAAACCCTGTTTAAAACTGCCTATGCTTCGTACTGTCTTTAGTGTACCAGGTAACCGATTCCAAAGGATAGTTCCAGCATATAGAAAAGACTGTTTGCCCAGATTCGTATTAAATCTGGGGGGTACAAAATCTGTTGAGCTACCCCTAGTGGAGTAACTGTGACCTTCACTTACTCTTTTAAAATAATTTCTAAAATATTTGGGAACATCTCCATTAACAATTTTATGTACCATACCCAGCTGCATCTGAGACACGCGATCCTCAACTTTCAACCATCCCACTCTTTCAAAGTGGGAAGATTCCAGATGAGTTCTTATGGGAAGGTCTAAAATAAGCCTTATTAATTTATTTTGAGACGTCTGAAGCCTATGTTTCAGGTTCCCTGTGACACCATTGTACCATGATCCACACGCATAATCAAAATATGGCTGAATTAAAGCTCCTGCCAGAATTAGCTTTGTTTTTTCATCTAAAAACTTTGATATTCTGGCCAAAAAACGGACTCTCTGATTTACTTTAGTAATTACCTTATGGGCCTGACCTACTCCAGATAAATTGCAATCTAACATACATCCAAGATAACTGATTGATTCCTTGGCAGTAATTACAATATCTCCAGCTAGGACCTTAAAACTGGAGGCTTTCTTTAACTTTATCTTTGTTCCAAACAATATGGATTCAGTTTTCCCTAGGTGAAGTGATAATCTGTTATCAGCCATCCACATACTAACATTTAGAAGTGCTGAGCTAAGTTCGTTTTCAATCATATTTTTATCCTTATGAGAAACAACCATCGCAGAATCATCTGCATATAAAAAAAGACTGCATGAACAAGCAGACTTTAGATCATTTATATATAGTAAAAAGAAAAGTGGACCCAAGACGCTCCCTTGAGGTACCCCACAGTCCATGCCTTTTGGTTGAGACATTTTCCCCCCAATGTCCACTATTTGCGTTCTATTCTCCAAATAGGAGCCCACCCATTTCTGTGCTAATTCACTAAAACCCATGGCTTTCAATTTATACATTAAGACACCATGGTCGACTGTATCAAAAGCTTTTTGTAAGTCTAACATGACCATGCCACAGAAGTTTCCATTATCTACCTCCTTTTTTATATAGTCCGTTAGAAACAATAAACAGGAATCCGTAGAATGTGATTTCCGAAAGCCAGACTGAAACTCATAAAGTAGGTTTTGTGATTTTAAGTAATTATCAATCTGTTCAAAAATAATCCTTTCAATTATCTTTGACAGACAACCAAGAATTGAGACGGGTCTATAATTACCAGGGTCTAGTTTACTCCCTTTCTTATATAATGGAATCACTCTGGCAATCTTGAGGTCATTGGGGAAGCATCCTTGTTCTATCGACCTGTTTATAATATGTGTAATGCTCGGAGTAATAATCTCAGCGGCATCCCTCACGAATTTAGATGGAATAGAATCTAATCCTGTGGCTTTAGAGCCATCAAGCCTCTTCAGCTTCTCAAGAACAAGTGTCTCCCTCACCTTTTCAAAGAAGAAACTCCCCGCCCGGACACCTAACTGAGAGTAAAAGTCCTGCACATGACTTTCACCATATTGCCCAGTCTGACCAGGTAACTTTTCCACAAGCTTCCTGGCAACTGATGAGAAATGCTTATTAAAGCTATCTGCCACCATCTCCTTCTCTGATGTAATGTTGTTGCCAAGTTCTAAAGTGATATTACTGTTTTTTGTTCTTAGCCTTTTACTGTAGCCAAGTTGCTTAAGGGATTTCCATAACTTTCCTGAGTCGTTTCTATATTCAGTAATTTTTTCTTTGAAATATGCCTTTTTAGTATTGCCCACTAATCTATTAACTTCATTTCTTGCCTTTTTATAATCAGCCCAACTCTGCTCATCCTTGTTTTCTCTGAATTTCCCATACTTCCTATTTCTTACCCTAATTGCCTCAAGGACGTCATCATTCACCCAGGGTTCTGTTCTCTGCCTTATTCTAATTTCTTTATATGGGGCTATTTTATCCACAGCTTCTAAAAACATACTTTTAAATAGGCACCATGCTCTGTCCACGTCACTACATTGCAAAACTTTAGACCAGTTCATTTTATTTAAACAGTCATTCAGTGCTTCTTTGCTATACTTTTTCAGTGAACGGGTTTTTATAGAAGTATGACAGTTGAGCACTGCTTTTTTTATCTTTCTAGTACAGAAAATAATAGAATGGTCACTCAACCCATATTTTATAACCCCGCTTTCTGTTATCCTAGATTTGTCTGATACTAGGACAAGATCAATCGTAGTTTGGGTGGTAGAGCACACACGTGTAGGTTCATTAATCAGCTGATGTAAACTATTGGAGCGACAAAAATTCATCAATGCTTTATACCCTGAAACATCACTTTTCTGAAAATCAGTGTTAAAATCCCCCAACATGATAACTTCAGATTTAACCAGGTCCATGCAATTTGCGCAAACATCCTCTAAAAGTTCATAAAACTGTGTTTGATCAGGCGGTCTAAGGAGGCGTCTGTCGAAATGGTTTTCCACCTCGGGGAAATCCCCTTGGCTATCAGCCACCACTGAAGGGGCCTCATGTGTAGAAGGTCCAAAAGGTATTATGTTGGACACAGCTGCCATGAGGCCCAGCAGTCTTTGAAATTGCTTTACAGTGATGGCCTGGCCTAGCTTTATCCCGGAGGCCATGGCCCGGATGGACTCGATACACGCGGGAGACATATGTACCCGCATCGTATCTGAGTTCCCTACCACGCCCAGAAACATAGTTTTCTGAGCTGGTACCAACACGCTTTGGGTCTAATTTTTAATTTGAGTAGAACCTCTTTCCCGAAGCCCTCTTGCCTGAAGGACAGCCCTCAGGTCATCCTTCTGATCAAAAGAGCGAGATAGATTTATCTGTTGCCAAACACCCGAGGGAGGGGCTCTAGAGGAAGGAGTGGGGTTTATCCCATGACTTAAATAACTCATTATGCAAGTCAGGAAAAATAAATAAAAATGGTAAGCTCTGGCGCTGATGTTGTGATTGTTGCTGCAGGAAGTGCTCATTTCCTTTCTTAGTTATTTATTAAGCGCTTCCTGTCTAACATGTGGCCAGTTGATTTTTCATCTGGCCACAGCACGGATCACAACACGCTATTATGCCTCGATGTTGCAGATTTTTTACTTTAAACATCGGGTGCTTGTCACGGGCAGAAGCAGCCACATCGCGGGCTTAGAACCATTCAAATAAAGAATGAGAAAGTGCCACAGCAGTCTCACTCTCATCAGCAAAATTCACATTTTATTATTTATTTTATTTACGAACCCAACGATCTGAGTAGCGGACCTGAACAACGGAGAACGTGAGCTGGCGAGTCTAATTCACGTTCATCCGCCTCGATGCTGAACACACCCACTCCCCTCAGAAGCACATAGTTCAAACGTCAGGTTCTCATCACGAGCAGAAGAAGCCGCAGCGCGGGCTTCTGCACCATGAACGGGAGCCCCAGAACCTTCAAATAGGGAATGAGAAAGTGCCGCAGCAGTCTCATTCTCATCTGCAAGATCCTATTGCGAACCCCGTGATTTTTTTGCGGTTTATCACGTTTACACTGACCTGTACATTTTTGCCTGGAGCTGAAGCTTTTTATCGACCTTATCAACAATAAAATGATTAATATAACCCTCCAATGCATAGTTAAAGGGGTCATGACATGGGTTTTTTTATTTTATTATTATGTTCCCTTAGGTGCAAATATAGTATTACTATAGGTTTTTTTTACAAAAAACTTTTGAAATGTAGTGATTTATGACCTTTTCCCATCCTGTTTCTCATCCTCTGATTCAAACAGTCTGTTTTGGGGGTTTCCCCTTTAAGAGTTCAGTGTTAACGCCCACTGTTATGATTGGCTAACGTCAGTGCCTATGCATCAAATTATTAACGCCCCCAGCCAGAACACTTGCGGATTCAGCGTATTTAAAAAGTAGTTTAAAGTTTTAAATACATTACTTACAGTTTGCGTCGTCGTTGTTGAGCCCAGAATAGTCTGCACGGACTTATCATTGAGCAACAGTTTTCTGGCAAAGCCAGCATCATTTTGGGATTTGTTCTCAAAACAGTCATCCTTCAAATGTATAGAACAAACGCTTAAACTAACACTGCCGTGACTGAGACGTCCGCAAAAAATAAAGTGCATCCATTTTTCCCTGATGACTGGATCTTTCGCAGCGTATTCAAAGATGTTGTTTGTCCACAGGAACAGCACATCTGCGTGGCATCGTAATTTCCCTGTACACAGACCCACTCGCTGTCCGTCGACTGCACACTTGTGAGGCGCGCAGCGCGCGACAACGATACGGAATGAGCGTAGTTGCCTTGCGCTTAAAGCGTAGTTGTCTTCTGCTGGAGGCGGTCATATGCAAACGCTGGTACGTCACTTCGTACCGTGACGTCACTTCTTACCATGGATCCAGAACGAGCTGTATTTAGAGCTTGATTAAATAAATGATTCGTTTATAATGGGGAGGACGTCTTAAGCTATGAAACTTGCAGGACGTTTTAATGGTACGAAGACCTCTTATATACTAAAATATCAAGGCAAATTTGGTTTCTCATGTCAATGACCCCTTTAAGGCTTTTTTGGTGACTTCGAGATGATATAATCTTTCTGTCTCCAAAAATCATTAATTGCCTCCTTTGAAATGTCTCCTACTGTGACAGCTGCCATAGCGCCTGTCACCGAATGTTGACTGTTTGTCCCAGTGAGTGGAGTGGGTGTGGCTTAGCCATAGGTCAATTGGAGTTAGACAACACGTGTCAGGACCTACTCATTGTCGTAATCATATTCTAGATCTAATAATATCACAAGGAATAGATGTTGATGCTGTTGAAATACTGCAGCAGAGCGATGACATCTCAGATCATTATTTAGTCACATGTAAATTACATTTAGGCTGCATTCCAAACCGCATACTCAATGAGTAGGTACTTAATTTCAATAAGTACTTACTTAACGAGCACTAAAAGAGTAGGTACTTTATAGCCAAATCTCGTTAAGTATGAATGCGAACCGGACATCTGCCATGTTGACGTTATCATGTGACCTACGACGCGTTATCACAAGTGCAACAACTTAAAAGATTTGAACGACACGTTTAATTCATCTATCTGTAAATATCTTGATATTGATTAAACTTGCTCATTTTATGGTCTTTTTAAAGAAACTGCTGCCCATTTATTTTGAGAATACATTTAGGGTTGATTTAAGTTCTTATATTTAACCCTACTTATGTGACCCACCGTTTTATCCTTAACGATATTATTTATTTTTATTACGAAATCCCAAAATTGTCATCTCTTGAATATGTTGTTAATTTCTTTATTTTATATCCAAATATTTTCATCCACAAGCAAAAGTGGCTTACCGTGACAAATACTGACCGATACTTAATTATATTACTTTTTACTGAAAAAAAAAATCAATAAAACAAACAAAATGTATGTCATATGACATAGCTATGCATGAATACACTCTAGATGTGTATATTGTGAACATATCTACATTTTCATTCAAACAATTAATTAAATAATGATATTTTATTTACTGACAACAATGATAAATATTAATAAAGGAGTAAATTAATGAAAGTCACCATCACACAATAAACAAATGCAAGTCAACACATGAAACAAAGCTTTATTCAAACTACAATCATGTATATAGGCTACAGGCACTGAACCACATCTACTGCCATCTCAACACAGCGGTTCCCATTCTGCGGCTTTATTCTGATGAACCAGCGGACCGCTGGAGGTGAGCCGTGCCGGAGTGCCGGAGGTTGTTGCGTGATGTGTTGTGCTTCACAATCTGAGGCAATAAGGGCCGGTGGAGTGATGGAGGGTCTCGTCCATGGCACGATCTCCAGGATTCAGCTCTGTGCTCCTCATCCTCAGTGCTCACACTAGTCTGCTGACATTTCAGATCCTACAAAAATGCACAAACATAACACAAAAGCAGTAGTTTTAACAGCACAATGTCATTTGATTTCAGTATTATTTAGCAGACAAGAACGCTTTTTTTCCACAAATGCCGCCATCATCTTTCCTTGCAGGTCCTGCTCCACCACAACAGCTGTGCAGCAAATGCACAGAAATCAAGAATCAGAAAGGTGCTGTAATAGCTCTGTTTGAAATTACAATAATTAAAATAAACTACAACTTAATATTTAAATTATTATTAATTTCTGTAGTATACTCACTCAAAGCCTTTGATGACAGCCTTCAGCTTCATGAGCCTCTCTCCACTGGATAAACACACCTGCTCATCTGTCCCTGTAACATCCAGACAAGATTCACATAACCTCTGTGATTTATGAGCTCAACACTACATTTACATGTTGAGGTTGTTTTAACTTTTTATCCAACATACATGTTCCTCAATTTATCAACAGTACTAATGGACAAATAAAATAGATAACTTATGTTTAGTTACTTTATAGATATGTTCTACATAATTGCACACATATCACTCAGATGTATATTTCATGTTGTGATGTGCTCTTCTGCAATACTTATAAAAGATGTTCCTGTCAGATGTAAATAGACGTTTAAAATAAGCGTCTTTAAGATGTTTATGTTTTATGTAAATCCACGTTAGAGACGTAACTTACATGTCCTTACTGGAGCTCCTGTCAGCTAGAGCTAACGTTATACATAATAAAACGTGTTTTTACAGCCAAATCACAATCATACTAAACTGTCTAACTCCTTTACACCTTCAACAGTTAAAACGTTTACTCTATAGTAGTTTAACGCATGCAATTTTAACACATGCAATTTTAACACAAGGAACCGTGTTTACTCACATTTGAAACCCCGCGCGTCGCTGATCTCCGTGATGTTTGATAATGACGTATCCCCTCGCGTGGCCTCCTGGGATAGAAGAGTATCCACCGGTTGAGCACTCAAATCTGGCTGGAAGCAGTAAGCCATCCGGGAACTTCTCGCCTACTCTTTTATAAATACTGATGTTTCGAACGTACTGCTTCCTTCACGTACTGTTTTCGCCTACTATATAGTAGGAAAGTAGGCATATTGGAACGCACTTAAGTCCGAATCTCGCGATAATTAGTACGTCACCCAGGTAATTCTCGCCTACTCTTTTTCCCATACTAAATAGTAGAGAAGTATGCGGTTTGGAATGCAGTCTTAGTGTTATAAATATTGTCACAGGTCGGGTGGGCCAAGCTAGACTGCACCCACCCCTGAACCAGGACCACCTCGAGGAACGTGTCAGAGGGAAGAGTCAGAGACATAAAATTAAATCATAAGAATAAAATAAACAAGTTTTATTTTGAAGTAAAAGCAAATTGGAAACCCTAATCTAAAATCTTCTCCCTTAATTGTTGCCCTCAGGGATCGGGGGTGGACGGTGCAGTGACTGGGGACTCTCCTGCCCTCTTCCCCAGTACAGACCCTGCAGCAGATGACCAGCGCACAGGTGGGGGCGGTGGGCAGACGAACGGTCCGGTAAGTCTCCTCTGGTAAGTAGGTAATTCCAACCTTCCCTCCTTCACAGGTATGGGCGTTGGGGCAGAAGGATATCAGTCAAGTACGTGTCCGGAGGGGACCCGGTCTTACGGGGGGTGGCTAGGGGAGTCTTCCGCGGACGCTGCTCCAGAGCGAGGGGGTTCCAAAGTGGTCACGGACCCAACACCGACAGCTAAACGGGGCTTCTTCTGACACAGACAGGGTGGATATTCCAGACAGAGGGTGCCAGCCTCACGTTCGTGACAGAAGGACAGCCGCTTCTCCCAGCACAGGTGACTATACGGATGCAGCAGGCTCGAAGGCGACAGGCTGCACGAGGCTTCTACTGGGACAGACAGAATAGGTGCTTCGGGCAAAGCATACAGTACACATGCACTGGAAGGAACGAACACTGCTCACAACACAGATGAGTTGCAGGGGTACGGCAGACTCAAGTCAAACAGGCTAAACAGGTCTTTTTCTGACACAGACAAAGTGAACATTTCAGACAAGGCGGGCCAACCTCACATTCAGGGCAGGGGGACAGTCACTTCCCCCAGTACGGGTGGACTACGAGAATACAGCAGACTCCAAGTTGACAGGCTGCACGAAGCTTTTTACTGAGACAGGCAGTGAACATTACAACAGGGCATCTCCTCTCCTATCAGCGCAAACAGAGGGGTTAATTCCAATCCAAGATGATAATTCAACATCCAACAGTTAGAATAGATTAATGTCACGAACTCTCACTTTTGACAGTAGACCAGCATAACACAGGGAGGGTGCACGGCAAAAAGGGAATGTATCTTCCACACACACAGCAATTCCACTTCAAGCATATAAGGTGGGGGAAACGTCAATCTTAGGCACTGCAAACTCACTTCACAAGGTGCAATTTAAAGCCAGCACTCACCCTTGGGTCTCTGTGCGAGGGGACCGTGATCATCAATACTGCAGATAATATTTTGGGAGGTTTTTCTTCACATACACGGGCAGAGTTCACATCACCATTTCTCAATGGAGGGGGAGATAAGAGATCGGTAATGAATCAATACAATCCACTCAGTGACATTTATGATCGTGATCCAACACTCCAAGCCACATCCAATTCAGTGTCAAATGCATGCAATTACGAGACTCAGTTCTCAGTTACTTTGCTCCTCTCTAGTGCAAACGGGATATTTCACTCTTCCTCCGTTGTCCTCAAGTCCCTCATTAAGCCAGCGCTCTCCTGTTCATTCACCAGTATTCCAATAACTGCAACCGCCCAATAAAACGACTCCTCACGGGGGAGAAAGACCACCCTTACTGACTCTGTCTCGTGCTTTTTATCCTCTCAAATGCTGGCGGGGCTCCTTCCAAACTCTCAGAGTAAATTCCCCACACCTGTCGCCAATCTGTCATTTGGGGTTGTCATGGCAACAGACGCATCCACAGACCTGGGGATGGAGTTTCACCCAAAAGTGTCCCACCGGAAACACTACTTCGGCGGAATTAAGTTCCATATGCTTTGTCACCTCGTGACAATATGTTAGACCTATCACTTCTGCCACTAAAGATTGCTTTATCAATAATCTTCCTAATCAGTTTCATCATCTCAGCATCCCGGATGGCTTAGAAGAACTTGATATTGCAACAGAAACTTTTAACTCTCTCTTTTCCAGCACTTTAGACACAGTTGCTCCATTGCGCTTAAAGATTAAAGAACATAGTCCAACGCCGTGGCACAACGAGCACACTCAGGCCCTTAAGAGAACAGCCAGAAAAATGGAGCGCATCTGGAAGAAAACAAAACTAGAGGTATTTCACGTTTCATGGAAAGAGAACTCGATTGCTTACAGAGAGGCTTTAAAACCTACTAAATCTACTAGTTTAAAGTCTGTGTAGAGAGAATGGTGTCGCTTAGTGGTCTCTAATTTAATAACTAATGATTGTTGCGATGGAAGTGAATCAATCAAAACTAACTTTAGCTGGAAAATATCTTTATTTAAGATCTGTTATATAACCAAAACAATCTCTGTTACCTTAAATTATCTGTTTACTACCGTAAAGCTGCTTTGAAACAATCTACATTGTTAAAAGCGCTATATAAATGAAGATGACTTGACTTGACTTGGATCATCAGGTCTCCTGGTTTTACTTCTAGGCATCCCCTTATTAGCAGACAACCGTCGAAGGAGGATGGCACGCTGAAGGTCTGCGATTTAGCTGTAGTCCTTCTCCACCTTTAATGAATACAACCTCCACTTCCTGGACTTCTTGTTGTACTGCTTGGTGTATCAGCTTAGGGAAAAGTTTGCAATACCATTCATTATTCTTTTATACAGCATTCCCATACAACATGCAATTATGAAAACAAAAATGATATCTGTATTTTTCACACGGTTTAATCTTTTTTGAGTCATCACTTAGACATTTATAGAATAAATTGCATAGGAGTACTAATAATAAAACTTACTGAATTGTGCCATCAGCTTTTCTCCTGGCTGGTCTATGGACATGCTGGTTGTAATCTAGGCCAGCCAGCATGGTCCGAGCAGCGTATACTGGTGGGGAAAAGCTGAAGCGCTTGCTGGCATACATGAGTATATGGTTGTGAAACGACTCCAAATCTGCAGTTGACCTGATTGCACAGTAGTAAAAAAACATACAAGATATTTTCTTTCTGGTAATGTCATTCATGGCATAGCAGCACCAATTACAGTAAAATGTCTTTCACACAGTAGATTTAACTATTTACAATATAGAGCTATATACTAAGTAGCTTATATACCTGAAATGCAGATACTTGGGGACGACCTTCAGCCAGCGTTCATTCAGAATAATTTCGGCTAGCCTCTCATATGCCACTGAACCGCTCTCAATCCACTCCTTCTCTCTGCTCTCCAGCAAGGGGCCATGTTGACACTCACTAAGGGCCCACGTGTGTTCTCCTGTAACATGGTGCAGGAGTCCCACCCACATGTCCTGTGGAAAAACATTCACAAATTGAATTTAAATTATGAGAGCAGAAACAAGTCACAACAAGCTTTTACACAGACAGCATGAGAACTTGTAATTTTTAGATTATAAAAGTGATATTTGGACTAAAGCATTATATATATGTAATCATATGCCATAACTAATAACAAATACACATAATATTACACAACATTTGTACACTAAAGACCCAGTATATCAGTTATTGCATTTTTAACTCTATAAACCAAAATGAGTTATGTCATAAGTTAGTTGAGTTTATGTAAAGAAAAGCTTCAATGTCTTCTGTGTCTAAATATAAAGGCTGAATAAAGATAACAGATACGGGGGGGTGTCGTATACTTACTGCATGAATTTTTTTGCACACGTTTTTGGACCCATGCCAGACGTCCAGGGTGTGGTGGACTCCGCAGTCTCTGAATTTCCCTTTGTCTGGAGGACAAAAGCTAGGAATTAAACGCATACTTCAAAATAACCCAAAATATCCTGTCATAATCACAGTCAGAGGTGGAAAGTCCAGGTTAAGTCAAGTCAAGTCATCTTTATTTATATAGCGCTTTTTACAATACAGATTGTATCAAAGCAGCTTCACAGTGATAACATGAAAATAATACAAAAAAAACAATTTCATCATCATCCACCTTTAAGGCAGATCTATAATATTGTTGAATATTAAATGTCCCCAACTAAGCAAGCCAGAAGGTAAGGCAACAGCGGCAAGGAACCAAAACTCCATCAGGTGACAGAATGGAGAAAAAAACCTTGGGAGAACCCAGGCTCAGTCGGGGGCCAGTTCTCCTCTGGCCAATGAGTGAACAGTGTATGAAGTTCAGAATGAATCAGAGTATTTGTCCAGTTCCGGTTGGTTGAAGTCGGAGTGGAGAGGAGGAGAGACTGGTTGACACTTCAAGTCAGCGGCGTCGTCGTCGTGTCCTGGCGCTGGTCCTTCATCAGATCTGGATACGGCCTGGTTCCGGTGGACAGCAGTAAACCTCGGGATAGACAGAGAGACTAATATTAGCGTAGACGCCATCCTTCTTATGATGTACCAAGTACATCAGGATTTACGGGAAGTGTTCCCGGTCCCGGCTGTTCTAAACTATGCAGCCTAATTATATAAGTCTATAATGTGTTATGTGTATGCTAGGCCGAAGAGATGTGTTTTTAGTCAAGATTTGAACTGACAGAGTGTGTCTGCTTCCCGGACAATGGTAGGAAGACTGTTCCAAAGTTTTGGTGCTAAGTAGGAAAAGGATCTACCGCCAGCAGTCGATTTTGATATTTTAGGTATTATTAACTGGCCGGAATTTTGAGATCGCAGTAGACGTGAAGGACTATAATGCGTTAAGAGCTCGCTCAAGTACTGCGGAGCAAAACCATTTAGTGCTTTGTAAGTGATCAGCAATATTTTAAAATTTATACGATGTTTAATAGGCAGCCAATGCAGTGTTGACAGAACGGGGCTAATATGGTCATACTTCCTGGTTCTGGTAAGAACTCGAGCTGCTGCGTTTTGAACTAGCTGTAGTTTGTTTATTAAGCGTGCAGGGCAACCACCCAGTAGAGCATTACAATAATCTAGCCTTGAGGTCATAAACGCATGAACTAATTGTTCTGCATTATCAGTGTTGTATAAAGTACTAGAAAGCAATACTTGAGTAAAAGTACAAGTATGGTACTAGAAAAAGACTTTGGTAGAAGTAAAAGTTACCTTTTAGAATATTACTTAAGTAAAAGTCTTAAAGTATCTGATTTATACTGTACTTAAGTATGAAAAGTAATTTTCTGATATTTAATGTACTTAAGTATTTTAAGTAAAAGTAAAAAGTTTTTTTTTTTTTTTTAAGCAAGCGGTTAACTTTGATTGTGAACTTTATTGTGGATTTCTTATACTAGGCATACTATTAACTGGTACAACCTGCTGTTGTTTGTGTTTTGTAGCCTGTAGCCTACTGTAGCCTACTTGTGTTATCGTTTATCTCGCACTGCATGTAGGCCTACTTTAGGTTAGCTGCTCTACTAAGAAAAAATCAGTCTGCAATAGTGCACTGTCCTGTACAGCCTTATAATTCATTGTATTTTTCAAAAATATAATTTTATATTCAGTGCAATAGCCGTACACAGGGTTTTATAAATACAGAGGTCCCAAAAGTGATCTTGCTAGGGCGTTCGGGGGCATATTATTTTTCCACTGTCATTGGCAAAAAACATATGTATATCTGTGTTAAATAGGAATCCATTGTAATAAAGTTATTCTCATTCTGGGCACAGTATGCAAAAGGCTATTGCTCTACCTGCTCTCCTTTCTCATCTCCATCTCTCGTTCTTCTTCCCTCAGTCTCTTTATCTTTACCTGTAAATCTCCACTTACCGAAGATGAGCTTTGCAAACTGATTATTTATGTCGGTCGTTTAAAACTTCTATCGTAAATCAGCGGTTTAGTTTAGCCACTTGCATCTTATCTCATAAAGCGTCGAGTTTGGGATTCGCGCGCGGCCGCGGCTCGCGCTTCCACGGGTTCAGTTGTGCATCCTCCTCCATGGCAACAAACAAGCTTTACGCTGAAATAGAGCGTGCGTCATGCAATCTAGGAGCAGTGATTCGCCAAACCTCAAACCCACATTTCTTTTGATTTTATTTTGTAGTAACGAGTAACGAAGATGCTTAGTGGAAATGTAGCGGAGTAAAAGTATACATTTTATCTAGGAAATGTAGTGAAGTAAAAGTAAAAGTTGACATAAATTTAAATAGCGAAGTAAAGTACAGATACGTGAAATTTCTACTTAAGTACAGTAACGAAGTATTTGTACTCCGTTACATTACAACACTGTGCATTATTCATTGAGAGCATATGACGTAATTTAGATATATTTTTAAGATGGAAGAAAGCGGTTTTACAGATACTAGACACATGACTTTCAAATGAAAGATTGGTATCAAAGAGCACACCCAGGTTCCTAACCGACGACGAAGACTTAACAGAGCAGCCATCAAGTGTTAGACAGTACTCTAGGTTATTACGTGTGGAAGTTTTTTGTCCAATAATTAGAATCTCTGTTTTTTTTTAAGAAAGTAAAAGTCCTCCTCAGTATTTTGTTCCAATCACCTGGATTTGCTAATTAGCACAGTTTTTCAGCTAGGAGATAGAACTAATTAGTGAAATCAGCTGACTGAGTTCATGGGTGGAATAAACATATGGCAGGACTTTTACTTTCTGACCCCTGGACTTTCCACCTCTGATCACAGTGGTATATTTTGTCTGGAATTGAGTGCAGAAAATTGGATTGCTTCACAAAAATCATAAAGAAGACTATAGTAAAGATACTTACTGAAGAGGGCTGATATTTGAGCGTGAGAATCAGTACAAATTTCTGTCAAGTTTAGTTCTTGACGGAGTGTCTCAAAGGTCTGCTGAAAGCCCTCCTTCTCCATGACAACAGAGTTCCTCAGTGTCTCCCTCTTGTCGATGTTGACCATGCAGATTATGTGTTTGGATTCATTTTCCAAAGCTGTGTATGTGCAATACTGTGCACAGAATCCAGGACTGTCCATCCGAGCATTACACACTGTCCATTGCTTTACCTTTTTTAAGGTAAAGCAAATGGTCTAACTACACTGTTCAACAATGAGATACTCATTTTATGCAGATACAACTGCATAAAACCCTGGGCAACCGTAGATGAGGTTAGCACTGTATAAAGCACATATCTTTTACTCATTTAAGTTTTTGTAAAACAAACAACACAAACATTTATAGATCAAAGTGTCTGTTTCCTAACAAGTGATGTGTATGTCACGGGGTGATCAGGGCCGGAACCTTTTGCACGGGAGTTGTTGCCATGGAGGAACACTTCCGTTGCAACACCAGGACGGTTCCGGTCTCACGAACGGGGCGGAAGTGCAGCGAAAACTGATTGCGCGAAATCACCGGCACATGTGAGGGAAAAATTCCATACGGTGATCAGGGCGCGAGAAGCATAAAAGAGAGACATTGGAGAGAGAGGTGAGCAGCGAGGGAAGGAGGAAGAAACAGCGGGTTTACGTGAGGCAAGAGAAGGACTGAGGACTGAGGACGGAGGGAACAGGATACTACCAGTTAAGTGGCTAACTTTCTTTGGCACAAACATTATATGAGGAACGAGTATATCTCTATACTGCCAGCGTACGAAGAGTCTCACTATTAAGGTGTCCATTTGAGCCCGAACACTGCCTTACTTATTACAAAGTTTTGGAGTGTTTTGCAGTGCTAAGCTGATATTTTCACGTGTGGAGTTGAGTGTTTTGCAGTGTACACACGAGTGTGGGACCCCCGCAGATCATTCGGGCGGCCGAGTGGATGAACATTGCTGTAGCTGCGCTGGCTCATGAAATCCAGTTTTGTGAATACGGAATATAGAGATACTGCTGCCGTCCTTGTCTGCCTCCATCTGCGCTGGAGCACATCAGAGCTGCTGAATTGAGTTCACCCCTGGCTGTCATCCAGTTCTGTGAGTGCGAAATACAGATTTAATGTTGACATCTTTGCCTGCCCTCCGTCTGTGTTGGAGCACCTCAGAGCTGCTGAATTGAGTTCATCCCTTGCTGCCCTTTAATCCTGTGAGTACGAAAGACAGAGTTAATGCTGACATCCTCGTCTGTGCGGGAGCACATCAGAGCTGCTGAATTGAGTTCATCTCTACCGTTGACATCCTCGTCTGCCTCCATCTGTGCTGGAGCACATCAGAGCTGCTGAATTGAGTTCATCGCTTGCTGCCCTTTAATCCTGTGAGTACGAAGTACAGAGTTAATGCTGACATCCTCGTCTGTGTTGAAACACATCAGAGCTGCTGAATTGAGTTCATCTCTGCCGTTGACATCCTCGTCTGCCTCCATCTGCGCTGGAGCACATCAGAGCTGCTGAATTGAGTTCATCTCTTGCTGCCCTTTAATCCTGTGAGTACGAAGTACAGAGTTAATGCTGACATCCTCGTCTGTGTCGAAGCACATCAGAGCTGCTGAATTGAGTTCATCTCTAACGTTGACATCCTCTTCTGCCTCCGTCTGCGCTGGAGCACATCAGAGCTGCTGAATTGAGTTCATCTCTACTGTTGACATCCTCGTCTGCCTCCATCTGTGCTGGAGCACATCAGAGCTGCTGAATTGAGTTCATCGCTTGCTGCCCTTTAATCCTGTGAGTACGAAGTACAGAGTTAATGCTGACATCCTCGTCTGTGTTGAAACACATCGGAGCTGCTGAATTGAGTTCATCTCTTGCTGCCCTTTAATCCTGTGAGTACGAAGTACAGAGTTAATGCTGACATCCTCGTCTGTGTCGAAGCACATCAGAGCTGCTGAATTGAGTTCATCTCTAACGTTGACATCCTCGTCTGCCTCCGTCTGTGCTGGAGCACATCAGAGCTGCTGAATTGAGTTCATCTCTACCGTTGACATCCTCGTCTGCCTCCATCTGTGCTGGAGCACATCAGAGCTGCTGAATTGAGTTAATCCTTTGCTGCCATCCTGTGAGTACGAAATACAGAGTTAATGCTGACATCCTCTTCTGTGCTGAAGCTCATCAGAGCCGCTGAATTGAGCTCATCTCTTGTTGCCATCTAGTCCTGTGGATAAGGAAAACGGAACCAATGTGTGTTGGAGAGACACAGGAAGAGACTACCATATTTTAAGAGACATCCTTTTAATAAATAAAAGTTAAAATTGTAATTCTTGTTGTCTGGCCTCTTCTGTCCCGCGGGGTAGCTCCTCAGTGGTGGTGTGGTAGTTTGGGGGTGTTGGCTGTCCGTCACTGCACTAGTTCGCCTCCCCCCGGCCTGTGACATGTACACTGTTAAATGTCGCTGTAGGTTTAGCAGCACAGTACTGTAAAAACCTCCAGTACATAACTGCATTTATATATTACAGTAAAATACCGTAATTTGCATTGCATTCTGGGTCATTTTGTTTGGGCGGGAAAATTTTACAGTATATTTTAGTGTTGCTGTAACCTGGCTGTAATATGCCAGGCAATAACACAGGGTTACTGTAAAGAGAGCGCGCGCGCCGCCTGACTGACGTCAGAGCACAACTGAGTATATAATTGAGTAACGTTAAGTCATTTAGACACAAAAACACGTGAAATCACGGCATAAAAATACTGCACTTTCATTTGCAATGCAAAATGGGTCATTTGGACTTAGAGAGATTTGCTATTGGTACCAGTTTAGCCTTATTTCATTTATATTTAGGCGGGAGACCCAGTTCCGTAGCATTGTGATTTGTAATGACAAAAAATTATTATTATAATAATAAAAAATATGAATAAAGGTGTACATTGTTCCAAAAAACTTTATCAGAGTTGATAATGATCTATCAGGCAACAAAGACAAGTAAAATGCATGCCAAAAAAACAAGTTGGAATAACGTTAGATTACAATACATCTAACCTAACGTTAGATGTATTGTAAGCAGATGTATAAAATATATGTCCTCAACAAGCAACTCATAACAGTTATCTGATTCATATTTATTTTGATTTCTTACAGCTCTACAGTGTGTGACAATTTTATTTGCAGCCTGGGAATGAGTTTACTGTAAGTATTAGCCATTCTAATACTATGTTTTGAACTTAAAGTTTTAAGGTTATTGCAGAGCCTAGGAGCTGCAACAGAGAAAGCCCGATCACCTTTACATTTTAAACGGGATCACGGAACCGTGAGAAACAATTGGTCGTTTGAGCGCAGAGATCTTCTGGATTGACAGCAACTGATTAAATCAGTAACATACTCAGGTGCTAGGCCATGCATAGATTTAAAAACATACAACAATGCTTTGTATTGAATTCTATATTGTATGGGTAACCAATGTAGTTTAATTAACACCGGAGTAATGTGCTCTCTCTTCTTAGTACCCGTTAAAAGTCTGGCAGCTGAGTTCTGAATGAGCTGCAAACGGGAGAGCGAAGCCTGACTCACACCCAGATACCCAGATACATTACAATAATCCAAACGGGATGACACAAAGGCATGAACATCCTTCTCCATATTGTCAATAGATTTCAATTTAGATATTGATCTAAGATGGAAGAAACTATTCTTACCGACAGCATTGATTTGCCGGTCAAATTTAAGTCAAAAATAACACCAAGGTTCCTCACGCTAGACAGTTTTTTCCCAGGAAACAACCCCAGACAGTCATCATCCACACAAGACTTATTTCCAAATAAAATAATCTCGGTCTTATCCTCATTTAGTTGGAGAAAGTTATTTGCAAGCCAACACTTAACTTCAGCCAAATATGCATGAAGAGACTGAATGGCACATTTATGCCTATGTTTCAGTGGTAAATAAATTCGAGAATCATCCGCACACAGATGATACTGAATACCAAATTTCTCAAAAATCGAACCTAGAGGGAGCATATAAAGCGAAAATAAAATTGGTCCCAGTATAGAGCCCTGTGGAACCCCACACACAAGAGGGACAATGGAAGAAGAATAATCCCCTAAATTGACTGAAAAATTCCTATCCTTAAAATAGGAAGAGAACCATTTCAGGGCGAAGCCCTGAATACCAACCTGATCCCTAAGACGATCAATGAGAATGTTATGATCAACCATATCAAATGCCGCTGTAAGATCTAACAAAAGCAAAACAACACGGTTTACAGAATCAACACTTCGTAGGATATCATTAGAGACCCTCAAAAGAGCGGATTCTGTACTATGACCAGCTCTAAAACCTGACTGGAATCTATCTGAAATGTTATTCCTCATTAAAAAGTCATTAACCCTCTGGGGACCAAAAACGCGCCGGCACGTTTTGCTTGTGTTTTTTTTTTTAGCAATGCAAAATAAACTCAAAATGCTCTGTTAATTTTGATCTTTCATTTTCGTGTTATACATCAATCGATCCTGTTCAGTTTCAATTTTTTTTCTGTATACTCACAATAAAAATAAAGTGTTTTGCTTTTTGCCAAATAAAGAAAAATTAACATGATGCGAGTTCTGCACTCTCGTTGTCAATGAACTCCAATTTGAAACGCGTTAGAAAATGATCTGTAACTCTGCGAAACTGCAGTCAAACAGGCAAACATACCCACGGGCATAAAGCTTGAGATCGCATCTTTCAAATTAAGTAATTTATATAAAAAACAAATATTCTCAGTTTCTGTAATCTGTATGAAAAGAGAGCGATTCCAGTCGAGCTCATTACGAGCTCATTGACTTTAATTCGTTCACGCCTACTCACGGAGCTATTCACAAGATAATGTGTTAAGCCATCTATGCAAAACAGGTAAACACCCCCAAGCAAATGCTTTAAGTTTCATCATTCAGTCACCTGCGCGTTGGGAAGATGGCACGATGGCACGATAATATTCTTCAACCTTTTTAAAAGGAATGTAGCTTCATCACTACCTCCACCTGCAACTCGGACTGCGCTTGGCAACAGATTCAGAAATCAGAAAGAGTAAGTACATACTTACCCACTATTATTACAGATATTTTCAAAAATGAATATGGAAAACATGTCGATTTTACTGGTTTTCTAAGGCCAAATTAGAACCTGGAATTGATATTTTTCCCGCAGTGCTGAATGAGAAGAGCCATTCATATTATTAATAAACGATTGTTTTCTAAGTCGGCTAAAAACATCTCTATCTCCGCTGTTAAGCAGATGCGCTTTTAGAGAGAAATGCACCTTTCATACGCATTACATAATCAGAATGTATTAGCTTTCGATTCAAATTTGTTCGTTTTAAAGTGGACATTTAAGCTTCATTTAGTTTCTTATTTATTTAATTATATATTTAGTTTCAGTTCTCGCGCTCCAGTTCACGGAGATCATGAAAGCGCGACTGATTGTTTTATTTTATTTTACAAAAGCACAACATTTTCTTGTTATTGTGAGTTTACACAAATAAAAGTAGTTGCGAATAATGTATTATTATTTTCTGTATGACCAGAAATGATAGAGTATTTTAAGTTGTTTCCACTGTTGATAGGAAAATGCAAGTGTTCGCGTCCGCAGCTCCGTGCCAAGTAGTGCGCGCTCCACACTCCACACCACAAACCGTTGGATATGCGTCAAAATCTTGTGTTTATTTGTGATAATCTTAGCCCTGTATTATTATTGTCTAACCCATATTATGAATGACATTTGACGAATTGCTTTGTTCATTTTTTGGATAAAAGCATCTCTAAATATGTAGCCTAATAAATGTTATAATAATGATGATAATTATTATTATTATTTGCGTACACGGACCCCAAACACACCGCGTCTTCTAAGTCAGGTGACTGTAAATGCGCAAAAACTGTTTCTATTGCAGTTTTGCGAAATATTCTTTTTTGCACAGTTGGTCACAAGATCTGTGTGCTTTGTAAAAGGACAGCTTGGTAAAAGGCAGGACACACCTTGTGGGAAATGCCAGGCATGCAATGTTCACTTGTGTCTTCAGTTGAACATTTAGTTCCTCCACAGAGAAATTACAATAAAACAGATTGAAAAACAAAACCTTTGAATCTCTTAGGCTTGCCTCATGATGGGCCATTGGGGAAGTGTATGTCACACCCCGGGTCTGAATCTCATTAATATTGATGGGCCATTACCACTCCTGCATAAACCTCTTCTGAAAAAAAAACTGTCTTACAAAGTTTAAATCAATGTATTGTTTTATGTGAACGATTAGGCAGGATGTTTTTCACATCATTTTGAAGCCAGAACTCGAAGCAACAATATCCATTAGTCAAAAGTCTTCGGAACACATATTTAGTATGCGTTTTGTGGTCTCATTTCAGCAACTTTCATTTTTATTTTTTTCAATAACCACGCATAAACATTATTCTCTTAAAAATACAAACATGTACATACATGTTGCTCACATATTATGGTAGCCCCATTTGTGCTATATAGAGTGAATCTACACCTTTGCCATTAACATGTTTATAAATAACTGAAAAAAAGCACAAATGTCTGGGCATTTCAAAACATCCCAAGGGCCCCAAAAACACCTTGGTCCCCAGAGGGCTAACATATGATTAAATTCTGCCTTTTACATAATGGTTAAATCACCCTACCTATAGTATTTATTGTGATGATTATACAAATGATACTAATAGGGAGATACATTACAGTGCACATTTTAAAGACATTTCTCTATTTTTGTCTTCTATCAAGAGTCTGCCCTGGAGCCACAGTCAATTATTCTTTCTCCATTGGAATTTCCATCTCCACCCTCCACTATTTCCCCTGTGCCATACCCTCCCCAGTGTCCACCTAACTGGATCACCACTTTCCACGTGCCTTGGGAGAAGATAGCTCCAACAGGCCATTTCTACAGAGAAAAGGGCAGGCCACTCTGACAGGTTACAGATGATTAGAGTTATTGTGGATGCAATCCGGATACACTGCCAAAACCCTACTAGAGCTGAATGTTCTCAGATTGCCAAGAATATTGTTGCTCAATATCCTAAAATTCTTGGTGATGTAACAGATGAGGGAGAGCTCTTAGGTTGTGGTTACACTTCAATCCTGAATCAGATCAAAACAAGAGTGGGACATGTCAACAGGGGTAATACGCTCTCAAGAATTAGAAGACTGAAGAGGACAAACGAGAATGATGGTGATATCTCCCAGCCCAAAAATACCCACAATCAAGTAGACAGTTATGGTTGCATCAATTGGCAACCTCATAACTTGCCGGAGGGAGATACACTAGATTCTCTTGAGGTCAAGAGGGAGATGTTGGTAGCGCTATAAAGAAAGGAAGGACCCAGAGGGGCAGAGAGCGTGAAGGTTGATTACCTCATGCACATAACGTACCTACAGCAGCGCCAATTCATCAACTCCAGTCCTCCTTCTTGGTTTTGGGGGTTTCAGCCACTTCAGATTGTAGTGAGATAAGAAATCTAGGTGTCGTTCTGGATAGAGCCATATGTTTTAACACTCATATAAAGTCTGTAGTTCGCTCATGTTTTTTCCATTTTAGGAACATTGCTCAGATTAGATCGGTGGTCTCAAGAAAAGAGATGGAGATGCTTGTTCATGCCTTCATTTCGTCACGCTTGGACTATTGCAATGTTCTTTATACTTGTTTAAATAAGTCTTCTATGAAGCGACTACAAGTTGTACAAAATGCAGCTGCAAGGCTTTTGACTGGTGCCAGTAAGTGGTCTCATATAAGACCAGTTCTTAAGGACCTTCATTGGCTCCCAGTGGAATTCAGAGTGCAGTTTAAAATTTTAGTTATCACTTATAGAGCCTTGCACGGTCAGGCACCTCTCTATATTCAGGATCTTTTGCATAAACATTCATCGGGTCGGCTCTTACGGTCTTCTAGTCTGGACCTTTTACTTGTCCCTAAAACACGTCTTAAGACTAAAGGTGACCGTGCTTTTTGTTCTGTGGCACCGAGGCTCTGGAATTCTCTTCCTTTAACACTGAGAACTATGAGTTCTGTCATTTCTTTTAAAAAACACTTGAAGACGCATCTTTTTGGACTTGCTTTTATTTAACAGCATTGGTTATTTGTCGTTACATGTTTGTGAAGATTGTCTCTGTGTTTTTATGCTATGGTAGATTGATTGTATGCATGTTTGATCCTTTTTATTAACAAGATTGTAAAGCACTTTGTGACTTCTTGTCTGTGAAAGGTGCTATATAAATAAATTTTACTTACTTACTTACTTACTCCTCCCAGGCTCAGTGACGTTATGCAAGAGTGGCCCTTTCTTTTCCAGAAAAGATGGCTCCTTTGTCACTTTGAAAAGCTGACTGGGATTGACATTCTCTCAAGATTGACCGTGGCAATACAGAATAAAAGCAGGCAAATCATCAGCTACTTCCAGCATCAGAAGTTGAAGTGGGGAGGGGAGATTCAGTCTCTTCTAACTGAGATGGAGAATGACTCAAGGACACTACAAGATCAAGACATGATGTTTTATGAATGTAGCGGCACAAGCATAGATGGAATGGTTTTAAGCATAAATGATCTCTGCTAACGACTACGCCACCCTGGAATCTTGCCAGGGACAATAAAATATAGTTTGTTATTTAAGGAAACACAGGTTCGTCCACAGTAAGACGGCAGAAGACGTGGGTACAAAAATATAAAATTGGTTTTATTATAGATAAATAATCAATATAACGATTGCACATACATCAACAGCACTCAATGTAGACAATTTTGTGGTTCAACAAACACACATGGAGCGACCTGCGTCAGCGGGACAGGAGCCGAGGCAGAGCAGTGGATAAGGGCACGTAAGGCCTCCACAACAAGTCACCTTTTGGCACACCTGTGCATATACACTCACACCACTCAGCACACAACACTCGTGAGGGAGACCACAACCAACAATCCGCCCCTGCTTTGTGCACTCAGCTCCTGGAACAGAATTGTCACTGTTGAAATACACACAGAATTGTCACTGTTGAAACACACACAGAATTGTCACTGTTGAAACACACTCAGAATTGTCACTGTTGAAACACACTCACGGCCAGATTGCTGACTGGGACCAGTAAATATTCCAGTATCACTCCAGTTCTGGCCTCTTTACACTGGCTCCCTGTGGAGTTTAGGGTGCAATATAAGGTCCTTTTAATGGTTTATAAGGGTCTACACAGACAAGCCCCTGTCTATATCTCCGAGCTTTTACAGCATCACTGCACCTCCAGACCATTAAGATCATCGCAAAGCTTACTGTTAAAGGTTCCGAAATCTCGCTTGAAAACAAAGAGAAATCGAGCCTTCTCGGTGGCTGCACCGAGGCTTTGGAATGGTCTCCCTGTCTACATCAAGTCTTGCGATTCCATTGAAGGTTTTAAGTCTATGTTGAAGACATATCTATTTACTGCTGCTTTTAATTGTTCTTAGCTACATGTGGTACTGAATGATTTGTATCCATCTATGTCTGTTTTAACATTACTGAAATGTGGATTCTGTAAAGCACTTTGGTCAACTTGTGTTGTTTAAATGTGCTGAAGAAATACATTTTTATTATTATATGTACAAACAGCAATATGTAAATTGTACCATTAAGAATGGAGTGAAGTCATTCATGGAGTTTATTGACATAAGGTTGTTTTCAGAATAAAACATTGTAGGTAATTAACATTGTGTTCTTTCATTTTCAGGACATTCAATCATGACAGCATTCAGGTCGATGTTGTCCATCGAGGTAAATGTTCTATAGTGACTAGTGCTCAACAGTGACAATTTTATACTCGCCTATGCAGTGCTCTTTGCAAGCTACTACATTTTTAACATTGAGTACCAGGAGTCTGCTGCTTGCTCAGAGGCAAGTGAATTTATTTCTCTATTTCACTTTTGTATTGTTATTAAATCGAGTGCATTATTATTTTTTTAAGCATATTTATTGACTGTAATTATATTGCTAACAGGTTCCTGGTCAGAATCAACCCTGAAGACAGTAATGCCAGTCAGAGAATGAAGTGTACTGCCAGACAGGGAGTCAGCAAGTGGTGCAGAGGAAGGTGACGACCATCAACCTTCATGTAAATAGCTTTATTAGGTTCTTGATGGAGTTTGAGTGGAAAACTTCAAACTAAACTGTTAGTGGGACACTTCTTGTTTTTGTTGTTGTTTTAGTTGTTTACTTTCTTTTGTCTAACCCAATCCTGAAGTTCACCCAAAAATTAAATGTCATCACTTACTCACCCTCATTTTGTTCCAAACCTGTATGAGTTACTGTACTTTCTTCTGCTGAAGAAGATATTTTGAAGAATGTTGGTAATCAAACAGTTGATTATAGCCATAGTTTTTTTTCCTACTATGGGAGTCAATAGCTACCGTCAACTGTTTGATTACCTGTTCTATTGATTACCTGCTCAACAGAAGAAAGAAATTCATACAGGTTTGAAACAACTTGAGGGAGAGTAAATAATGACAATTTTCATTTTGGGGTGAACTATCCTTTTAAAAGTTGTTTATACCTGTAAACTGATGGTTCACTGGACATGCAATGGTCTTAAATGAAATAGTTTTAATAGAAATGATTTTAATAGTGTATTGATTAATAAAAAAACTTTTTTGACGAGCATTGTTTGGATTGTCTTTTTATTTGCAGTTATTCTGGAGTTGCATTATAATATTACCTATAGATTTATATACTGTAATAACTACATATTATATTATTATAATTTTATCATTATTAGTAATATAATAATATTTAGCAGTAATGTATCAATATAGATATTACAGTACAATACTGTATAATTACAGCAGAAGCAGACTAAATTACAAAATACAGTAAAAATACAGTAAATTACTGTTTTGCATTTTACAGTACCGATCTTGTGTACTGTAAAGTGAATTACAGTACAGTTACTGTAAATAGAATATACAGTTACTTGCTGGCAACCGTGCTGCCAGTACTGAAAAATCGTAAGAAAATCATTAACAGTACACTGTTAAAAATTGCTGTAAAAATACAGCCAATTTCCAACAGTAAAATACTGTTATTTCAATAAACAGTTTAATCCTGTAAATTTACAGTCTATGTTCCATAAATGAATTACTTGTGGTAAATTTACAGCATTTATGTGTAAACCCATTTCTTCCTGGAAAAAACAGTCTTGGACTGTAAAAAATAGCACGTGGGGGCGGGCATCTTCAACGCGGTCTATTTTTGAACAGAAAGCAGTCAAAGAACACTCTAGGTTGTCTTAAAGACACTGTTCAAGGTAAGTTTATTTATTTGCTGTTATTCTATTATGTTGCTCCCAACCGGTAAAATCGCCTTTTTCACGAGGTATTTTTGACTGTGCTAAGTTACTGAGCGCGAATTTCGTTTTGCAGACAGAGCTCTCAACGGTTGAGGCATTTCGCCTGCTAATGAATGTTCTCTGAGCTACGATTATTACGGCGAATTCTTTGCTTGGTTAAAGTTACCATTTAGAAATTAGTTTGGTTTTCTTTTGTAGTAACCCTTAACTCGATTTACATGAATTTCTGATTCAGTAACGTTAACGTTACACGATGCGAATCTTACCAGATGCATTAACGTTAATGCTATTCGCATAATTTCATGCACATAAGATGGAGAATAATTACAAAACTACTCGAAATATCCAGATGCATTATAATAATTAAAATTTAGTGGTCAATTTGTTTAGTTTCCATGTAAATAATGTAAAGCTGCTAAAATTCCCATTTTCGATTTAACGTTAGTTGTGCGAGTACCTGCGTTTTTTTTAGATTCACATGTACATTGTATTAAAAAGTCAAAGAGATTGTTTTTGAAAGACGAGGCAGAGATGGATATTCTCGACTTTTCGGCGCGAAACACGTTTTTGTAGACAGACAGTTCTCAGCAGCTGAGGCATTTCACCATTCAATGTTCTCTGTGCTCTGACGTCGAATTTCTTTGCTTGGTTAAAGATTTTGAAATAATTCTTTTTCTTTTTTTCTAAGAATCAATAATTCACTTGATGTTCCCTTTCTAAGGGAACTCGACAATACGTCATCGACGCTTTGGGGAACCCCTCAGGCGTGACAGGTGTCTGAAATCACAATCAAATCACGGCAATCACATTGACCGGCGACAGCCCGTGAATCATTACGTGAATGATTAACGTGCGACCTGGAAGTATATAAGGGCGCCTTGCAAACATGACAAATCATCCTTTCGTCTTCAAGGACTGTATGTTTGAACGCAAATTAAAAAAAAACGGAGAAATGAAGCGTGAAGCAAAAGCTAGTTGTTTTCAGAAGTGTGCCGACCCGTGTCCTAGGTATTTGACACCGGAGGACACACACCAGCTGTGAGTTTTCTGCCTGGGTGAAGAGCACGCACGGGAGGTTCTCGTGGGAGCTTCCTGTGCAAACTGTGAGCGTTTTTTCTTGAAAACGCTCCGCTCTCGTCTGTCCCTCTTCTCGAGTGAAGGGGGTCAGCATCTGGAAAGCCTCGTGGTTCAGGTCCCGCTCGTGCCGAGGCAGAGCGGCGACTTGCGTCATGGGGCTCCCAGATGGAGCTTGTCGATCACCTTGAGAGGGCTGTAAACCTCTCAGATGATTCGACAACTGACGAGGGTGAGGTGCAGGTGGATGATGATAGCCTTTCGCCGACTATTCCTGCAGCTAGTGCTCTTCAGGACGCGCAGGAGATGGCTGAGGAGGTTGACAGTCAGGTGGATCCTGAACCCCCTCAGCCATCCTGCCCCGTGTATGCAGAGCTGGTGGATGTGATGGAGCGCGCCGCCGGCAGGCTGCAGCTGCCATGGCAGCGCGCTAGAGGAAAAACCGCTCGTGGTAGGCTCGACGATCGGTTTCTCTCCGGCCATAGACCACCAGCTCAGGTGAGCCTTCCATTTCTCCCCGACCTCCACACTGAGGTCGAGAAGGCATGGAAGAATCCATACTCTGCCCGTATCCACCGGCATCAGCGGGCTAGTTTCGCTGATGTCGAGGGGATCGGAGAGTGTGGATATGTGTCGATGCCGCCCATTGACGAGACGTTTGCGAACTATCTCGTCTCTGGACAGGCGTCGACACTAAGAGCTCCAACCCTGCCATCCAAACCGCTGAAAACAACGTTTCGTTTGAATGGCAGAGCATACTCGGCAGCAGGTCAGGCTGGTGCTGCCCTGCACACCATGGCGGTCCTGCAGGCGTACCAGGCCGACCTGCTGAGGGATCTCGACCAGGGGGCAGGATTGTCCACCAAACAAACCGCTGCTTCGATCGGCCGGTCGATGGCAGCAATGGTGGCCACGGAGAGACATCTGTGGTTAAATCTTGCCGACATCGGGGAGAAAGAGAAGTCCTTTCTCCTCGATTCGCCCTCTGAACTCTTCGGCACCTCCATAGAGGCGGTGGTGGGGAAGTTCAGGGAGGCAAAGGCGCGCTCAGCAGCATTTAAAACATGCATACCGCTGATATCCGGGTCCGTGCCCAGGCAGGCGGGAGGACCTGGCCCATCCCGGTCTGAGGACCAGAGGCGGGGCCAGCGAGCCAGCGAGCCAGCGAGCCAGTGTCACCTCTCGTGCGCCCCCTCCAGGTAGGAGCAGGGCGCAGAAAAGGTGTGACTCCCGCAACAGGAGGGATTTGAGGGAAGTTATCCAGCAGAAGCGTCAGCGCCGCTGAAGGATAACTCCTTCCGAGGGTCATCAAATCTGCCCTCTCCTGCTTCCGACTCCCCAGGCGTTCATCACATCAGGCCTGGGGCGGGGCCTATGATGAGAACGATCTTCTGATGGCCCGCCTAGGTTTGGCCTGTGAGAGCACCTCTTTCAGGCATGTAAAGTGATGGACCCCAGGTTCATAAGAAACTACCTGGCGAGTCTTCACTCCGCACGCCGCAGGTGAACTGTCTGGTCTTCTTAAGAGTAATTTCTAAAGAATGTATACTAATATGTATCTCTACAGACCTCGTTCCCTGTATAGAGTCATGGGCATGTCAATGCAGAAAGAATAAGGTGAGGAAAAATCTGGATTATTGGGGCCCTGAAGTTCCCCTGTAGGTGGCTTTAATGATAGGAAGAAGCACCATCTTTTGGGGCTTCTTTTGTGAAATTTGTTGGCCCTCGGGCTCTTAGCCACCTTAGGGTAGAGTAGTTGGTCTCTCTCAATTAGGATTTTTTGATCTGAGTTTGACTGACGCTAGAGCTTCAGATAGATCTATATGTCCGGCCCACGGGACCGTTTGACTTCCTCCCTGAGTACATCGCCCCCTTGAGCTCTGTCTGGGTTTTCATTGGGCTGAGCGATTCTGCAGCCAGTTGTGTGAAATAATAAAAAAAATTCTGTTAGGCTGTGGCTCCTCCGAGCCCTCAGGTAGATCTATGCTTGCAGGTTGGCTCTCACCAGGCATAGATCTACCTGGTGATCTCTGTAGCTGGCCTAGGCTGTGCCAGGGATAGTGGAGGCGCTCTGCTTAAGCATTTCTGCCTCAGTACCTTCACTGTGTGAATTTAGGTTCCTAGCATCCCTGTATGACAGCCTCCTCCAATGGAGTCGTTAGGCCAAGGCCCGCCCCCTTCTCTGCATTCTGGGGCGACAAGAGTAATGCAGCGTGGTGCAGAGGCATGGTTTATAAAGATCCTGGGTTAGGCCTCAATTAGGCCTCCCCGGTACAATGTGTCTTTATTGAGCAGGGTGAGGCCGCCTTTCGCCTCACGAAGAGGCTGGGTCTGTCTGCCCGACCCTGCCGTGCAGTACTAGCATACGGAGTACTCCCCTGTGATAAAGGGCAGGTCTGATTCCTTCATTTTCAGTTCTGTTTTGTCCTACCTCGCACCACTGTGGCTCGGGTTGAGCGGGAAGTTCTAGCCTTCACTTCTTTTTTGGTCGAAGTACGCTCCCCTGAAGCCAGAGCATTGCCATGAGCTGATGCCCATGCTTTACAGTTGGTAGGCCCCTGACTCTGGGGCCTCCATTAAGGCAGAGTGGCGTATGTTGTACTCCCCTTGCTCAGAGAGTGCTAGCGCTTTTGCTGAGTACACTGCCATGGGCAATGTGATTAGGTACCAGATTGCCTTAGGCGCTGTGTAAACAGCTTATCTGCCAACGAAGGCTGCGCCATTAGGTAGTAGGCCTCAGCAGGCCTCCTGAATGGGCAGCTCCCAAGAGGGCGCTGTAGGCCAGCTCACCTCATGTGGCTGGCCTTGGTGGTTCGGGCAGTTGACTCACTGATGGGCAGTAGGCCCTAAACAGGCCTCCTCGGAAGTGAGTCCCAACATTGTGGGACATACTTGTTGGTGTGGTATGATTCCCAACAGTGTACCTTTGGAGCAGATTGACTTGCTGTCAGCTAGTAGGCCCAACCAGGCCTCCCTGATAGGCGAGTCCCCAGTGGGCTGGCCTTAGCAGGCCGCCTTCAAACCGTCACCCAGATTCAGGGCTCATAACTACCAGTTGTTTAAGATTACTATCAGGTAGTAGGCCTCCTCAGGCCTCCCTGAAGGTGAATTCCCTAACTTACGGTAGCTATCAGGTAGTAGGCCTTACCAGGCCTCCCTGTAGGCAAGCCCAAAGGACAGGCAACTGGACAGCTAGCCTGACCTACTATCAGGTAGTAGGCCTCACCGGGCCTCCCTGAAGGCATGTTCTCACATAAATGTGATTATCAGGTGGTAGGCCGCTCCGGGCCTCCCTGAATGTGAGCTCCCAAGTATCGTGGCTGTCAGGTAGTAGGCCTCACCAGGCCTCCCTGAAGGATAGGTCCCACATACTGTGGTTATCAGGTTACAGGCCTCACCAGGCCTTCCTGGTCATGAGCTCCCACATGCTGGGGTTATCAGGTAATAGGCCTCGCCAGGCCTCCCTGAAGGTGAGTTCCCACATACTGTGGTTATCAGGTTACAGGCCTCACCAGGCCTTCCTGGTCATGAGCTCCCACACACTGTGGTCGCTAGGTTACAGGCCTCACCAGGCCTTCCTGGTCATGAGAGCTCCCACATACTGTGGTTATCAGGTTACAGGCCTCACCAGGCCTTCCTGGTCATGAGCTCCCACATGCTAGGGTTATCAGGTTACAGGCCTCACCAGGCCTTCCTGAATATGAGCTCCCACATACTGTGGTTATCAGGTAGTAGGCCCCGCCAGGCCTCCCTGTGAGTGGTTCCCCAACAATGCTGGGTTCTGGAAGCTAGTGGCCGCCTGCTATCAGTTCAGCTGGCCTTATTAGGCCGCTGCTAAAAGTGAGCTTGTGCCCTGGGTCAACTAAAGTGTTCGTCCTCTGCTTCTGGTTCCCTCCCGGAACTTCCTACTCTGCCTACAGCCTGGTTTCCTACCAGTCGGTCCATTGCTCCCCTCACTGAGGGTCACTATGAGTGTTTGGACTCCTGAGTCTGGTCAGTGGTTGTAGGCCTCTCGTGAGGCCTCCCAGTTAGATCAGCCCCTAGGCCTTCACAGGCCTCCTCAGTGTTTGCAACACAAACACTGGGTAGATCCGTGGATCGAGTAGAGAAACTCCCCTCTCTAGCAAGGGTTGTAGAGCACTATGCTGAGTCATACTCTCCGGGATATCCTGTCTCTGAGATCCGGGCTGAGGGTTCACTGCCAGCTTCGCAGTCCCTCGGGTTGGATGCCTTACCTAAGGCAAATGTCCAGAGACTCTGTCTCCGAACAGACAGGAATTTGGCGGAGTCAGGTCAGGCCGTCCTGGTGGCATTTCGGGTGGTTATATTCTCCCGAATAGTGACTGGCTGGGGTTCCCTCGGGTTCCCTAGCCATATTCCCTAGAAGGGACCCCTTCTAAATTGAAGTTGTGGTCCTAGGCCTTTGAGCAGGCCCAGGTAGCCCTTCGGAATAACATAATTTGGAGGTCCTCCTGTTAGGCTTATAGCTTGGGCTATGACCATAGGGAATGCTGTCACTGACACCCCAGTGTGACCTAAGGGTGAGTGGTTCTTGCATTTCAATTGAATTAGCTGGTTCTGACAGTTGTCACTGCCTCCTGGCATGCACTCCCCTCAGCATGGCGGAGTGGGCATTTCGTTCCCCAAAGCGTCGATGACGTATTGTCGAGTTCCCTTCGGAAGGGAACGTCTCAGGTTACAACTGTAACCTATGTTCCCTGAGAACAGGGAATGAGACAATACGTCTCCCTGCCATGCCTCGGGGCCTGCCTACCAAACAGTCCCTTCAGACGAAGGATGATTTGTCATGTTTGCAAGGCGCCCTTATATACTTGCAGGTCGCACGTTAATCATTCACGTAATGATTCACGGGCTGTCGCCGGTCAATGTGATTGCCGTGATTTGATTGT
The DNA here is from genome assembly GCF_949152265.1 of Phoxinus phoxinus. Lineage (NCBI taxonomy): Eukaryota > Metazoa > Chordata > Actinopteri > Cypriniformes > Leuciscidae > Phoxinus > Phoxinus phoxinus. Next base: position 9,566,560 of record NC_136892.1, on the reverse strand, counting down.
GATTTCAGACACCTGTCACGCCTGAGGCGTTCCCCAAAGCGTCGATGACGTATTGTCTCGTTCCCTGTTCTCAGGGAACATAGGTTACAGTTCTAACCTGAGACGTTTTACTGAGACGGTACACAGCCCTAATCTTTGGTGAGTTTCACGCCATGTATACTTGCAAACTTTGTGCACAAACATGCAGTACCATTTGTGCATTTGTAAGACACATGCGAATTCACAGGCATGTTTCCAATATAACTTTTAGTTGTGCTCTGCCTGGTTGCAACAAAACATTTAGAAAGTTTGAAGCCTTTAAGTCTCACAGCTATAGATATGGAGAGGGCCAAACAGAACCCTTCAAATTGCGCAAATTGAAATTGGGAATTGAAAAATATGCACAATGGAAACATGTCAATTTCGCAAAAACTCTCGTTTATCGCAAAAATGTTTACGCCCGCATGAGGTGATTTTTCAGGCAATTCGAAAAAGGAATATTTCGCAAAACTGCAATGGAAACAGTTTTTGCGCATTTACAGTCACCTGACTTAGAAGACGTGGTGTGTTTGGGGTCCATGTACGCAAATAATAATAATCATCATTATTATAACATTTACTAGGCTACATATTTAGAAGACGCTTTTATCAAAAGGAACAAAGCAATTCGTCAAATGTCATTCATAATACGGGTTAGACAATAATAATACAGGGCTGAGATTATCACAAATAAACACAAGATTTTCACACATATCCAAGGGTTTGTGTGGAGTGTGGAGCGTGCACTACATGGCACGGAGGCGCGGGCGTGAACACTTGCATTTTCCTATTTCAGTGAAACAACTATACTCTATAATTTCTGGTCATACAGAAAATAATACATTATTTGTAACTACTTTTATTTGTGTAAACAATAACAAGAAAACGTTGTGCTTTTGTAAAATAAAATAAAACAATCAATCAAATGTGTTTTCATGATCTCCGTGAACTGGAGCGCGAGAACTGAAACAAAATATAGCCTATAGGCTAAAGCTTGAAATGTCCACTTTAAAACAAACAAATTTGAATCAAAAGCTAATACATTTTGTTCTGATTAAGTAATCCGTATGAAAGGTGCATTTCTCTCTAAAAGCGCATCTGTTTAACAGCGGAGATGGTAATGTTTTTAGCCGAGTTAAAAAACAATATATTAATGACTCTTCTTATTCAGCACTGCGGAAAAATGTCAATTCCAGGTTCTAATTTGGCCTTAGAAAACCAGTAAAATCAACATGTTTTCCATATTCATTTGTGAATATTTTACATGTTTAATAAAGGGGAAAAAAGTCATTAAACAAACATCTGAAAATTCGTCGATATTTACTTTTTTGCGCAGCAGTTGGTGTAGCCAGTTCGAATTAAAATTTTGGTGTTCCAACTTTGCGTTTTAAAAAGACAACCGTTCATTTTTCGTATTTCAATTACGGGTTTAAAAAGGAAAAAACGAATGGACACAAAAGTAGCCTACATGGATCGTTTGGAATAGGAGACAGAGTTCTTTATTAAATATTAAATAATTAGCCTATAGGAATACTGGATTCTAAACCTCAAAGAAATGCCACAATCAAAACCTCAGAGCAGAAATGAGGGTGAAACACCCAGAAACTCCTTATATATCGTTCGGAGTATAAGGGTCTTTCCCTGCCATTAATGCTTGGATAACACGTACGTCTCCTTCCATTAATAATAATAATAATGTCTAATGCGGTGGCTGTGAGATTAAACCAACGTCCGTTGCCGTGATTTTTGGAATGACTTTTTGCGAGAGAAAAAATGACGTTTTAGTTGCATAACATCGGTTAATGGAAACGCTGTCATTTCGCAATAGTTTTTTATCGATATTTAGATAATAGGGCAAAACATTTGCGCAAATCTGTAATGGAAACGCGGCTAGTGTATAGAGCTAGGTCCTTACACCTGACCCGACATAACTCAACATGTTAGGTCAAATGAGGTGGAGTCATTGAAACGCTTTTACATGCATATAAAGATGCATATTAAGGAGGGGAAAAAAGTTCCATGTCCATTTCAGGGATGTGGCAAAGTGTTTTCCAACGTATCCACATTTACTGCACACTTGTCTAGAAAACATTGTGATTGTTCTGAGGGAAATCTGGTTGTTTCTGTTAATCCTGGTAGCCTGTCTGAGAGCTCTGACCACCTGTCAGAAGTACTACATGAGGCTCCATGTGATGAAAGCCATAGTATGGAACAATATGACAGTGCAGAAAGTGTTGACGAAGCATTGTTTTTGAGACATCTTACTTTATTTTATCTCAAATTACAAGCTAAATGTCTACTTCCATCATCTGTAATTCAAACAATTGTTAGTCACTTTCAAGAAATTCACGACATGAGTAAGGAACACCTGCTTTTCAAGTTAAGAGACAAATTAGTTGCATTACAGCTTGCTGAAATGGATATATGTGCTATTATTGATGTTTTGCGAAGTGATGACCTCTTTCAGACTTACAATTCGCAGGTACTTTATACTGACCAGAGACGAAAAACCTACTTCAAAAGTAATTTTAACCACATAGCACCAGTTCCAGTCCGTCTTGGAGAAAATGAGGCAGGCAAAGAGTGTTTTGCACTGTTCCAATCAAGGAAACTGTCAGCTCTCTGTTACAAATTGACACAGTAAGGGATCACCATAAACAAATGTACTACAGTGTTCCTTGTACAGATGTTTTTCGGGACGTGTGGGATGGCAACAGTATGAGAGAAAATAGTTTGCTCAAATGAGCCCTCGTCCTTTGGCATAATTCTCTACCAGGATGCATTAGAAGTTGCCAACCCTCTTGGATCTGGCAGGAAAAAACACAAATTACTTTGTGTATACGCCACCCTTGCAGACATTCCTCCGCATCATAGGTCAAGCATTGACCAGATGCAACTTGTTCTGATTTGCAGGGAGCAAGATTTCAAGTTTTTCGGGCAAGAAAGAATCTTCCACTCATCAAAGACCTTAAAGATCTTGAGATAAGTGGTGTTACTTTGCCCGACGGACAAGTGTTCTTGGGAACATTAACTGCAATTTGTGGGGACAACCTGGGCTCACACTGTATAGGTGGATTTGTAGAGAATTTCTCCAAGAGTGTTCATTTTTGCAGATATTGCAACATTGACAGAGAGACCTTTCAAGAAGATCCTCTATCCAAAGGTACTAAATGCACTGTTGTTTCATATAGAGAGCATGCTGTGAGTGAATCCTCTTCAGGTGTAGTTGAAGGAATCAAATTTGACTTTGTTCAATAGTCTAAGTTACTTTCATGTATGCCAGCCTGGATTACCACCTTGTCTTGGCCTTGACATATTTGAAGGCGTTACATCATATGATGTAGCATTATACATAAAACACCTTGTAACTGTGGATAAGCAGTTCACTTACCAGGAATTAAATCGCAGAATAAGTCAGTTCTCATACTTTGGTTGTGATGCTAATGAAAAACCTGCTGAGCTTGCTCCAGGGGGGGGGGATAAACTATCTGGTCATGCAGTGCAAAACTGGTTTACTTAGGATGCTTCCAGTTTTGATTGGAGATAAGATTGAAAGTCCAGCTGAAAATGAGGTGTGGCAGCTGGTGTAACAGCTTCGACAAATAGTAGAGCTTATATGTGCACCAGCTATTTCTGCAGGGCAGATAGCCTACCTAGAAGTTTTGATTCATGAGTACCTGCACACTAGATGTAAAGCATTTCCAAATCACACACTGAAACCAAAGCACCACTACATTACTCATTATCCTGAACTGATTTTCCACTTTGGCCCTTTAATCCGTTTGTGGACGCTAAGATTTGAAAGCAAGCATACATATTTCAAGCAGTGTGCTCGGAAATCACATAACTTCAAGAATCTTTGTCGAACAATTGCAGAGAAACATCAGCTTCTTCAGGCATACCTTTATGCTGGCAACTTCTTTCCACCAGATATTGTTCTGGAAAAAAGCACAGAATTTTATTCTATTGAATACAGTGAGGAGATCAGAATGGCAGTTTTGCATTTGAATTGAGGCTGTAAACACTGACGTTGCCAATGATATTACACTGAGAGGTACAAAATACCAAAAAAACATGTTTATTTTGATCAGAGACTCAGATGACGAAGGGCTTGTAGTTGGAAAGATCAAATTAGTTCTTGTTCATCAGGGTTCATCTGTACATTTTGTTACTCAGGAATATCGGGCTGTACTGGTTCCTAACATGGGTGTTTACAGTATTACGCCAGCCGAGAGAGCATGCTGTGTAAAACACGAGAATCTGTTAAATTATTATCCATTGCCTGAGTACAGAGTGTGTGGCATGCCTGTACTAATTCTTCTTCACTCTTTTCTCTTTCTATAGACCAATGTCTGACTGGAGCAATGAGGTTAAAGACATCATTTTGCAGGCATTGCCTAACCTATCCTTAGATGTTCTGCAACAGATCCTTTCAAAACTTCAGAGCTCTGGGCTAGAAAGTAAAAATGATTTTCACGTTAGTCAGTCAAGTTCATCCTCTCCTCTTTCAAGTCCAACACCTGACAGCCAAGCTTGCATGTCATTTTCCCCAGAGACAGCCAGCACAAGTACATTCTCTTCACATACTTTTACCATTTCCAAGACATGGCCCACAACTTTCCAGGTCTCTTGGGACCGAATGCCACCAGAGATCCAATCAGCTATTTCTGCAGGCAAGAGGCCCAAACCTGCTGAACTGCGCCAGATGGTGAGAGTCCTAGTCGACGAAATCCGCAAATTTGAGCTTTGCCCCACACGCTCTCAATGTATTACAGTCTGCCAAAATATCGCTAGGCAGTACCCTAACAGCTTTGCGGACCAGTTTCCAAATGGTGCTTTAATAGCAGGAGGGTATCTCTCTTACTGCAAGTGAAGACACGTGTGGAAAATCTTAATCGTGAGAGCAGTTTTGGCCATCATAGAAGAACCATGACAAAGTCTGGATGCAAACGAGGACCCACTGACACTTACGGGTGTGTGAGATTTCAGCCACATCAAAACGTCAGCGACTACAAGACATTTACAGCAAGGAAGGAACTGCTGGATTTGAGAAACTAGAAGTACAAAATCTGATGGAAACAACATTCTGTCTGCAGCGTCAGCTTTTAATAACGTGTTTTACCTGCTATTCAGCAGCTTAACCACATATATAAAAAATATACAAGCAAGCGTCATAGAACCCTTGCAAAATTATTTTAATTAGATTAAGAAAGCCACCGCTACTGGACACATCTATGGTTAGATAAATTAGATATGAACGCAGTTTTGGATGAAATAAAAGTACAGTCAGTAAAGTTAACATTACTTAATGCGTTATTTAACATCAACACATTGGGTGAACAATATATTTTTTACATGTATACCCGCTGGCAGGGCCGGATTAACCATTAGGGCAACTGGGCACTTGCCCAGGGGCCCAGGACATCTAAGGGGCCCTGGGCACCGTCAAATATTATTAAAATGTCTCCACGATCTGCTTTTGAAGAAATATCGTAGGATCGTGCATTCTATCAGTTTGCAGTTCTGGCGCCTCCGTCTCAACATACTGTACAGCGCGACGTATATTCACATGAAATGCAGAGGAACGGGACACTGTAGTTTATAAAAATGTATTATTTGCATGCATGTGCTTTAAAGCCTTGCCGGTTAAACATGTCATTCGCTGCTGATGCGCTGTTCTAACGAGCGCTTATCTGAGCGCAATAACGTTACACCCGCCGACGCGCACATGCACTAAAATTCTGTCTAACAGCGCCTGTTACTGGACTAGTATCTTTCGAGTCTTTTTGCTCTAATACTGTCAAATACACACAAGGTTTACATAAACAAAGTTGGTTATGTCTAAAGTGAAAGAACAGTAGAAAAAAAATAAGAAAAAAATCTGCTTGTCAAATGCGTGTATATTATACTCGTCGCGGGCACATCTTAAAGAGACAGTAGCCCTAATAGTAAACATGCATCTGCTTGTCCTTAAAGGGATAGTTACCCAAAAAATAAAAATGATGTCATTATTTACTCACTCACTCTAATGTTGTTCCATACATGTATTAATTTCTTTCTTGTGCTGAACACAAAAGAAGATATTTGGAGGAGTGTGGCTAACCGGGCGGTTGCTGGTCCCCATTGACCATAGTAGGAAAAAAAACTATTATGGAAGTCACTGGGGTACATCAACTGTTTGGTTACCCACATTCTTCCAACAAGTCATTGTGCCCAGGGGCCTCTGAACTCTTAATCCGGCCCTGCCCGCTGGATGGTGTTGCTAAGAACTTGCAATGTATAACTATTATCAGACCAGCCCTCGCAGCCTCCAAACACTACCGGTCCACCGGGAAAAGTCCCGACCCTCCCGATTGCCACTCCGCTACTGGTTGCTTTGGACAAATGTGACAAATTAATAATAATGTAAATGTTCTCTTTAGAATTTATTACAGGTTCAAACTTCAGCTGAAGCACCATTACTACGCCTTTGGAAACTGAACCAATTTCTACCTATTTCTCCTCAGCCACTGTCTGAAGCTGCAGCTGTTGCCACAAGAGAGTTCCACTCTACTGCCACAACATCATCATGGGAGCAAAGTACACCCCAGTGCTCTCATAATACTACAGAATCACCATTGATCCCACTGACATCTATCTCTCCACTTCCGATCCAGGTAACTGCGTGTTAAGTTTGTAACAGTTCTTTTTGTAATAATACTTCTAATAATATATTATAATTATAACAATTATAATATTTCTTGAAAGTTAATGAATAATTATGATATTTTCATTATTAAATTCTGAAAGTACATAATTTTTTCAGGGCAATGAGAGCCCTGTGATCTATGAAAGGGTGAATGCTGGAACTCCAGATGTGAGTATTGTATATTTTAATTTCGCACAAATGAAAATCTGGTTCCCTTGTAGTCCTTTGAATAGATATAATATAATGTACAAAAAATGTGTCACTCAGAGGTACACTATGTAACTTTTGGCTCTCTAGTGTGGTGGTTAATAAACAACACTGCATGTGTCTTGTGGAATAACATTGTTGCCGGAGGTACTTCTCTGTTTATGATGAGTCAAGCAAGTATTGGGCTATTCCCCAGTGGTTAAATTTGTATAGTGTACCTTGTTATATGGTGTCTCAAATATCCTTTACACCTTTTACCTATTTATTCTTTATTCTCAGGTAGGTAAGGAAAGTCGAGTCTGGACAATACTATAAGCATTCAAAATACTTACAATTAGTTCAGCAGACTTCCCTGTGGTCAGTTCTTGCTTAAGGTCCTTAAATAATTATTCAGACAATAACTTGCCAATAATATAATATAAGTTTTATTAAAGTTAACAAACGTTATATCAAAGTTAAAGTTAGGTTACAATAATAATAAGTTTCAACAATCAGCTGGTTATACAGGCGTCGAGGGACACTGCGCTATTCAGTATCCAAAGCCTTCAGTCTCTCTCTCAGCCTTTATATGCAGACTCCGGAATGCAGGTTCCAAACTCTCTCCTGACGTCATCAAGTGGAGTTCTGCCAACTTCTTAGACACAGCTCTTAGCTGCTTACGTCGTCTTCTATCACGGCGCCTCCGACTCCTCTTCCTCTGCTTTCTTCTCTTAGTCGTCTGCAATATATACTTTATCTAGTACATTTTCATTAATCATAAAACTATTTCTAATACATAAGTACTTTCTACTCTAAATCAGTCAACACATACATTTCATGCAAGTAAGTAATTTTCTTAATAATTTCAACATCACTAACAGGGTTACATATATCTATCTTAGCATAAGCATTATTACTATTTAAGTTGCATCACTACAAAGCAAATCAAGCATTAATCAAGGCAGTTTAATTGCAAAATCATCCTCTATATTAACAACCTTTAAAGGTGATCTCACAATGTCTCTGCTGTGTCTGTAAAAACAATAATAATAATTACTAAAGCATTTTTTTTAGGTGTACTACAGAGTTATACCACCAGCAAATGAAGAACATTCAAACTCCGAAGTTCAGAATGGGTTTGTTATTATTATTATTATTATTATTGCATGTTGCTATGGAATAATTGATTCTGATTGTCAATTAAAGCATTCAGCAGTCAAAAACATTTTGTTGAATTAAAATTAATATCTCCTATTGGACAATTGGAAAGAACGTCATACAGGTTTGAAACAACCTGACAGCGAGTAAACAATTACAAAACATATTTTTATTTTTCAATTTCTTATTTTTAAGGGAGGACTGTGGTTCTAACAGACACAGAGGAAGAAACTGTTATGTTGGGCTCTCCCAATTACACCAATTCAGACTCTGTGAGTACATACTAACCAGACACTTTGCATGAAATGTATAGCTAAAAATAATATTCTGTTAAATTTTTCAACCTTTATTTAGGAAGAAGCAGATTGGCTGACATTCTGAGATCATTCCAGAAAGACCACCTTGACACTCAAAATTGTGCCATTGTTGTTGCAAGATGGTCAAAAATTCTTCACAGTGTCTGTCAAGCTCTGTCAAAGTCCTACTTTGCTTGGAACAGAACTCCACGAATTGAGTTTGTTGGAGAGTCTGCTGAAGATCATGGTGGGCCACAAAGAGAGTTATTTAGGTTGGTATAAACACTTGTACTGCTAGACTGGGGGTACAAATGTTGCATCTTGAAAAACTGAAAATATTAAGGGCTAAACTCATGGGTACAAGTCAGACTTGATATTGTGACGTATGATACTAGGGATAATCAGCTTGGGGGGAAGTTTTCTGTTCTGAAAGTTACAGTACATTTTTATAGTACAATTAACTTTTATCTCAAAGATCCAGAAATATTGAATTCCCTTTCTAATATTCAGAAATGCTCAAACTAAAATAAATGTACTTATTCTATGTACTACAGTTCGTCCACAAACATTTTTACTTGGTATATACATTTTAAACTAATTCTAACTTTATTTGAAGTAATAAACTGAAACAACTAGTAATAGACTACTTTGAGTTGAAAATGTATATAATGTTATAACAAATATAAATTTCCTTCCATCAGGCTCTTAATGATTGAGGCACAGTCAGCACTTGGAATTTTAAAAGGAAAGCAAGGCCAGTTTTTTTGCCTACAACCAGTCAGCCTTAGAACAGAACCGGTTTTACACGTGTGGAAAACTCATTGGTTGGTCACTGATTCATGGAGGCCCAGGCATTAAAACCCTTCATCCGGCTTTGTATTTGTTGATGTGTGGACAGGAAGGGCAGTTGGATAGGTTTGATTTTCATGACTTGCCAGATGATGAAGTGCAGTTAAAGTTGCAACAGGTAGCCTATTATCACCTATACCATTTAATTGTTCATCAGGTTAAACATAATCTAATATTGTCTAAAACTGATCTTTTTAGATCAAGCAGTGCAAAAGTGTGGAAGACCTAATTTCACTGAAGACATCTCTTGGAGACTGGATTGCAGAATTTGGGGTACCCTCGATCTACAATGCTGGCCTTCCTGAAATACCCAGAGTTTACAGCCTGGTCATTAAACACTTTATTTATCTTAGGTAAAAGAAGCCAACATATCTTGTCAATATCAAACTGCAATTTAGTAATCAAACTTGGAACAATTTTATAACAGTGCAGTTAAACGTAAATAAACATATTTATTTTAATTGTTATCTGTTTGTTTGTTTGGCATGCGTCGCGAGTGAGCGCTGTGTTTGTGTTTGAAGCTCCGTCGACTTGATTCATAAATCGTTGATTTTGTTCTTTACACTAATTTAGAAACGAGCATTTTCTATTTTTCCAGCGTGTGAACATATCTCCGATACTACTCTCTATAAAAAACAATCGGATTGCTTTGATATCGCTAGTTATATCCAACTTTCCGAACTTCCGTTACTATCTCTAACGATAGCCCGCTAGCATTACTCGCGTGGCCTCGCCTATCGACCGTATTATTTACACTCGAATCACTGAAATCGCTCTGTTTGTGTTGGAGTTTGTGTTTGTGCTTGTGCTTCGAATCGCTTGTTGTGTTTGAAGTTTGTGTTTGTGCTTGTGCTTCGAATCGCTTGTTGTGTTTGAAGTTTGTGTTTGTGCTTGTGCTTCGAATCGCTTGTTGTGTTTGAAGTTTGTGTTTGTGCTTGTGCTTCGAATCGCTTGTTTGTGTTTGAAGTTTGTGTCTGTGGTCGAACCGCTTTGGTTGTGTTTGGAGTTTGTGTTCGAATCGCTTAACTGTTAACGTTAGTTTGTGAGCGTGTGAACATATCTCCGATACTACTCTCTATAAAAAACAATCGGATTGCTTTGATATCGCTAGTTATATCCAACTTTCCAAACTTCCGTTACTATCTCTAACGATAGCCCGCTAGCATTGCACGCGTGGCCTCGCCTATCGACCGTATTATTTACACTCGAATCACTGAAATCGCTCTGTTTGTGTTTGAAGTTTGTGCTTGTGCTTCGAATCGCTTGTTTGTGTTTGGAGTTTGTGTTTCGAATTGCTTAACTGTTAGTTTGTGAGCATGTGAACATATCTCCGATACTAACGTTACTCTCTATAAAAAACAATCGGATTGCTTTGATATCGCTGGTTATATCCAACTTTCCGAACTTCCGTTACTATCTCTAACGTTAAGTTAGCCCGCTAGCATTTGCACGCGTGGTCTCGCCTATTGACCGTCTTATTTACACTCGAATCACTGGAAGGATACGGGTTCTATCCATGATTTCAGTCCTAAATTAGTAGTGATATTGGTAGCATCACTGCTAATTTATTGTTCATCTGTCATAATGGCGAATATATCGGATGTGTGTCTACCTCTCAGTGCAGGTGAGGACACGTTTGAGCTGCATTCGGTGCGGTTGGAGCTGGAGTCCGTGGAGAAGCAGATCCGTGATCTGCTGGGGAGGCAGGCCGAGCTGCGAGACCGACGATCAGCGCTTGAAGCATCACGCGCCGATGCTCACAAGTCAGTGGTTAGTAACTTTTCGACTCCGGCCTCCTCTACTCCGTGTATTTCTCTGCACAGGACCCGAGCACCCCTGGTTTCGTTTACCCCGACACCGACACAGCACCATGGACCCTGGATGATGCCACAGCGGAAGACACGAGCCAGGACCAGAGCAAAGACCTCTCCGCCCCTCCCGGTCTTCGAGATCTCCACCCGGAACCGCTTCTCCCCTCTTCGCGAGACGGAACGCGACGACGCTGTGATCATCGGCAGTTCCATGGTCCGGCATGTCCGCGCTACCTCAGGTAAAGGTATGGTGCGCACTCACTGCTTTCCTGGTGCTCGTGTTCTCGATGTCGCTGCGCAGGTCCCCGAGATCCTGAACGGTGACGAGCGCGTCGGAGCTGTCGTGCTGCACGCGGGGGTGAACGACATCAGGCTGCGGCAGACGGAGGTTCTGAAGAGGGACTACAGGAGCCTGATCGAGACGGTACGCAGAACATCGCCTGAAGCAAAGATCGTCGTGTCTGGACCGCTTCCCACGTACCGACAAGGACAAGAAAGGTTCAGTAGATTGTTTGCACTAAATGAATGGTTGATGTCATGGTGTAATGAACAGAGACTGCTCTTTGTAAATAATTGGAATCTGTTTTGGGAGCGACCTAGGCTCTACCGTGCTGATGGCCTGCACCCCAGCAGAATCGGAGCGGCTGTTCTGTCGGACAACATCTCCAAGACGTTACACACCATATGACTAGTAAGTCAAAGTCCAAATCACATTCTTTGCTGTCCCAAATTAATTGATATAAGTACCAGTGTAGAACACTATATAGAAACTGTGTCTATTCCTCGTTTAGTGAGGCCAAACAATAAATCTACTGCAGGATCTAAGAAAAATCTAATTGTGATTAAACCAGAAAATCTCAATATTAGTGAACAAAAACAATTTCTAAAGCTAGGTCTTCTAAACATTAGATCGCTTACACCTAAGGCGGTTATTGTAAATGAAATGGTCACTGATAATAGCTTTGATGTACTCTGCCTTACTGAAACCTGGCTTAAACCAAATGATTATTTCGGTCTTAATGAGTCCACTCCACCAGGATACGGTTATAAGCATGAGCCCCGTCTGATTGGTCGTGGCGGCGGTGTTGCAACAATCTATAGAGATATTCTTAATGTTACTCAGAAAACAGGCCACAGGTTTAATTCGTTTGAAGTACTTGTTCTAAATGTTACGCTCCTAGATGTAAGAAAGAAATCCCTATTATCTCTAGCCTTGGCTACCGTATATAGACCGCCAGGGCCTTACGCTGATTTCCTAAAAGAGTTTGCAGATTTTCTCTCAGATCTATTGGTCAATGCCGATAAGGCAATAATTGTTGGAGATTTCAACATACACGTTGATAACACAAATGATGCGTTAGGAGCTGCGTTTACAGATTTATTAAACTCCTTTGGGGTCAAGCAAAACGTTAGTGGTCCCACTCATCGTCTTAATCATACTCTAGATTTAATTATATCATATGGAACCGATCCAACCGATATAGATATTATACCGCAAAGTGATGATGTCACTGATCATTACATGGTAACTTGCATACTACGTACGGCTGAAATGTGTCATGTTGCGCCACGTTATCGACCAGGCAGAACAATCCTTCCAACCACTATAGATAGATTCTTGAATAGCTTACCTGATCTATCTCCGCTCCTCAGTGAACCCAAACAAACAGAGGAACTAGAGGAAATGACTAGCAGTATGAGCACCATTTTCTCTAGTACATTAGAAACTGTTGCACCAATTAGATTAAAAAAGGTTAGAGAGAAAACTAAAGCACCATGGTACAACAGTGCTACACATGTTATCAAGAGAGAAACACGTAACTTAGAGCGCAAATGGAAACAAACTAATTTAGAGGTCTTTAGAATCGCGTGGAAAGACAGTATGTCACGTTATAAAAAGGCTCTAAAAGCAGCCAGGGCTGAGCATCTACGCAAACTAATAGAAAATAACCAAAACAATCCAAGGTTTTTATTTAACACTGTGGCTAGATTAACAAATAAACAGACATCACCTGAACAAAATATTCCGTTACATTTTAATAGTAATGATTTCATGAATTTCTTCACTGAGAAAATAGAAAGCATCAGAAACACAATTGTAAATGTACAATCTTTGACAGCGTCTTATGATTCAGCCTCAATTATCGCCCCTCAAGAACAACTACAGCGCTTTACAACTATAGGACAGGAAGAGCTAAATAAACTTATCACTGCATCTAAACCAACAACATGTTTATTAGATCCAATACCCACTAAACTACTGAAAGAAGTGTTACCTGTAGTGGAAGAGCCTCTTCTCAATATTATTAACTCGTCTCTATCTTTAGGACATGTTCCAAAAACATTCAAGCTGGCAGTTATAAAACCTCTTATTAAGAAACCACAATTAGATCCAAATAACCTAGCAAATTACAGACCCATTTCAAATCTTCCATTTATGTCTAAAATACTAGAAAAAGTTGTGTCCGCTCAATTGTGCTCTTTCTTGCAAGAAAACGATATCTATGAAAAGTTTCAGTCAGGATTCAGGCCACATCATAGCACAGAAACTGCGCTGGTTAAAATTACAAATGATTTACTTTTAGCTTCTGACCAAGGCTGTATCTCAATACTAGTTTTACTCGATCTTAGTGCTGCGTTTGACACTATAGATCATAAAATACTCTTAGATCGACTTCAAAATTACACTGGTGTTCAGGGACAGGCATTAAGCTGGTTTAGATCGTACCTATCAGACCGTTACCATTTTGTCCATTTAAATGGGGAAAAATCAAAGATAACGTCAGTAAATTATGGAGTGCCGCAGGGATCTGTATTAGGCCCCCTGCTATTCTCAATTTATATGCTGCCACTTGGTAATATTATAAGAAAACATGGAATAAGTTTCCACTGTTATGCTGATGACACTCAATTATATATTTCATCTAGACCAGATGATAACACTAAATTATCTAAAATGACAGAGTGTGTTAAAGATATAAAATATTGGATGACGTGTAATTTTCTTCTATTAAATTCAGATAAAACGGAGGTATTACTGATTGGTCCAAAAAACTGCCCACAAAACCTTAAAATTACAATACAACCTTAATCTAGATGGACGTCCTGTTACTTTATCCTCTACAGTAAAAGACCTGGGTGTTATACTAGACCGCAACTTGTCTTTTGAAAATCATATTTCAAATGTCACAAGAACAGCCTTTTTCCACCTTAGAAACATTGCTAAGCTACGTAATATGCTATCAGTTTCTGATGCAGAAAAGTTAGTTCATGCATTCATGACCTCGAGACTAGATTACTGTAATGCTCTATTAGCTGGTTGTCCTGCATCCTCAGTAAACAAGCTACAGTTAGTCCAAAATGCAGCTGCTAGAGTTCTTACTAGGTCAAGAAAATATGATCATATAACACCAATTTTATCATCTCTACACTGGTTACCTATTAAGTTCCGTATCAATTACAAAGTATTGTTACTGACCTATAAAGCCCTAAATGGTTTAGCTCCTGTGTATTTAAGAGATCTTCTATCGCCATATATTCCATCGCGCTCTTTAAGATCGCTAAATTCGAGGCTTCTGGTCGTACCTAGGATATCTAAGTCCACTAAAGGAGGGAGGGCGTTTTCACATCTAGCTCCTAAACTCTGGAATAGCCTTCCTGATACTGTCCGAGGCTCAGACTCGCTCTCCCAGTTTAAAACTAGATTAAAGACGCATCTCTTTAGCCAAGCATTCACATGATGCATCTCATACCTTTTATACTACAGTTAAATCAGATCAAATGCATTCATATTAAGAACAGCAGCTACGCTAATTATTTCCCATCTGCCTTTTTTGTTGTTATCTCGGGACGCCTGTCCCGAGATAACTCAAATAGAGTTTGTCAGCTCCAGTTAGTATCCAGCCTCTCATGGAGACTTCAGATGCCCCAACGCCTGTGATGAGACGACTCGACGCCTGTGAAGAGACGACCCAACGCCGGCGATATGTTATGCCCTAAATTTCATGATTAACTAACTGTATTTTTGTATGTATATTTTTGAAATGCATTTTCTGTAAAGCTGCTTTGAAACAATGTGTATTGTGAAAAGCGCTATACAAATAAACTTGAATTGAATTGAATTGAATTGAATCTGTTTGTTACCCCAGGCCTGCTAGCATGATTTCTCAGTTTAAGGCAGGAATGAATTCATGTGGATCAATTTGGCAGACAGTGGAAAACAACTGGATGGCATTCAAGCCTCTGTTCACTAAGGCTGCGTTTACACTTGGCATTAACATGCGACCTGTATCTGGATGTTGTCCACATACACATTGAAAAGACGAGTGTAAATGCGCTTCTGATCGGAATGTTATCCGATCAGCGTGTCCAGTTTCGGAGGTAGTCGAGGACGCATTGTGATCGGATCTCAGTGTAATGTAAACGCAATCCAGCCATCGTGTCTGCATTCACAGGTGGACGTCATATAAATCCCCGCCCAGTCTCCCAAGTGCTGTCAGAAAATATTGGCCAGACACAGTTTAGACAATATAGGCCAATATATTTTAACATTACAATAAACGTTAAATATTTAAAACAGTTTATTTAGACTCACATGATACTGTGTGTCATTTTTTCATTTTAATTGTGCAACATTATCTGAAGAGGCGATCGCCTGTACAATCACAGCTGTGAGTCATGAGATTTTAGAGAGCGTGCGCTACTTTGCCAGAGGAATAATGGGAATAAACTTTTTATTTTTTAATGTTTTAAATATTGAATGTTTTTATTGTTTCAGCATGTTTATTAAACTCCCATTTCTGTTAATATAGTCATTGCATGCTATAGCCTAACCTTAAACCCAGATGATCGATAATGTGACTTATATGGTTATTTTTGTGATCAACTCTGGAAATAATTCCTTCATTCAAAAAACGTAATTTGATTTAAGGATGGAGATTGCACAGGAAAGTAAGTGAAAGTGAGTGAGCAATTGGGACATTTCTTAATTTGTATTATCTTTACTCTTATTGGTGTCGTGCTACAGACCTAATTTAAATATTATGCAGGAAACAGAAATCCGATCGGTTATCCAGATACAGAGGCTACTTAATATGAACAAATGTAAACGCATGGTGTCCTGATTGGCTAATGATCCGATCTGCTTGATCGGATCATGGTGATCGCATGTTAATGCCAAGTGTAAACGCAGCCTAACACTCAGAAGCCACTGACGAGAAGTGAGTTCAAAGACCTTCTTGTTGTGAATTGGAGTGATGAAGGCAGCAACCACAGACAGATTGAAGAGGACACCATCTTCGCTTGGGAATGTTTACTCAACAGCATTCAGGGTAGGTTGTAATATAATTTATGTATTTTCATTTATAATGTTGGTTTAAGAGCTAGGTTATTTCACTTGGGCCTGGATACATAAACAGGGTTCGGATCAGGGGTGGGGAACATTGATCCTGGATGGTTATTGCCCTGCAGAGCTCCAACCCTGAAAAAAACACTCACCTGCCTGTAACTTCCAGGATCAACGGCCCTCCAGGATCAACGTTCCCCACCCCTGGTTTAGAAAAAGCTGGGATTAGGCCTTTGTTCCTTTAGGGCATTTAAGTAGATTTCATAAATGTACCTTAGAAAAAAAAAATACTGTTGTGTATCTTCAGACAAAACAATGACACTGACATATTTTAAGAGATGTAAGTTTGAGTTGCTTTCAATTAAAACAGCTCAAACATTTATTTCAGGACTAGGATTAAACCTTGTCTATGAACCGGGAATTTATGTTTTATCATGTGATTAACAGAAAAAGAGACCTCCCTGATGTTTGAGGATCTTCTGACATTCATGACCGGTGCTGATGCTGTCCCTCCTCTTGGCTTTCACAAAAAAGCTGAAATTGACTTTTACACTCAAGAAGATGGATGCCGGAGACTGCCTTATGCATCAACTTGCTCAATGGTACTTTTCCTTCCAAGAGGGGTACTTGATGAATCAGAGTTAGAAAACCTGCTGATAGATGCAGTAAAAGGCTCAGTTGGGTTTGGAAAAATGTAGATCTGGTATAATATTCTGAATCTTGCTCTTGATCATGTTCTTGATCATGCTGCCATGTTTTTCCAAATGTTCAATATATTAGAGTAATAGCTGACCTCAAAATGAAAATTACCCCATAATTTATTCTTCTTTCAGTCGAACACAATTCTATTAATATTAAATCAAATTCTTAATAAAAATAAAGTCCTATACAACTAGGATGACTTGAGGGTGAGAAAATTATGGGATAATTTTCATTCTGGGGTTAACTATTCTTTACAAATATAGACATGTTTGTCCAAAGGCTATAGTTCACCTCTAATGAAAATGTAAATTTTTCAATTCAGTTTTAACTTTAAAAATGAGTTGTAGGTACTGTTCTGATAAAAAAAGACTACATTTGCCTGAAAGTACAAAAACATTTTAATAGTTTGTTACACAATTTGCAGAGGACATACTGAGAACACAGTTGTATTTGTCTATAAAATACTTGTCCATAGACTGTTTTATGGATTCATTTTACTAACCTAAAAGGTTCAAAATATATCTAATGGATTTTGAAAATTACAGTATAAAATTAAAGTTTGTATCTGAATTCTTGCGTCATGTGTGTAAATTTGTATTATGTGTAGCGCAGTGGCGGGCCGTGCATTTCACACCTAGGCCTTCAGTGATGTCCACCCTGAATTAATAACTTTTAATAGTGTAGCAGCGCACGCACATACTCTCTATAATGTGAAATTCCTGTTTTTATTTTGCACCGGCAGTTATAGGGTTAATGCGGTGAGTTCGCGAAAGGCCGGGTAGAGAGAAACGAGCAATTGACTTCGGCTTTTGTGTACAGTGGTTCTTGCGTTCCGATTATAAATTCAGAAACGGATCCTCCCTGTCTTATCCTTCAATGGCTGCAATAGTATTAATGTTTGAAGAAAATCATATTCAGCACGGACAAAAACAGGGGCAAAAAAATGCATTATACTCTCCCAAACTGATTTTTTTTACACAAAATCCATCCTAATTTCTTTCCTCAAAAAGACTTGAATTACTTGGTTGTACAGGTTGTCTGTGCTTTTCAGTCCCAGCAACCTTTTCTATCGCCATCGAGGTTAATGTGCTGAAAGTCGAGTCTGTTCCGTCGTATTTCTGTCATAAGTTTTAATTCGCTTTAGTGCTGAGAGTGTCCGCTCGACAGAAGCAGAAACGTTAAACAGGGAAAACACCGCAAAACATGATGATGTGTAACGTTACAGCCGACACAAGCTCTCACACCAGATTTTTGAACGATATCATTGAGATCAGCGGGACTTTTGCCTTCAAAATCAGTCCTGGCATAACTTTACATTACAGTCAGTTCTGTTTTTACCCGGACAGATCGATAGAGATCCGAGACTCTGCGTAATGAATAAGGGATTTTTTCCGGTAGGTTTGAACCTGCTGGTGGTCGAGGAAGGAAATAAACATTAATTTGTGGGTTGAAAAACTATTAAATCTACAGGTATTTTAGTTTACACAGTTCGCTACAGATGCGGTTAGCTATCTCTGACTACCAGTAATAGTACACGCTCTGACCATCCAATCAAAGGGCGTGAAAATGCTTACGTTATTGTATGCCTGCTAGATGGCCCCGGTGCAATCAACTCGATATCTGATTGGCTGATTAAATCTGACCGATTATCTGATTGGTTAAAGCAACAGTTTCATTGCCATTCATTTAAGCTACAGGCGCCCGCACTATCGATTCTGAAGGCCTCGAGGCAGATATATTTGACCCTGGCAACACATGATGGCTGAAATATGATTGGATAAAAGTACTAAAATAAATATACACTACTAGAAGCAGCGCAACCAAGAGAAAAGCTATGAAATTATGAGAACGGACTATTGGGAATAATTTAATACTCATTCATAAAAAATATATATTAAAGTGCAAGTTAGTGATTCTCATAGTGTTTAGGCCAGCAGAGAAGGCCTTGCTGGCCCTGACGGCCCACCACTGGTGTAGCGTGATGATATTGTTACGGCCTAAGCCTTATGGGTGTTGTATTTGTATATTGTGTATATCTGTGTCGTGCTCTAATTAGTTTCTTTCTTCTGAGTGTTAGGCTCCGGCCCTGCACACCTGTGTCCCGTTGCTCTGATGGCTCCTGCTGAGTATATAAGAGGAGTGTGAAGAACGATGAGACACGCAGCGGTTATTCCGTGCGCGTCATGATGCCTAGCCCGGCGATCCAGACAAGCTGTGTTCTTTGTGATGTACTACTGTTTCTTGAGTTATTTTGTTAGTGTCTATTAAGTATATGTTGACTTCAGTGTAGTTTAAATGTTGTTGTTACATGTGGAGAGTGGGAAATGAGAGACGTGAGTTTGTGCAGTCATTTGTTAGTCTAATAATAAATGTTTCAAAGAGCTTTTTGCCTCGCGTCTCCTTTTATGTTGCTGACCCCTTTCTCAACGAGCATCTTAAAACCAGGGGTTCGTAACATAAATGGGGGCTCGTCCGTTATTTTGTGTCCGGATAGTATAATTTGATTCAGGTGATCCACATTCTCTGGTTAGAAAGAGTAAGCCAGCAGGGCTGTGCTTAGCGCCAGTCCTGACGATGGTTTGCTGTTTATTGTTTTTCTTTATTATTTTAGTTTGTTGTTTTTGGAGGTATTCCGGGGGAGAGAGCAATCTCTTAATCGGTACCCTCTGAAGACTAGTTAGGGTATAGTTAGATGGATGGTTAGGCGGGTAGGTCCAGAGAGTGTTGGATTACCTTTGTTTATGCGTTTTCTTTTTAAAATGGCAACGTTTGAGTTAAATCAATTTATTGATCAACCTAGTGTTGAAGTGTTAGAGACATGTCAGAAGAATGATTTTTTTGTTATTGCTCAACATTATGAGATTTCTATCTCTAGAACACTGCGTAAAGAAGAGTCAAAAGCTTGTTTAGTGGCTAGTTTGATTAATAAGGGGGTATTTCCTTCTATGGAGGCTGTTCCTACTGCAGCAGCGGAGTCGGCGGCACCGGCTGCAGGAAGTCTGCATTTACGTGTGTTGAGTGGTGATCCAATTACTCCATTGATTAGGGTTGGTGCGGAGGTAGGTCCGTCTTTTACTATGCCTAAATTTGAACCTCTTTCACTTTCTACGGAGGCATCACCGGGTTTGCGTTCAGATTCACGTTTAAAGATACGTTTGGCACGGTTACAGTTGGAGACTCAGGATAGAGCTCAGGCGAGACAAGATGATTTGAAGCGTCAGATCGAAATGTACCGAATTGATGCTAAGACGAAAGTGCGACTGCGGGAGTTGTAGGTTGCAGGCTGCTACAGAGGTACCAAAAAAATCTATTGTTAAAACAACTAGGTTGGAGGTTAATTCTGAGACACCGGCTGGTCCATCAACTTCGGGTGTTAATTCTGTACCGGTTGGTACTGCATCTGAGTCTGTAGCGCCGTTTTCGACACATTTTAATGTGGCTAAAAACATCTCTATCGTTCCACCCTTCCGTGAGAAGGAAGTTGAAGCGTATTTTCAAGCTTTTGAACGAGTTGCTGTTGCTTTAAGGTGGCCAAACAAGGTTTGGGCACTAATGTTACAATGTAAACTATCGGGTAAGGCGCAAGAGGTGTGTGCATCTCTCTCGTTAGAGGAAAGTGTGCAGTACGATGCCGCAAAAACTGCAATCCTACGGGCATATAAATTGGTACCGGAGCACTATCGACAGCGATTTCGTACCACGAAAAAAGGCACGTCTCAAACTTATGTTGAGTTCGTTCGTGTGGATCAAAGCGTGCAAGGTAACAGACTATAATTCGTTGCGAGAACTTTTGCTGATTGAAGAATTTAAAAACGAATTTAATTGTTCCAGAACGTACCGCGATGTACCTAAACGAACAAAAAGTCAGCACAGTACAACAGGCTGCTGTGTTAGCTGACGAGTACGCATTAATGCACAAAACGGTGTTTCTTAAGCGTCCGTCTGACTCTGGGGTTTCCTCATTGAAAGAAAATGAAAATCTTTCTGATTCAAGAAATAAATGGGTTCCTACCAGTCCGAAATCTAGTAGAGAATGCGGTTACTGTCACAAAAGGGGACATATTATGGCTGAGTGTCGTATTTTAAAACGGCAGCAAAAGCGACAAGATTCGTCTTTTCAGCCCCGAGGTTCTGTTTTAGTGGAAACTTTGTCTCCGTCATTCTCAGTTTCTCCTGCGACACCTGATAGCTGTTTTCAGCCTTTTATATTCGATGGTTTTGTGTCGTTAACTGATGAGGTTGAAAGTCGAAAACCTGTAAGAATCCTCCGTGATACAGGAGGGTCTCAGTCTTTTATCTTATCAGATAGTTTGGATTTTTGTGCTGACTCTGCGTGTAATACCAGCGCGATTGTGCAGGGTATTGAAATGGGTTTTGTGCCCGTTCCTCTTCATCGTGTATACGTCTCTTCTACTTTGGCATCTGGGTGTTTTGAGGTTGCAGTTCATCCCTCTTTACCTGTGAAAGGTGTTGATTTTATCATGGGAAATGACATAGCTGGAGGTAAGGTACTGCCGGTAGTGCAAGTGATTGATGTTCCATGTAATGATTCGCAGGTTGATGTACTTGCTGAAAATGTGCCTGATCTGTTTAGTGCTGTTGTGACGCAAGCACAGGCAAAGCATGACATTCAAGAAAGTTATAATCTCTGCAACTCTGTCTTTTTGAAGATTTTGAAAACTGACATACTTTCTGACTCTCCAGACACGTCTAAATCAACTTCGAGTTCATCTTTTAGCTTTGAACTTGCTGCTGACTTGCCTGTCTCGCGTGAAACTGATTGAAGCTCAGCGAAATGATTTATCATTAAACAAATGTGTGCGAGTGCTGAAAATGACACCCTGTCACTGCGTAATCACCAGTTTTACTGGAACGATACTGTGCTCATGCGTAAATGGAGTAGATCGCTGAAGTTTGAGCAGCAGGAAGATTGGAATATGGTGCATCAAGTTGTGGTGCCTTTGAAATTTCGACCACATGTTTTAAGTCTGGCCCACGACCATCCTTGGTCTGGACACCTTGGGATAACTAAGACCTATAACCGGGTGCTCCAACATTTTTTCTGGCCAGAGTTAAAATCTGATGTCGTGAAGTACTGTAAAACATGTCATGTTTGTCAGGTCAGTGGAAAACCTAATCAGGGGGTACCGCCTGCGCCTCTCTGTCTTATTCCTGCAGTCGGCGAACCATTTGAGCGCGTTCTAGTTGATTGTGTGAGTCCACTTCCTCGGGCTAAGTCTGGTTGTCAATATTTGTTGACAATCATGTGCGTAGCTACACGTTTTCCAGAAGCCATCCCGTTACGGAACATAACGGCTAAGACGGTAACTAAAGCTTTAACAATTTTTTTTTACAACTTTTGGGCTGCCGAAAACTGTCCAAACCGATCAGGGTTCGAATTTTGTGTCGTGTTTTTCGAAATTCTTTGAAGGCTCTTGGGGTGTCTCACGTTGTGTCAAGTGCCTATCACCCTGAGTTGCAAGGAGCTTTGGAGCGCTGGCATCAAACATTAAAATCTGCGCTGCGTAAGTATTGTATAGAGACTGGGAATGAGTGGGACGATGGAGTTCCATTAGTCTTATTTGCGGTGCGTGAGGCGCGACAGGACTCGCTCGGGTTTAGTCCGTCAGAGCTTGTGTTCGGGCATAATGTCCGTGGACCTTTAAAAATGTTAAAGGAGGAATTTCTCTGTAACGGTTCGTCAGCGAAGACCAACGTCCTTGATTTTGTCTCACATACTCGCGAACGTTTGCGCAACGCTTGTACTGTGGCGAAGGAAGCACTTTCTCTGTCACAAAAGAAAATGAAGAAACGTTTTGATAGAAGGGCAGTTGTGCGTAATTTTATGCCAGGAGAGAAAGTTCTAGTGCTGTTTCCTATTCCTGGGTACACTCTCTCTGCGCGTTTTACCGGTCCTTATGTGATCAAAAGTAAGTTGACTGAAACTGATTACATCTTATACACTCCAGAACGGAGACGAAAAACTCGCTTATGTCACGTGAATATGTTGAAACCATATTTATGTCGTGTTGAACCAAAAGAGAACACGGTTGAGAATTTGGTATGTGAACCGGTGACTGAGTTAACCACTAGGGGTGTGCATTGGCACTGCCCTCACAATTCGATTCGATTACGATTCACCAGGTAACGATTCGATTCAATTCGATTCTACGATGCATTGCGATGCATCAAAATTTTACTGCACACAAGGCACATTTTTCATCAGTCATGAGGCAATACAAGCAGTCATATATTGAACAACAGAGTTTATTGGCTGCTATGTGTGTATTATCACTCTCCTGTATCTTCGACATAAATGTCATTAAACAAAATAAAATTGAATGGTACAGGGTATTGTATATGGCATTTTCAAACCTGAAAAAGAAAACATAAATCACTGCTTTAAAGGGCTGTAATCTCCCAGTCTATTAGTCGTTTATTGGTCGATACGTTCTGGCTTGACCAAAATTCTGATTTTTTTGCCGTGTTCATTTCATCAGTTTTGCCGTGTTCATTTCATCAGTTTTGCCGCGTTCATTTCATCAGGTGGAAAGCACTAATTGCTAATGGGGGTGTTTTCAGAGCACCCCTGTTTCACAGGTAACAGTCTGTCTTCAGAACACCCCCCTTGTTTTTACTTCTTTTGGATTAGCCCAACCCACAGGAGAAGAGAGACAGATTGAGCAAAGTAGGCTACTAGAAGGTTTGCTGAATATTATTTATTTAATTTAGAGCGTTTAATTCATAGTCAGTCCTCCTCAACCATGTCAACAAAGACATCGTCAGTGTAGCAGCATTTTTTTTTTTTAGAAGACGGGAAATATTTATTGGTGCCCAATGCGCAGTGCCCACTGTTTGTATTAGTTTTGAGTCTATGCTTTATTTTTCAGTTATGCACTTTATTTCGTTTTTGCTCTTGATCTGGTTTGTTTAATAAAATTTTTTTTTAATTAAAATGGACGTGCCTTTTGTGTTTAAGAGTAAAAGCTTTATGTTAATAGTCTATTCGTGTCTCAGCCGCGAAGCTGCGCTCCTGTGTTAAGCCTCATCTTGTCTAGTTTCCCCATTAACTTCGTAGAATCGAAATGTGCCCAGATATCCTCTTTTCCAAGCTTTGGGTGCGTTTTTAATTACCCGTCTATCGCGGTCATCTCTCTCCGCCTCAGCCGTCTTGATTGTTGTTGTTGTTATGCCCACGGAAGTAATCGAAACTTCACAACTTTATTGTCCAACTCAAGGCCAGAAAATAAACAGTGACATAATCGATTATGGCACTTTGCCGCATCGATGCTGAATCGTGCATGCCCCGCATTGCGATGCATCGCTGAATCGATTATTGTTGACACCACTATTAACCACTGAGCGTGTTTCATTGCTAACTTCTACCTTGCCTACCGACACTGAGGATGATGGGTTGAATGTATCTATGGAAGTGTTGAAAGGAGGATGTTTTGAAAACTCAGAAGTTTTATCTTCGCTTCCATCTCAACTATCCTATCTCTCGATTGAACAGCGAGGAGATGTAATGAAGCTGATAGAAAGTTTTCCGAGTTTGTTCAATGACGTTCCTCGCGGTACTAATATCATCCAGCATGACATCGAGGTCGGCAGTGCATTACCACTCAAGCAACATGCTTATCATTGCCCAATAAGTAAGAGAGACGCTATGAAAAAGAAGTCAAGTATTTATTGCAGAATGGTTTTGCTGTTTCAAGCCAGTCCATGGAGCTCACCGTGTGTTCTGGTACCAAAGGCTGATGGGTCTTTACGTTTTTGTACTGACTTCAGAAAGGTAAATTCTGTCACTGTGGCTAATGCTTTTCCGTTACCGCGTATTGATGATTTCATTGACAATCTTGGGGGTGCGAAATACATCACTAAGTTAGACCTATTGAAAGGCTATTGGCAGGTGCCTCTAACAGAGCGCGCCTCTCAGATCTCTGCGTTCGTAACCCCTGACGCTTTTCTTCAATATACGCGTATGTCATTCGGCCTGCGAAACGCACCAGCAACGTTTCAACGTTTAATGTCAACAGTTCTAGGCGAGGTTCCTAACTGTAATATTTATTTAGATGATGTGGTCATTTATTCGCATTATATCTAAAAAAATTTAAATTTGTGAAGGCTTCTGTCACATATTTAGGGAAGCAGGTGGGAAATGGTCAGGTACGACCATTGGACGGAAAAGTGGCCGCTGTCCTCAGCTACCCAGTACCTACTACGAGGAGAGAACTACGTAGATTCCTGGGGATGGTTGGGTACTACCGGTGTTTTTGCAAAAATTTCTCTAGTGTGGTGGCTTCCTTAACGAAACTGTGTAGTCCTAAAGTTTGTTTCAGTTGGACTAACGAGTGCCAGCAGGCATTTCTCTCTGCAAAATCTCTCCTTTGCAGTGCCCCTGTGCTGTCTGCTCCAGATGTGACTCGTCCGTTCCAGCTTGAGGTGGTTGAAGTGGGAGCTGTCCTACTACAAGAGGGTGCTGATGAAATAGGCCACCCAGTGTCGTACTTCTCAGATAAGTTTAACCGTCATCAGTTGAATTATTCAACAATTGAAAAAGAAACTTTAGCTATGTTGTTGGCGTTACGGCATTTTGATGTTTATGTGGGGTCTAGTTCTTATCCAGTCGTTGTTTATACGGATCACAATCCGCTGGTTTTCTTGAGTAAAATGTACAACCATAATCAACGACTGATGCGTTGGGCTTTAGTGGTTCAGCCGTATAATTTAGAGACCCATCACAAGAGAGGATCTGACAACGTGGAAGCAGACGCGTTGTCTCGTGGATTGGTTTAGGTTTTCTGTATGATGTTATGCAGAATCAGTTTTCTTTTCCCTTTAAGGAATGAAAAGAAAATAATCTGATTCTTCCTTTAGTGTTACGGCCTAAGCCTTATGGGTGTTGTATTTGTATTTTGTGTATATCTGTGTCGTGCTCTAATTAGTTTCTTTCTTCTGAGTGTTAGGCTCCGCCCCTGCACACCTGTGTCCCGTTGCTCTGATGGCTCCAGCTGAGTATATAAGAGGAGTGTGAAGAACGATGAGACACGCAGCGGTTATTCCGTGCCTAGCCCGGCGATCCAGACAAGCTGTGTTCTTTGTGATGAACTACTGTTTCTTGAGTTATTTCTAAAGTATATGTTGACTTCAGTGTAGTTTAAATGTTGTTGTTACATGTGGAGAGTGGCACATCTAAAATAAATAATCGTTCTGCTGAATCCATCGATGCAGCCGTGAAGAACAAATCTCCATGAAATTAGTTTGTGGTTAGTCAATATGCCTTTAAAATAAATAAAAAGAGGATTAATTTGACAGTAGAAGAAACTGAAGCATAGGTACCGTGTAGAGAGAACTCTTTAAGGTAATAATTGCAGGTTACCTCTTTTTACTGTGAATAAAAATACCAAGCTCTTGGCTGCCCAGAACTGCAATTCAACTTAATACTTACATAAATGTAAACGGCATCATTTGTCAGGCAACTTTTATTATTGGTTGTTAATCATAAAAGTTGCCTGAAAAATGGTTGATTATAAATGAAATTGAGACAAATACTGGTAGGCTACACGCAGCAATATGAACAAACAAAAAAATAATTATATATATATATATATTCTTGATATTGATTTGTCAGTGGTACAATATTTCATTGTCTAGTTTACATACCATAAATGATTTGATCTTCTCACATTGTACACTCTTCTTCTAATGAGCCGTCTTCTTCGAATCAAAGTTCCTGCTGGGTCCATAAGACGGATCCTCTCTCTAAGCCGATGCCTTTGGACTCTAAACCCCCTTCCTCTAATGCATCCTTGAAATTAAACAAAGAAAATGAAAACAAAAATAAAATACATTTCTGAAATATAATTTATAAAAAAATTATTGAAAACAGATTATTTAAAATAGTATAAGTAAATAATCTGCAGCCTACCTTGTAGGCTACTAGTCTTTCACCAACATTTGAAGTGTGTGCAGTGATGTCTCGAATTATGTCATCCAGCTGATTGTTTGTAATGGCATCATAATTGTTGAGTAGTCCAAAGACAGCTCGCCTTCGAAAAAGGGTCGACAAACCAATGCCTAGGACATTTGCTATGGAAACCCAGGACATACCAGTTGTCCTCAAATGTAAAAGTTGTTCAGCTGTGATGTGATATCTTAGCCTGGGTTTCCCCAGACTGCCTTTGCTCAGCGCGATTTTATTCTCGCTGAAAGGCAGTCTGGAAACCATGGACCTGATTTTCGCCTCGTTTAGGGAACCAATCACAGAACGGGGAGGGAGCAGCAAGACGATCTTTGCGACACAACTAAGCAGTTTGTTTATATCTATGGAGTCAACATGGCAGCAGACGCGAAGCTACCTTTTGATGCAGCCTTAGATATTGTTCTAAGTAGTTTAGATCGCAATTTTATTTAGAAAAAAGAGCAGCGTTTGGCGTTAAACCATTTCTCTACATACGTCATCTGGTATAATGGAAACGATTGGCTATGAGCTACGTACAGGCGCATTTGATAGACATTCTTAGCACCCAATAAACGGCGCCGGTGCATTCGTAAACCACGCCTCAAATACGAGAAAATGCACATGTGGTTCCCAGACCCAAGTCTCAACGAGAATTGGGTCTGGCGTCAGCCAGGCTAGTGATATCTGGAAGTTAGAATTAAAATGTTATGGTTTCACTATTCTTAAGACAATAACACATTTGTTTTGCCTTTATAGTTCACCCAAAAAAATGAAAATTATGTCATCATTTACTCACCCTTAATATAAGTTGTTACAACCCTGTATGATTTTTTCTGCTGAACAGTGAACCCAGAAGATATTTCAAAGAAGAATGTCAGTTACTAAAAAATGTATGGATCCCACTGACTTCCATAGCATAAAAAAAAACTATGGAAGTCAATGGGACCCATCAACTGACAGATTCCCCTGTGTCACTGCACAGCAGATTTTCATTTACATGAACCTAAAGAAAAAGCCTTGAAAAATGAATAATTTGCAAACCTTCTGTGTCAAACTTAAAATTAACATTACCTTGGCCGTCCCCTGGTGTGTAAAATTGGTAGTGAAAATGGGGCGTTCACTGGAGGGTTGAAAATATGGTCCACCAGAAGACATAAGTCTTGTATAGCCTCTTGAAGTTCATTGATTGTAGTGATGAGGTCAAGGTCATTCTAAAACATTATACAGTTTTAGATATATAGGCTATATATAGTGTGTGTGTGTGTGTGTGCAGTGCAGCGCTGGTGAGGATTGTTCGCGCCGCGCTGCCCATTGGGTGTCGCTAGGAAACACGTCCGCGCTGCGCTGACGAATCGGCCGCGCGGCTCGGACCATTGAACCGGCGCGAGCTCTGTAAACCCCCGCTGTCTCGTCCCACTTTTCGTTTGTTTGGCTTCCCATAGACATCCGCTTAAGCAGCGCGGGCAAACACATCCACCAGTGCGGCCAGGAGGACATCCGCTTAAGCAGCGCGAGCGAACACATCCGCCAGCCACTCCAGCCGCGGGTGCGTCAATGCGGTCATTCTCACATTATTCAATTCCATGAAACAAATGCATCAAACTAAAACATCGAATTTACTTATACACCAGTTATGATGTCACATCACTTTTCTTACCTGCAAATTTCAACAAAGACAACAATCAGTTACTTTCTCTATCACCAACCCGATCTCACCAAATGCGTCTATATAGCACGCAGTGTGTTTATCGTGTAATATATACGCGAAAATGAGTTTTTACGTGCATAGTATACGCATGGATAGCACATGGTTGGGTTTAGGGTGGGGTAGGGTGCGTGTGTATTATACGCTTGGGTAGGATTAGTGGTGTGGGGTGCGTGTGTATATCACGAAATTAAGTGCGTATCATATGCACGCGCAAAACTGCGTATCATATCCACGTAAAAACTCATTTTCGCGTATAAATTGCACGATAAACACACTGCGTGCTATAGAGACGCATTTGGGTGAGAACAGGCTGCTATCACAGTGTTGAAAAGTTGGCAGTGTGACTTCTTCATGTGAACAAGTGAAATACCCCGCGGCTCCCCACTGCCGCCTACTGTCACCCGCCAGTATACACAGGTTTAAGTGATGATAACAGACATCTTAATAAATGTTAACCAACAGTACATAATAACAACACATATGAACAATAATACATGAGAGTATTTTAATCTATATGACTACATAAACAGCAGTTCACCTTAAATTAAGGCTTTTTAAACAGCAGTTCACCATAAATCAATGTCTTTTAAACAGTTGTTCACCTTAAATCAAGAGGCTTAAGTTTACCTGTATTTTACTTTACATAAAACACAACAACAGATTTAAAGGAACACGCTGATTTTTTTGGGACTTTAGCTTATTCACCGTATCCCCCAGAGTTATATAAGTCCATACATGCAAACACTTATTTTAATTTAGAAAATGGCATGATCTGTTTAATGAATATGTTAGTGTAGGTATTTCACTCTTGATGGCAGCAGTGGAATCACTTAAAACGGAATGAGATTAAATCGTTTTTAATGATGAATGCATCATTGTGTGTTCAATGAGTAAGGTTAAATGTAAATATTGCAAGACATCTAGTGTCATTCACTGATGTTTGTGACAGTTGCTGGTGTCAAATTTATGAACAATTTTACATTGTTCCCTTTTAATACATCTTTCTTCTAATCTAGAGCATGTTTGATTTAGTTTACCACGAAATGTTAATTAATACATAACAAGCATGTACTAACGTGTAGTTAAGATGGTATATTCATGAAGGAATTCATATGACTCATGTCGTAAGATGGTATATTCATGCAGGAATTCATATGAATCATGTCGTAGTTAAGGTTAGTTCATCATTAGTACATGTCTTAACTCATCATTAGTTCATAGAAAAGTAATTATTAATTCAGGTATTAGTACATGCTTATTAATATACTGTTATTGTAAAGTGTTACCGAAGTGGTAAATGCCTCACTTCTCTCTGGAAGTTTTCCAAACTCCCTGAAAACTGCAGTTGTCAAACCCCTCCTGAAAAAGAGAAATCTGGATAAGACTATATTAAGCAACTATAGACCAATCTCAAATCTTCCTTTCATAGGGAAGATCATTGAAAAAGTTGTCTTCAATCAGCTGAACAATTTCTTAAGCTCGAATGGATACTTTGACAATTTTAAATCTGGTTTCCGATCGCATCACAGCACAGACACAGCGCTCATAAAGATAGTCAAGTCAAGTCAAGTCATCTTCATTTATATAGCGCTTTTAACAATGTAGATTGTTTCAAAGCTGCTTTACAGAGATAAACGTATAATTTAAGGTAACAGATTGTTTTGGCTTTATAGCGGTTCTTGAATAATGTTACTTTCCAGCTAAAGTTAGTTTTGATTGATTCACTTCCGTCGAAAGGATAATTTGTTATTAAATTAGGGGCCGCTAAGACGACACCGTTCTCTCTACACAGACTTTAAACGCGAACCTGTGAGAAACACTGATGGCGCTCACGTGCGCATCAAGAATTAATTCTATAGTTATGTGCATTTGAATATTTGTGCGCATGTTTGTAATTCTCTACAAACCAAGCCTATACAAACTACTTGTCCTGCCTATAAATTTGATACAGAATTTTATTTTATCACTACGGGGGAGATACGCGAATTTTCAACAATGCTTTATCTGTAGAATGATAAAGGGATCCTCCATAAACGATATTCATGATAATAAAAGATAATAAACGATATTTGCTTAAATACCGATACAGGCAAATTATCAGTGCTGGTACTACTCGATCTCAGTGCTGCATTTGACACTGTCGATCACAACATACTTCTTGACAGGCTGGAAAACTGGGTGGGGCTTTCTGGGATGGTCCTAAAATGGTTCAGGTCATATAGAAGCGAGAGGCTATTATGCGAGTATAGGTGACCATAAGTCTGAGTGGACATCCATGACATGTGGAGTCCCTCAAGGCTCAATTATTGCGCCACTCCTATTCAACCTGTACATGCTTCCAATGAGCCAAATAATGAGAAAGAACCAAATTGCTTACCACAGCTATGCAGACGACACGCAGATCTATCGCCTAACGATTAAAGCCCCATTGACTCCCTGTTCCAATGCATTGATGAAGTAAACAGTTGGATGTGCCAAAACTTTCTTCAGTTAAACAAAGACAAAACTCTAGTCATTGCGTTTGGAAATAAAGATGAAGTTCTCAAGGTGAACGCATACCCTTCACTCTAGAGGTCAAACAACAAAAAATCAAGTCAGGAATCTTGGTGTGTCTCTAGAGTCAGGGTTATGCCTTCCCGAGGGAAGGGCTCCGCCCTGGCCGCCCGATGGACTGTCGTCTCCGCCCTGGCCGCCCGAGGGAAAGTCTCCGCCCTGGCCGCCCGAGGGAAAGTCTCCGCCCTGGCCGCCCGAGGGAAAGTCTCCGCCCTGGCCGCCCGAGGGAAGGGCTCCGCCCTGGCCGCCCGATGGACTGTCGTCTCCGACCTGGCCGCCCGATGGACTGTCACTCCCTGTCCCCGTTTCCCTCCATGGACCTGGCCCCCCATCCCTCCCCCTGGTCCTCCACCAGTCCACCTCCCGCCTGGATTCTTTTTTTTTGTCTGTCATGTCTTGGAGCGTCTGGTAGCCGCTCCGTAGAGGGGGGGTTATGTCACAGTGTCTGGTTTTAGTTCCCTGGGTCACCACTAGATGTCCTCCTTCCCAACGGTGTGTCACATTCTGAAACTACATTGACCCCTGCCTGGACTGATCGTGAGTACGGATTACCCAATAAATATCATTGCATTTGGATCTCTCTCTCCTGTGTGTGTTCCGTGACACATGTCTTCTCAAAAGCGAATGAAAAAGAACTATTTCTCAGATGCAGAAATTGAAGTTTTATTATCAGAAGTTCATTCAAAACACCACATTTTATTTTCAAGCGTAGCCTACATAGTGGCGTATTAGGTCCTTAAAAAAGGAAGCTTGGCAGCATATTACAGATGCAGTTAATGGAGTTTCATCTGTTAATCAAACAGTCCCAGAAGTGAAAAGAAAATGGTTCGACATGAAGCTTGACTGCAAAAAAAACGAATTAGTTCACTTCGAAAAAATATAGCCCAGCCCTATTGAAAGCTATTAATTATTTGATTAAAGTGTACCGTTTGCAGATGCTATTACTGGCTCACATAATAAAAGTAAAAAGAAAAAGCATATGTAATAACTATATATAATATTTTTTCAAAATGCTGTGTGTAAATATGTACCCGATTAAGGTGAATTAAATGC
This sequence comes from Phoxinus phoxinus, assembly GCF_949152265.1. NCBI lineage: Eukaryota > Metazoa > Chordata > Actinopteri > Cypriniformes > Leuciscidae > Phoxinus > Phoxinus phoxinus. The sequence continues at coordinate 9,534,233 of NC_136892.1, read as the reverse complement.
AGCCTTATTAATGAGCAAAACGTTTGGATGTTAAACGCACTTATTTACGCGTGGCTGGGAGCAGGTGTAGATTTCTTTCGTACCAACTAACATTTGGAAAATACGAACATTTCTATTGAATCCGAAAATGTACGCCAGAACCACTTTACACACGATTTACACAAGAATTCGTTCTGCTCGTGTTTCATGAATGAGACCAAGGTTTACATAACGTTGGTTATGTCTAAATTGAAAACAAACAGAGAAAATTTAGAGAAAATCTGCTTGTCAAATGCGTGTATATTAGATGAGCGAGTCGCATGCAGCTCTTTAAGCGACAGTAGCCCTAATAGTAAACATGCATCCGCTTGTCCTTATTCTGTCATTATTTACTCACTCAAATGTTGTTCCAAACCTATATTAATTTATTTCTTGTGCTGAACACAAAAGAAGATATTTTGAAGAATGTGGGTAACAGTTGCTGGTCCCCATAGACTTCCATAGTAGAAAAAAATAGCCTAACTTTAAATAAGTAGCTTTAATAAGAATCAATGTATAATTTATACAGTTTATGATGTTTTATTTTCATATGTTCATTTAATTTCTTCAATGCTACTGTTAAATACACCTACTGTAGCTGAAAAAATACAGCACTGTTTATTTCATTTGTATATCAAGTCGTGTATGTGTAATGTGTATCTTAGTTAATTTTTAATAACAAAGAAAATAATGACAGATTTTTATCTTCGCCACTTTTGTCTAAATGTCTGCCATTCTTTTTCATTTTATATTTCGCTGCCTATAAGGCTCAAATGGGGACATTAGTTTGGCGGTATTGCTCAGTCACTTGCAAAATAGTATAACCAACATGAAAAAGAATCATGATAAAATCGTGATTTTCCTGAAAAAAATCGTGATATGATATTTTTGCCATATCGCCCACCCTTATTTATTAGTTTGAATATGTGAAACTCAAGAAAAATTTGTAAATACGATTAGTCAATAATTGTTGTAATAATCGTTAGATTAATTAATTATCAAAATAATTGTTTGTTGCAGCCCAAATCAGTGGCATCAGTAGGCTTACCAAGATACTGTATGTCACCCATTGTAAATCAAATATTGTGTTAACATATTTAGGCTATAAGCTAATTTGTTTATGATGTATAAATACATACCTGACTATTTACCACCACATGAAATGGTTATATCAGATGTTACATGGGTCTGGATTGAGTGTTTTTAAAGGTGACATTTAAGTCCTTGTGCCCAAACGGTGTTATATTTAGCTGTCATGTAACAGTTGTATTACAAAGTCAGTGTTACTATTTCTTACAGTGCCCACTTTAGTCAACTTTGTGGAAAGGTTGGTGACATCAACTCCTACACCATGTACACCTGCAACGACTAGCACCATCGCCACGTCCTCCAAACAATCAATAATCACAGGTGTTCCCAGAGAGGACACATTAAAAGCTGAGGTCCTGTGGTGTTTGAACATGATGGAGTCTCGCTACTCTTTCAATTCCAGTGGAGGGATAGGTAAATTAAATTATTTTATCTTTTACCTATGACTTGAAAGAAATATGAACTTGAACTTGAACTTCATTTTGAGATTCCAAGGCATTAAGTGCAGAAAAATACAAAATGCCAAAGTTTGATTTATTGCAGTCACAGATTTGTCAAAGTGAAATGTAAAAGTGCCTATTTAAAGCAGCACCAGGTAACTTTTGTTGTGGCAAAACTTCAAACAAACATCATCACTGAATAAGGGACACTTAGAATCTTCATAAAAAGTTATAAAGTATTTATTCCTCTTGCAAGAGTGATCCTCGTCACCAACACACATACAGCGAGTCAGTGAGGAGAGATAAGGGAAAGGCAGTCTCTGTCCATTTTATATCTTATTCCCTTCAAGGCCTTTACTTATTTCCCTCCCCCCGTAAGAAAGATATAGATACCAGTCTGTCTTCCTTATTCTTTAACTGGCTCACGAGGGCTCACGAGGCCTTAACCTTTAGGCTATAACGTACAAATGCACTCAAGATGACCCTTTGACCATGTGCCTTCCCTTATCCTCACTGACTCCCCAACACAGCAAATTATTACACAAAGCCCCTTCTCACTGCAAGTGAGAAAGCCAGATGGGCCTTCATTAAAAATCACTGAAATACAGAGTAATAAGGAAAATTCCACTACATCTCCTCTCTGTTTATCATACACTGATAACTTGATTAATCAAACACTGTAATAATAGTAGTAAAATAATAATGGTAAATAATAAATGCAATAATAAATGCAAGTTCAAGTCATTACATCATAAAAATTACCCTCCTTGAACCTGTTATGAAAAAGTTTAGAATGAAGAAGCATAAGGCTGTTTTTGTGGGGGAAAGTCCCCATAATATTTTAGCAAGCACGTAAATAGGTTTACTAATGCCGGGCTCACTACCGCAGTCACACTAGTAAGGAAAAAGATTATAGCACAGTAGGAAAACAAACATTCAAATTCAAATCATAAAATTGTAATAAAACCTCAGTTTCAAACCCTGTCCTTTTCCGCCCTCTCATGGCATATCACCCGTTCTCAGACCAGGGAAAAAACATTTTAACTCAATTAACACGTTTCACTGTAACTTCCGCTACTGGTGTCATCATACTGGTGTTCATCAATATCATCATCGTTTGGATAGACTGTCATTTTCACCAATTGAACAGACATTCCCACTTTAACCAGTTTTCGCACTAACATGGTCACCCCTTGTATAAAACATGGTATGCATAACAAAATCAGTAGTATTATAACTAAAATTGGCAACACAGTTTGAATCAACCAAAATCCCCAGCCATCCCCCAGATGCATTATCCAGGTCAGCCAGTTTTCATTCACTGGCTCAGGCTCCTGCACTGCCCTTCTCATGTGCTCAATTACATCTGTTATGTTGTCACTGTAATCTGGGATATTGAAACAACAAGACACACCTAGCATTTTACAAACTCCTCCTCGTTCTGCTGTAATCAAATCTAAGGCTAAACGATTCTGGATCACTGCCTCTCTTAAATGTCTCATCTCATCATTTATCATGTTTATAGCATTTTCAGTAGCATTTGCTATTGCTAGTACAGACCACGCTAACCCATTTACCTTGTTTATCGTTACTGTCGTTCCCACCCCTAGGAAAATAGACCACCCCACATTTGCCCCAGGTGTTGTCCATGGATCGGATAATGTGTACCCCGAATAATGGCTTGGCAAAACCCCAGGCAAAATCTTAACACTTCTTTTCTCTCTGGCCCTCGGCGTTTTGTTTGGCAAATACACAGATGTCCCCACATTTATCAAAGCTGGATAACAGCACCCTGACCACCCGTGTTCAGGCATCCTGTGAAATGCTCTGTTCCCACAAACCCACACTGCTGCTGGTGAAGTCTCATACAGTTTACCAAATGGACATGTGAAACTAATTTCTTTGCCGTTGAGTGTCGCTGTGCAATTGTTCACTGTCCCGCCTTTCATGTTGATTCTGACCCTGCAGTCAGACCATCCTGTTGTGAAAAGTCTCTGTGCATCTGAACAAACGCACACATCACCTTTCTCATGTGTTACTCTAAGTGGTGGAATTGCTATATCAGTGTTGTTATATCGTCGAATGTTGTCACAGCTGTCCACAGGTTGTTTCGTTGGTGTCTCTCCTTTCTCCAGCTCAGCTGCTGCTAAAAGCACATCAGTCATTTGCTGTGGAATCAGACACTTTGTTACATTAGCTGTTGCTACAGTCAGTGGGACAGCCTTCCATGCGTGTGACATTTGCAAACAAAGCCAGCAGCTCGTCGTTATCTCTAATTCCTCTTTCTGCAGCATAGCCAGAGCACAGGCCTTGTTACCTTGACATTTCATCATGGCTTTCTGCACTTCAGGATTTCCTTGACCCTTTCCCATGTCTCCGTTCTCCATCCATGCCAGCTCGTCCCTTGTTTCCCGTTCGACCTCAGGTGCTACAAAAGGTTTTAAAGTTGGGACTGCCTCATTTACAATAATGTCAATTTCTTCATACCAGTCCGTTCCCTCTAAATCTAGTCCACAATAGTACTTGCCTTGGTCTGACAGTCTTACTTGTGTTAGCTCGACCGTCATCCCGTACCTGTTATTGCTTAGTCTGTGTTTTGCAAATACCTTGAATCTTTTGTCTTTGCCCCACTTGAAGTTGGCTGCGTACGCTTTCACGTCGCCCCACTTACATGGGTGTTCGCAGAAATAGAAGCCTGCGTACTCCTCGCTGCGTCCCTCACAGCCTGGACAGTTCTTTTGATAGGGGTTGCAACTGAAACTCACATTTGATCCTTCATGAACTGTCACCGTGCTCCTCTCGAGACCCCTCGCTGGTTCCACCGCTTCGAAGGCGTCTCTCCTAGCACGTTGTCGAGTTGCGTTGTTCCTCTCTGTTGTTGCAGTCCTGTTGGTTTGATCTCCTGTTGATAACACTTTCAAACCTTCTGTGAAGTGCAGTATTAGCAAGCAAATTGTCACTGATAACACAGTCATTATGAATGTGGTCTTAAACAGGCCACACATTCCTGGCACTCTGAATGGATGCCACGGTCTCGTACGCTCCATGTTCTCAGTCACTCTGATCAAAAGTTCAGCTGTATGACCAGAAAGTGTTAGAGAAATACAGTCTTTAAAGCACCAAAAGTCTTATCTGTTCTGTTGTCACCGGTTTTCAGCCGGATTTCGTTTGCAGTCTGGCGCTAAGAATTTTTAATCTTGTTTGTTTTTCAGTCTGTACCTTTTCACGCCACACAATTGTTTTTCTCTGTCTTCAGGCTCTGTTGTGTCTTTTGCATGGCCTTGCTTTTGTGCAGATAATGGTACTTGCTGTTCAAAGCTGGATCTTGACGGTCATTGGCGTTGACCCTCCTCCTGCGATTGCTCCGCCTCCGCAATGGGCGGCACCTTCCTGCAATGGTCTGGTTGACCCTCCCCCTGCGACTGCTCCGCCTCCGCAATGGGCGGCACCTTCCTGCAATGGTTTGCGTGGACCCACGTGGCCCTCTCCGCGACCTTCACCGCCGTGTGCGTCACCAGAAGCACCTGGAAAGGTCCAAGCCACCTTTTCGCCTTCCAGCTCTTTCTCCTGTGATCACGAATCACCACGAAATCGCCAGGCCTGACGTCGTGTAAAAACGTCTCAGCAACTCTCCCCTGGGTAGCTTTCACCTGCACAGAAATGTTTGATAACAGACACGACATTCCTTTGCAGTAATTCAACATGTCACTCTCACACACATCCGTTGATGGCAGTCGTTGCTTACCCCCCTCTATTCCCCTGAATGGTGGTCTGCCAAACAAAATTTCAAATGGGCTCAAGTTTGTTTTCACTCTTTTTCTCATCCTCATGTACATCAGTACAATTGGTAGGGCCTTAACCCAAGACAGACCTGTCTCTTCGCAACATTTTGCCAATTTGTTCTTGATTGTCTGGTTCGATCTCTCTACTGCTCCTCCTGATGAGGGCGCGTAACTGCAGTGCGTTCTCATATCAATGCCCAAGAACTCTCCTACCTGCTTTATTGCAGCATTTACAAAATGTCTGCCATTGTCAGAGCTGATTTTTCTTGGAATTCCCCATCTCGGAACAATCTCGGTTAACAGGGCCTTTGCCACTGCTGCCGAATCTTGTTGCGAGGTTGGGAAGACCTCAACCCATTTTGACCACATGTCAACCATCACCAGACAGTGTTTCAGTCTCCCACACGGGGTTAACTCGATGAAATCCATCATTAGATATTCAAACGGACCTGCTGGCGCTGGTTGAGATGCTAAGGGTGTTTTTATGCCTCTTGCCACATTGTGTGTGTTGCAAATGACACATCTTTTGCAAAAATTTTCAGCAACCACTGTAAACCCCTTAGTGAACCATAAATCTTTCATCTGCATTACCATCATTCCCTTCGACACGTGGTCACGCCCATGTGTCAACTTAGCGTAATGCTGAAAGAAGTGCTTGGGTAAACAAGGAATGCCATCATCACTCATCCACACACCCCCCTGGAGGCCGCATCCAGACGACCTCCACTTCTGTTTTTCTGCTCCTGTGGAGAAAGTCTGCATACTTTCTAAACAAAGAGAAATGTCAGGGTTAGTCACAGATACCAAAGCACAAGACGTTTCTTTTGTCTCCTTCGTTGCCGCGGCCTTCGCCGCCGCGTCGGCTCTCGCGTTTCCTGTGGAGATAAAGCTTTTATCGTTAGAGTGCGCTGCGCATTTACAGATTGCAACCTTGTCTGGCAAAAGAATGGCATCCAAAAGCTCAGCCACAAGTGAGGCGTTCAATATCGGATGTCCATCCGATTTCAAAAAATTCCTGTGGGCCCAAATTGCCCCAAAGTCATGCGTAATCCCGAATGCGTAACGCGAGTCTGTGTAAATCGTCACACATTTGTCAGTCATTAATTTACACGCTTCTGTCAGAGCAACCAATTCAGCTGCCTGAGCCGAATAATTCGATGGCAATTTGCCAGATTTCAACACGTCAAATTCAGTAGTAACCGCGAAACCAACCTTATTCAAACCTGTTTGTGGATCTTTCGAAGCTGATCCATCCACAAAGAGGACATTGTCACAATTCTCCAAAGGTGTGTCCAACAGGTCTGGACGTGGTGTACACACCTGTTCCAATGCTGATAGACAACAATGATGCTCCTCTCCATCATCTTCTGTTGGCAGAAGTGTGGCAGGGTTCAAAGTTGTGCATCTTTTCACAGTTATGTTCGGCATGTCAAGCAAAATCGTGTGATACCTCAGCCATCTGGCCGTAGACAAATGTGATGTTCTCTGCTCCTGCAAAATCATGGAGACTGCGTGTGGGACCATCAAAGTCAAATCAGAATACCCCACAAATTCCCTCGAAGCCAGCACAGCCAGCTCAGCAGCCGCCACAGCCCTCAGGCAGAGTGGCAGACCTGCTGCGACTGCATCAAGCTTCGTTGAAAAATACGCTACTGGTCTCAGCCTGTCACCATGGGTTTGCAAGAGCACTGAACTCATAAAGCCTTTTTTCTCGTCTACCATTTGTGTGAATGGTTTGTCAACCGCTGGCAGGCCCAACGCTGGAGCCTGAGTCAGTTGCAGCTTCAAGGTTTCAAAAGCTTCCTGTGCCTCTGTGGGCCAATCAATCTTGTCACATGATCTCAAGCCTTTCCCTGCTGTGAGGGCTCTCAAGGGCTTTTCAAGCAGTGCATAATTTGGAATAAACGTTCGACAATATGCACACATTCCCAAGAATGATAACAATTGTTTCTTTGTTATGGGTCTTGGTACATCTGCAATCGCTTTAACTCGTTTCTTAGAGAGAGCTTTACTGTTTGGTGTGATTGTGTGACCCAAAAAGGTTATTTCCTGCTTCACAAACTGCAGCTTTGTCAGGCTGACTTTGTGCCCCTCCCTTTCCAAATGTTTCAGGAGAGTCACACTGTCAGCCACACAGGTAGCCTTATCTCGCGCGCAGAGAAGTAGGTCGTCGACATATTGAACCAAGGCCGTTCCGTTCGATAAAATTAACGGTTCGAGACTCCGTCTGAGCGCTTCATTGTAAATCGTCGGAGACTCGCAGTACCCCTGACACAAACGAGTAAAAGTGTACCCTTTGTTGTCAAAATCAAACGCAAACCAGAACTGACTATCCTTATCCACTGGAACGCTAAAGAAAGCGTTGGCCAAATCAACCACAGTGAAATACATTGCATCTTTCGGAATTTGTGACAAAATGGTGTACGGGTTCGGTACGCGCGCAGCTCTCGCAATAACGGCTGAATTAACCGAAATGAGATCTTGCACGAAGCGCCACTGAACGGTGTCATTCTTATGAGCTGTTGCCTTTTTTACTGGGAAAATAGGTGTTCGTACTGGAGAATCATGACACGGGATGATGACTTTCTCTTTTAGAAGAGATTCAAAAACTGGCCGGATCCCCAACAATGCCTCCTTTTTCAGGGGATATTGCTGTTGACACGGCCTGTAATCAGACTTTGGAGTGATTACCACTGGTTCGCAACCTTTAATTAAACCAACGTCATATTTATGCTTTGACCACAACGTTGAAGGTATTTCTGCCAGAACAGGATGAATGTCTGTGGCAGAAATAGCTCCGTGATCATGTTTCTCCATTACATTCTTTTCAATAGCAGTCACAGTTCTCTGTACATCAACCTCAAAATCACAGCTTAGCATAGATGCCCCTGCACTTTCACTGTGTTTCACCCCGTCTCCCCTTTCAGCCCAATCTCTGGCTGTCATGCATTTTCTCACAAAAGGGCCCAACTCCTCCCATTTCTGCGCTCTGCCCTTGGTCACTGACAAGTGTGGCGCAGACACTCCTGCTATCAAATACAGCTGCATTTGTTTTTCTGACAGGCAAGCTGAGAGCGCACACACATTCTCATTCCAAAAAAGTTTATCAAACCGCATTTTTCTCATTTTCTGTCCCGTTAAACCACTCCTCCTCAAATTGTAGTTCACGCTCAATAACAACATGTGACGTGCAATGCAATTTGTCAGGCATCATAATTTCTCTGTTATCTGATACTGTGCGATCCTTTGCCAATTTCAAAATCATTTGTGCCCAATCAGAATCTTTAATCTGCCACTCGTAAGCCCACTGTGGCTCAAATTTTGCACAACACATCTGCTGTTCTTCCTCAATTACAATACCCATCGGGCCAGCAGTGAGTTTCAAATTTAACTCACACATCAGATCCCTCGCCAATAATGGAGCTGGACAGGATGCAGAACACAAAAACGCATGTTTTAATGTTCTGCCCCTCTCCGTCTCGCATTCTAACGGCACAGTGAAATTGTCTGAAATATCATGCCCTGACGCTGACGTGCTTTCAAACACTACATATGTCAATCTTGGTTTGCATGGCAAGTCATATGGCCTTATTGTGGATCGGGCTGCTCCCGAATCCACAAGAAAATCTACCATTGTACCATCAACTAACATGGGATATCTCGGTAGTCTTAAAAACCCTGCACCTTTGTACATTCTCAAACATTCAGCAGACACAGCATTATTCAAATTTTCATCAGTCACACATAAAGGTTTGCAAGCATTTTCTTCATTGCAGAGAGCATTATGTGAATCAGTGTATTTGTGCGTGTTGTGCGTGTGTGTTAAAAAAATTTCACTTCCCTTTCTCGCAGCCGGTTGAATGCCTGTCGCTCGCCCTCCCCTCTCCTGTTCTCCGTTCCTCTCCAGTCAATCCGCCTTCATCGCCTCCGGGCAATCCTTAGCCCAATGTCCCTCTTCCTTGCACACTCGGCACTTTGAGCATTTGAAAAAGTCATGTTCATTGCTTTCGCAAAGTCCACATTTCCACTTTCCTTGATACACTTTCTTCTTCTTGTTGGCCCAGTTTTGTCTCGCTGGTGGTGCACTCGTGCTAGCTTTGATCTGTACAGCGGCCAGCTGCAACTCTCTGTCCGCCTTCAGTTTCACAGCTTTGTCCCTCTTTGTCAGCAGCTGTTCTTCGGCGTGCACAGCGTGCGCTAGAGCGGTTGTAAGTCGCCCGCTCTGCCACTCGATGTAGCTCGCTTTCACCGCTTGTGAGATTTCTGGTCTCAGCCCGTCCAGGAAGCGGCTCTGCAGATGGCACTCCCACGTGCTTGGCTGCACCCCCCTGTCCGCCGGCTCGTCCATACCGCTGTGTTTCTGAAATGCATCAAAAAGTCTGGCATAATAGTCACGAACGGACTCTTCTCTCACCTGGCGACAGCTGTTGATCTTTTCTGTGTCCACTCGTGCTGGGAACGCCTTTTTTATTTCTTCTGCGAGTTTCTTCACTGTACCTCGATACAGTGCGTTGGTTTCATGCGTCCACTCTCCATGCACTCTTCGTTGTTCGGTTGGTGGCATGTGGCAACTCACTTTGTGCCAGTTCGTGGCCCCCAGTTTCACGGCTAACAGTCGTTTCAGTTCTTGTGTGGTGGGGCTGAACTCCTCACAGAAAGTGACTAGTTCGCTTGAAAATCTGTCACCTGCGTCGTCCGGGCTCGGCAGATGAGCCATCGCTTCTTTCATGTCTGTCACAGTCCATGGTCTGTAGACCATCACCGAGCCGTCCGGTCCCGCCACTTCCACCATCGGGGCTGTGATGTTAACTGTTTCATCTCTGACCTGTGATCTTGTGACGACCTTCTTCGGCTTGGCTCCTCTCTGTTCGTCCGTGATCTCCGTGATTTCGTCCTCCTCGCCCTGGGCCACGCGCCTGGCCGCTTGTTGCGCTGCAAGGTCTTTGTGCACTGCTTGTGCCGCTTGCACCGCTAGCTGTTGGAGTGCCAGTGCCATCGTCGCTTCCTGCTGCCGTTGCGTTTCTGCTCGTGCGGCTTCTACCGCCTCCTGCTCTCGCTGTGCTGCCTGCGCTGCAGCTCTTGCTTCTCTGTCCTTTCGCTCCTCTTCCGCTTCCTGCGCTTCACGCGCTTCACGCGCTGCCAGCGCGGCTTGTGCTTGTCTCTCTCTCTCTTCTCCTTGTGCATCGAGTTGCGGTCCGGCTGGTGCTCGCGGCTGGATGGGTCTCGATGGAGAACAGTCAAGGTCGGGGTCGAACTTCAGTGCAGTCAATCCGGCTCCTGGGTAGTGTGTTTTGTACTCCGGCGGTGCCGGTCTCACCGTCATTTCATGTGGAGAAACACAAACATACTTTGGGTTAGTCGGTTCTGGTGGAGCAGACACACATACAGGCAGACTTTCACACTTTTCATTCTTTCTTCCTGCTAATTCTTTTTGCATTTGTCTTCTTTGTCTTTTATCTGCTTCTTCAAGCCAGCAATCTACTGTGTTTTCACATTTTTTGCATACATGCCTAACACATTTACAACAACAACCCGGTTGTTTCTCACTACTCTTTTCCACTGAGTCTCTCACCACTTTCAGCCTCGTGAGGCTCAATGTTCCCTCTTCGGGAAAATCATGATGCTTGATTAATTTCTCAATATCTTGCATGCATTTCTGACCATAATGTTTTCTCATTTGGTAGTACACCGGTGTATCATATTTCATAACCTTGCTCTGAGACATTCCCATATTGGCTGCTCTCTGTTCTCTCCGTGGATTTCTCTTTTACGCGCGTTCTCTTTATTTGTCAGGCGTCCCTTGACAAATCCGACCTTTCTTTTAACCCAGTCGGACGGGTTACACTATTAGTGTCACTATTAGTGTCCTCCTAATTACGGTTTACCAAAAAAATCTGTTACGACTTTCTTGGCTCCCCCTAATTAGCCTCAGCACCCGAAAATAATTCGCTCCGTGGTGGAACAATTAATTTTCAGGTACCTATCTGTATGAAATGTCTTGGTCTGTCACAGTTCTCAATTAATTCCAGATTATTTATCTGCTTGAAATATCTTGTTCTGTCACAGACCTCAATTAATTTCAGATTATTTTCCTCGTATCTGTTTGAAATATCTTGATCTGTACGTAGATCTCAATTAATTTCAGATTCCGTACCACAAAACAAACAGCCCTCAGCCAATATGGTTCAGTTTCACTTTTTCTTCCCCTAATTAAACTTAATTTAATTATACCTTACCCAGAGATGCTGTTTGGAGCCACCTGAGTTCTTTGATTCCAGTGGCCGGATCCGGTCCTAACGGCGGAAACGGTCCCTCGTCTCTCAATTCTTTTCTCGAGGTAGGGTTGGAACTTTTCAGTACCAAGGTGATCAGCCGCCGCCCGTCCGTCAGTCCCGGAATCACGTCCAAGAAATCCCACAATTCTGACACCAAGTTGTTGTGGCAAAACTTCAAACAAACATCATCACTGAATAAGGGACACTTAGAATCTTCATAAAAAGTTATAAAGTATTTATTCCTCTTGCAAGAGTGATCCTCGTCACCAACACACATACAGCGAGTCAGTGAGGAGAGATAAGGGAAAGGCAGTCTCTGTCCATTTTATATCTTATTCCCTTCAAGGCCTTTACTTATTTCCCTCCCCCCGTAAGAAAGATATAGATACCAGTCTGTCTTCCTTATTCTTTAACTGGCTCACGAGGGCTCACGAGGCCTTAACCTTTAGGCTATAACGTACAAATGCACTCAAGATGACCCTTTGACCATGTGCCTTCCCTTATCCTCACTGACTCCCCAACACAGCAAATTATTACACAAAGCCCCTTCTCACTGCAAGTGAGAAAGCCAGATGGGCCTTCATTAAAAATCACTGAAATACAGAGTAATAAGGAAAATTCCACTACACTTTTCCAAGTCTCTTGTGATGGTACATCGACTTACAATAGGTTGAATGACACGTCTGCCATAGCCTGACGGGGTCTATAGCGTTTGTAATCGTACTTTTAAACTTCGGGTTTCGGGTAGTAACCGGCAAACAAAGAGAACTACAAAATTCGACTGCTTTACGGCATATACGTCACTTCCACCACCACCCCCACTTCCTTAAAATCGGACGTGCGAGCCAAACTAGCGTTTGTTTGCCAAATGTTATAGTCATGGCCGAAGCAGCACAGAAGCAAGAAAGCAAAGGTTTTGTCGGAGGAAAGCAAAAAGAGGAAACGAGAAAGTGATCGTATTAAAGGCAGAACGAGGATCAACATTGGGCCAGCGTTTCCTCGCTGGCGTGAGCTGAAGGAGGAGGAGGGGTGCCCGATGCCACCCGTCCCGGTTTTTCAGGGATTATTCTCTTTTTTGAGCGACAGTCCCAGAAAATTCATATTCTTTCCCGGGACACGAATTGTGAAAATGTACTTCTAAAGTAGAATTTCCTGGTTTCAAATTAAACCGTTTCCGTCTACTGTTACTGTGTTTTCTTCATAGTTGTGTACAGTACATCCAATCCTGTGTCCGTAAACGGGTAAAAAACATGGTAAAAACGGGTAAAACAGTGGATTGGCAAATGCCAGGCGTTTACTTTTATTTGATTGGAAGCTCAACTTATCGCCTAGCAACTGCCTGTGCTGTCGGTCGGTCGCGCGCGCGCGCATCAACACACATCCAAGATGATACAGTGTGAGTTTAGTTGCTAGATAGCTTTTTAAAATATGTCTATTTACATCTATTGTGTGAAATGGGGAGAGAGACGGACGAGGAGGATAACCCATGTCTATGAGGATAACACAACAAAGTCGGATGAGCCACCAGTGTCAAAGAAAATACTATTTACAACCTACAACTCAGACTCAGACCACAAAAAATAATAATAATCTGTGTCCCGGTTTTTCACACTTCAAAGGTGGCAACCCTATGCTCGACCGATGCGGACTTTCAAATATCAAATGAAAGCCTATGTCTAAAGGGCGTGTACAAGTTTGGTAGGGGCTACATTCTTTCAAGTAAATATATAAGATGTACAAAATAATATTTTAGGATACCTAACATGTCTGTGATATTTGTTTATTTGTCTTGCCTCAAGCTATAATAAATCGATTTGTAAAATTTGCAGATTCATCTATGGTAGCTTGATATTATAATATTGACGATATATTATATCTATTATATCTACCACTCAAACATTGCATTGAAGTATCATATAGATTCAGTAAAACGGTAACCAATAGACTAGGCTACTATAATGACGCTGGCTTGTAAACGGGAGCATCACGATCATTTGTCGTTTGAAAAAAAATAAAACCCATGAAATTATATTCATATGACATGCTGAAATATATGCCACTGTACCTGGATGAAGACATTTCACACGCGACACAAGCAGAACACCTGCATGTGAACTCCTCCTACAGTGTTCTGGGCTATCATGGTTGTCAACAAATGCACGTGCATGTATGACAGAGTTTACGACAGTAGTAGAGGACAATACTGTTTCCCAACTGTAGGGGGACCCCGAGAGCAAAAAAAAGAAAAGTAACCTAGTGTTACTTTAAGATAATTTTCATTAAAGGAACACTCCGACTTTTTGGGACTTTAGCCTATTCAATATATCCCCCAGAGTTAGATAAGTCCATACATATCTTTTTAATCTCCGTGCGTGCTATAAGTCTGTTTGACGCACCCACCGCTAGCCTAGCTTAGCACAAAGACTGGATGTAAATGGTTGCAGCTAGCATACTAATCCAAATAAGTGACAAAATAACGCAAACATTTTCCTATTTACATGTTGTGATTTATATAGTCACAGAGTGTGCAAAAAACAAAGTCACATGAAACACAGACATATTTTAACCGTATAAATACTGGGAACTATATTCCCTGAATATAGGGCGGAGTGATAACCGCAGCGCACCTGAGACGCGGTTGCGTCTCAGGTGCTGCGGTTATCACTCCGCCCAAGTAGCAGTGCTTCGCCTTCAGAGAATATAGTTCCCAGTATTTATACGGTTAAAATATGTCTGTGTCTCATTTGACTTTGTTTTTTGTACACTCTGTGACTATACAAATCACAACATGTAAATAGGAAAATGTTTGTGTTATTTTGTCACTTATTTGGATTAGTATGCTAGCTGCAACCATTTACATCCAGTCTTTGTGCTAAGCTAGGCTAGCGGTGGGTGCGTCAAACAGACTCATAGCACACACGGAGATGAAAAAGGTATGTATGGATTTATCTAACTCTGGGGGATAAGTTGAATAGGATAAAGTCCCAAAAAGTCGGAGTGTTCCTTTAAGAATAATAGGCTAATGAACTCACCATTCAAGCAATCCGCCCCCGAATTGGTGCTAATTTGAAATCGAAACTAAAAAGCGCACAGCCGCACGTATCCACGAGCAGAACAGAGCGAGCGTTCTCAGTTCATTCCTATGGAAAAACCAAACGCTCGCTTCAGCATTATGAATGCCTGTGCGGACGCGCACATTTTACTTTCGCCTTCAAATTAGCGCTTTAAAAGCCCCCGCCGGAGATACCGGTGTTGTCACACGTCGATTAACCAGTGGGAAAATATCCTCACCGTCACACCCACACAAATAAAACTGTGTTTGATTTCAATCTCTTTCTTTTTTCTTTACTTTTAGGTGTGCTATGTTCTGCAATGTTCCCCGACAGTGCAATTGCGAAGACTTTTGCCTGTGGAGCAAGAAAGTCCATGTACATTTGCACGCATGGTTTGGCTCCACATTTCAAACACTTGTTGTGCAAAAAACTCTCTTCTGATAGGGAGGACTATGTACTTCTCTTTGATGAGAGCCTTAATAGAAAAACACAATCAAAGCAATGTGACTTTCATGTCCGTTTATGGGATGGGGACAAAGTTGTGACAAGATTTTATGACTCAAAATTCATGGGACACGCCACTGCAGTAGACCTTAAATCAGTCTATGAGAGAAGTACTGAAAATCTGCCAACAGAAAACATGGTTCAGATCTCCATGGATGGACCAAATGTGAATTAGTCTTTTTATTCAAAGGTTGACAAATCCCTCCAAGATACTCATAATGTACACCTTATCAATATTGGCAGCTGCGGCCTCCATATTGCACACGGAGCCTTTCTGAAAGGAGTGGAAGGGACAGACTGGAAAGTTGGCAGCATATTGCAATCCATGCACCACCTTCTGAGGGATTCTTCAGCTCGTAGAGAAGATTATTTCAACATAACAGGATCAGATTCCCCAAAACCACTAAAGTTTTGCAGGACAAGATGGCTGGAAAATGTGCCTGTACTAGAAAGGGTGTTGGAAGTTTTACCACACATGGCTGCATATGTCAATGCTGTTAATGAAAAGAGGTGTCCAAATCCAGGGACAAAGTCCTTTGATGTGATTCAGGAGGCTGTTGAAGATCCACTCATGGCCGCTAAACTAAATTTCATCTTGTCAGTGAGCAAGGAAGTGACTCCATTTCTTGCGTGCTTCCAGACTGATAAGCCAATGGTGCCATTTCTTTCAACAGACCTGTTCAAGCTGCTGAAGAGTCTGATGTGCAGATGCATCAAAAAAGACATCATGAAGAAAGCAACAACACCTCATAAACTTCTGGATGTTGAGGTGGGAGATCAAGACTGTCATGTTGACTCCTCGCAGGTGGACTTGGGTTTTGTTACAGGGAGAATTTTGAGGGACGTGTCCACATTGAAGACAATAGGACAGAAAACACACCTGCTCTTCAAACACACTTGCAAGAAATGCTTGGTTTTAACCCTCTGGGGTCTGAGGTGTTTTCTGTGTCCTGGAGGTGTTCTGACATTTGTGCTTATTTCTGTTACTTGTGACATTTTCATGGCTAAAGTCTTATTACACTGCATTCAGCACAAACTCTGCTACAATAATATGTCAGCAGCATGTATGTAAAAGTTTGTAGTTTTGAGATGAAAACATTAATGCGTGGTTTGTGAAAATGACAAAAAAAAAAAAGTCACTGAGATGAGGTCATGAAACCCAAACTGATTATTTCTACATAAGACTTTTGAAAATTGTATCACATAGCCTAGAATATTTGCTCCAAAACTATGTGAAAATCACCTTGACTACTCATTCAGATCAGACAATATATTGATTTAAAATTTGTAAGACATGTCTTGTGTAAGAAAGCTTTATGCGAGTAGGCGTAAACCACCCATGAATATTGAGTGTTTCACACCTGAGAGAGACAAAAGCCGCGTTTCCACCGAAATTACCCGGAACAATTTGTCCCAGGAACTTTGTTCCCAGGAACTTTTTTTTGCCCCAGACCGGTTGCTTTCTGCGTTTACACCGCGGTCTAAAGTAGATTATAAACTGCGCGCGACTGCTCCTCCCAGTCTGGACGGACAGTAATCAGTTTTGAGCGCTACATTTATAATAAATATGGAGGAGATTCAAACTGTGCTGCAGTTGTGTTTGTGATTTATTGCGGACATTGTGAGATGGCTGGGACGAACACGCAGAAAATTTCCTGTTACACAAATACGCTTAACCTCGTCGTCGGTCCAGCGGGGGTTTTTATTTTTTATTATTAAATTCCATATTTGCAGACAGACAACTCTTAATGCATGAAGCCACGAACCGCAATAGATTTTTAAAAATGCCGGTTAAAATAGAATGCTGCGTGGAGTCCTCCAGTCAAAATGCGGCGTGAACACAACCAATCAGCATGTTCAGTGTACAAGTCACGCCCCCGAAAGTTCCTGAACTTTGAAAAAGTACTACCTCGCGAGCAGGGACTTTCGGAGGGGGAAATATTTACCCGGAACTTCATTTAGACCCTGGTTCCTGCGGTGTAAACACTCTACCACCCCAAAGTTCCTAGTTCCTGGGGAAAGTTCCCGCGTTGAAACGCGGCTAAAGAGCCTCCCATAATGGCCCTATTAGGAGATCTCAGGTCATGTGAGGAACTTTGAACAAAGAATGAGGAGATTTTAAAAAGAATGGCTTTTTGATTGTGTTAATATAGAGGATGATTTTGCAATTAAACTGCCTTGATTAATGCTTGATTTGCTTTGTAGTGATGTAACCTAAATAGTAATAATGCTTTTGCTAAGATAGATGTATGTAACCCTGTTAGTGATGTTGAACAAGATATGTATTATGTGATTTCACTATTATTAAGAAAAATTACTTACTTGCATGAAATGTATGTGTTGACTGATTTAGAGTAGAAAGTACTTATGTATTAGAAATAGTTTTATGATTAATGAAAATGTACTAGATAAAGTACGACTAAGAGAAGAAAGCAGAGGAAGAGGAGTCGGAGGCGCCGTGAAAGAATACGGCGTAAACAGCTAAGAGCCATGTCTAACCAGTTGGCAGAACTCCACTTGATGACGTCAGGAGAGAGTCTGGAACCTACATTCCGAAGCCTGCATATAAAAGGCTGAGAGAGAGACTGAAGATTTGGGAGACTGAATAGCGCAGTGTCCCTCGACGCCTGTATAACCAGCTGATTGTTGAAACTTATTATTATTGTAACCTAACTTTAACTTTGATATAACGTTTGTTAACTTTAATAAAACTTATATTATATTATTGGCAAGTTATTGTCTGATTAATAATTTAAGGACCTTAAGCAAGAACTGACCACAGGGAAGTCTGCTGAACTAATTGTAAGTATTTTGAATGCTTATAGCATTGTCCAGATTCGACTTTCCTTACCTACCTGAGAATAAAGAATAAATAGGTAAAAGGTGTAAAGTATATTTGAGACACCATAAAACAATTGTTTGGATTTATTTACAACACAACAATCCAAAGATACACAAAAAATGGCAAAAAAGCACATTATTTAACACACTGAACTAAAGACAGAGACTTATAACCAGTCACACACATTTGTGCCATTCCTGAAACAGTGCATACCTGTCATTTCCCAGGTGTTTGATTTTTCACTTTACCATGTTCTGCTCATGTTGAAGTCAGCAGGACTATACTTAAAAAAAAAAAAAAAAAAAAAAACCTGTGAACATGCTGATATCAAGAGAAACTAGGGCTGCACGATTTTGGGAATACATTTTAGATTTGTCCTGGTTAATATTGCTTTTTAAAATTTATAAAATACATACATACACACACACACACACACACACATATATATATAAAATGAACACCAGGTTTGTTGTAGGCATACGTGCAGGGCTGCATAAAATAATAATAACAATAATAGGCTATAGCAGGCATCGTTAAAAAGGAACACTTCAGTAACACTACACTAGAGAAAAATATATTTATTATCATATGTTACTTCAAATGTTTACATCTATATGACGTTACATCGATATGACTTTATGAAATGAGATTGGAGTAAAAACATGAAGCCTATGTTTGGTGCATTTTGCGGATCAGGACAAATTTTTCTGTCCGAGCCCAGTCCGCGTCCGATAGGCATAAATATATTTTTTTCTCATACTAATTACACATGTACGTTTGTTTGTGTGGAAAGCATTCGGAAATGTCAACAGATGAGCGCATCAGTGCTCACAGAGCAACAAGGCTCTTAACACAGGCGCGCATGCATGTGTTTCGTTGTCATGGCTACATAAACAAATTTCCGCACACAGGAAGACAGATGTTATGGTAATATTTTACATGTATTTTAAAACGAACGTATCAAAAACGAACGTTTGCATCAAGTGAAAGCATCAGCCACATTGGCTACCTACATAATAAGCTGTTTTAAATGTAAAATGTTCAATGCGGCTCTGATGTGGGCTCGGGTCGGGTATCTCGGGTCGCTGTTTCCAACAATAACAAAGGCGAAGCTTGATGACGCTATGAAGGAGAGTGGAACGATGGGAGATGTCGTTTTCAACATCCAGAGACGTATGGAATTAATGAATCATGATCACGGATGAGGTCATTTATTAGTTTTTGTATTACCTGTACGTCTGAACTTGAAATTTTTTGTCATAATAATGAATTAACTACAAGGAACGCAAAATGTTATGCTATATTATCCTGTTACAGCTATTTGTCAAATGATTTGTTAGGTTAATGCTGTGTAGTTTTAGGATGTTTATAGTTAATGAAGTGTTGTTTTACGTGTTCAAACGAATCATAGTAAAATTAAATTTGAACGGACATTTGCAAGTAATGGCTTAATATTTTTTAACAACAGATATCCGATTGTATTTCATTGCACTGCCATAATCTCGGTCACGGACTGGCCAGCCAATGTGGGCCGGCCCACCTGGTACACAAATATATATTAAAATAATGACGGAAATCATAATAGGCTATTACATGTGTGGGTGCGGGGAAGCGGCCGACAATTTTTTATATTTTATAATGTTGATATATCGCATCACGATAGTGTCGTGGGTAAGTGTGCCATCATATAACGTGGGAGACCTGAGTTCGTGTCCCAGCTAGAGGAACTTTACTGATTTTGTCCCCCTTCTCTCTCGGGAAGCTCTCTCCATCTCGAAAACGCCACACCGATATTTATCCTTGTTTTATTCCTCCGTTTGTCACAAATTCTGCGTGTATCCCCATATGGACACTTACATTTTGTTGGCACTTAAATAGGCTACTCGCCAAAGAGTAATCGTGATCCATGATGTACACAACAGCTATAACCACCACTTCCGCATTTGTCCACGTGATATTGCGGAAACCAAGGATAGAGCGGATATTGCGTCACTGACAGGCGACATTTTTTTCCGGAACAGACAATTATTTAAAATTGGAATTTCTCTGAAATAAAAAATCTTTGGAGACTTTTGGGATATTGTAAGTACATAACTGCAGGAAATATATCACACTGTCCAAGTGATTTTTGGATCTTTTATTACAAAATTGTTACATATTGTATCTTTAAACAGAGAATATTTGTTTTCGTTTTGAATCAGATCATTTAAAACTACACACTTAAATGTTTATACGTATATAGAGCTCACAAATGTGACAAGTATTCGCTGAGTTTTGTTTATGTTTAGAAAAAAAAAGTTCACGAGACGGAGAGGCAGAAAGCACACCCTGTTTACGTTTTGTTTTGATTGTAAGTGGACACATACAAAAGTAGACATCTCACTCAGAGATTCTTTTTTCATATTTATTAAGTCTGTATGACCATATATGACGGAGTATTTTAAGTTTATTTAGCTGCTATGTTAAAAAAAAACGCGCAAATCACACCGGCGTGATTGCCGACCCCAGAGGGTTAAGGGCCCGAGTGTGCTCGTTCTTTAATCTTCTTTAAGCGCAGCGGAGCAACTGTGTCTAAAGTGCTGGAAAAGAGAGAGTTAAAAGTTTCTGTTGCAATATCGAGTTCTTCTAAGCTATCCGGGATGCTGAGATGATGAAACTGATTAGGAAGAAAATTGATAAAGCAATCTTTAGTGGCAGAAGTGATCGGTATAACATATTTATAACACGGGGGCGGCTTTGCAGCCTTGGCTAAATGTAATTTACATGAGACTAGATAATGATCTGAGATGTCATCGCTCTGCTGCAGTATTTCAACGGCATCAACATCTATTCCATGTGATAGTATTAGATCTAGATTCTAGAGTATGATTACGGCAATGAGTAGGTCCTGGCACATGTTGTCTAACTCCAATTGAGTTTACAATGTCATTAAATGCCAATCCCAATGCATCTTTATCATTATCTATGTGTATATTAAAATCACCAACAATTGGTACTTTATCTGCAGCCAATACTAATTCTGATAGAAAGTCCGCAAATTCTTTGATGAAGCCTGTATGGTGCCCTGGTGGCCTGTATACAGTAGCCAGCAGAATTTTCAAACGTGATTTATTGTTTACACTATATATTTTTACATTAACCCCCTGAGGTCGGCAAACGCGTGGGCGCGTTTTGCTCGTTTTTTTTTACATAGCAGCAAAATAGACCTAAAATACTCTGTCAGTTTTGGTCATACAGCCTTAAGAAATATGAAAAAATAAGCTGTTAAATGTCTACTTTTTTATGTGTCCACTTACAATCGAAATAAATCATTGTGCTTTTGTAAAATAAAGAAAGTAAACAGGGAGTGCTTTCTGCCTCTCCGTCTCCGTGAACTTTTTTTCTGAAGCACTTCTCTAAACTCAAACAAAACTCAGCGAATACTATTCACTCAGACATGAGCTATAATATATTATATCTCTGTAATCATTTAAGTGTGTAGTTTTAAATTATCTAATTCAAAACTAAAAGAAATATTCTCTGTTTATGTAATCTATATATAAAGAGCGAGAGATCAGCCGGTCTCATTATTGTTCTGGCATCTCATTACTCTGCTAATGTGACACGCCCATCGAGAGCGCGCGCTATTCAAATTCTAATCTGAAGCAACACATGCAAACCAGTCAACGCCCACAACAGCTGGAAAACACGCTCGCTGTGAGGAATAATAATATCGTGATAATCCTGGAAATTTTACCTCAAACGTGCTGGAGTAGCCTAACAACGGATCCTGCTGCAGATCATCAGTAAGTGCTTTGTTCTAATTGCGATATGAAATGGTGTCTGTAAACCGCAAAAGACTGTTTAAATTTGAATCGCGTTTCTGTGTTTGAATGAATGAACGGCACAGACGTGTGTTGTTGTTTAGCTACTACAGCTCACGCATGTCTGTGTGTGAATGAAACTATCTATATTGCCTACTGAGATGAGTAAAAATCGACTGAATACGTTGAAATAAAATGTCTTTGGATAAGCAACATATTAAACTGCAAATTAACATTTATGCCCTAATATATATTAGCCTATAAAAGACAATATGTTACAGACTAAATATGAAAGACAACATTTCGTTTTGGATATATTATAAAGTTTTTACTGCCACATCAAAACCTAATTTACAAGGTGCAAACAAAATCTTAAAATATCAATATAAGCCTTGTCTTTAAATTATTTTTGTGTTTTATTAGTGACAAATTTGGGGAGAGGATAGCCTACATCCAAAACTTTCTGAAAATACGAATGAGAATTAACTGCACAATTACTAGAAATGTTTACCTTGGATATTATACAATTTGCAAGCATACACAGTTTGTGGAAAAATACACTTTTTTTCAAGATGTTTCCAACTCTGAACCAATTCTGTAGTTATATATATATATATATATATATATATATATATATATATATATGTGTGTGTGTGTGTGTGTGTATGTATGTATGTATGTATATATATATATATATATATGTATATATATATATGTGTGTGTGTATATGTGTGTGTGTGTGTTGTCTTTGCATCTTGTGGCTCAGTGACACCTATGAATTGCTCATTAGTATGCAGCATTAGCAGCTCTTTGTCTTCTCCAGGTGGGAATGAGGACATTATTCATGACCTTGTTGGATCATTCACGCCCACCTGCATATTGCCTTTCCAAACAAAAAGTGTCTTACAAAATTTAAATCAATCTATTGTTTAATGTGAACGATTAGCCCGGATGATTTTCAGATCATTTTAAAGTAAACACTTTAGCCGACAGCACCCATTAGTCAAAAGTATTGTGGGAATATGTGAAGTTTGTCGTTTGTGGTCTTATATCAGACAATTTAAGTTTTAGTTTTTTGAATAACCACGCATAAATAATATTCTCTCAAAAATGCAAACATGTATGCATGTTGCTCACATATTATGATAGACATGTTCGTGCTAAATAGAGTGTAATTACACCTTTGCCATTAATATGTTTATAAGCAACTGAAAAAAATACAAATATCAGGTCATGTCAAAACATCTCAAGGACCCCAAAAACACCTTAGACTCCAGAGGGTTAAGCACCAACACTTCAAAATAATTATATTTACAACTAGATTTCTTAGTGGTTTTGAAAATATTACTATAAATTACAGCAACACCTCCTCCTTTGCGTTTCAGACGAGGTTCATGTTTATAACCGTAATCTTGTGGGGTTGACTCATTTAAAGCAATGTAATCGTTTGGTTTTAGCCAGGTTTCTGTCAAACACGGCACATCTAGGTTATAATCTGTAATCATATCATTAACTATTAGCGCTTTTGAAGTAAGAGATCGAATATTCAGCAACCCAAGCTTTATCATTTGCTCATCCGTATTATATCTGTTTTTTATTTGTTGAACATCAATTACATTTTTAACCTTAGATGGGTTTGAACGTTTTTTGGATTTCCAAGTTCGGGGAACAGACACAGTCTCTATATGATGATATCTAGGTGAAAGAGGCTCTATGTGATGGGATTTATCTGACCTTGGTGACGTGAGGCCGCTAGCAGACGGTCGGTTAAGCCAGTCTGTCTGCTTCCTGACCTGAGCCCCAGATTGTCATGTTTTATCTCTAAAACTATGAGCCAAATTACTAGAGAGAAGAGCAGCACCATCCCAGGAGGGATGAATACCATCTCTTTTCAACAGGTCAGGTTTGCCCCAAAAACTTTTCCAATTGTCTATGAATTCTATATTATTTCGCGGACACCACCCAGACAGCCAGCCATTGAGTGAACACAATCTACTAACTATCTCATCACTCCTGCGAACAGGAAGGGGGCCAGAGCAAATTACAGTGCTTGACATCGTACTTGCAAGTTCACACACCTCTTTAATATTAATTTTGGTGATCTCCGACTGGCGGAGTCAAACATCATTAGTGCGCCGACGTGAATAATAATCTTGGAGAATTTACGTTTAGCATTAGCCAGCACTTTTAAATTTGCTTTGATGTCAGGCGCTCCGGCTCCCGGGAAAACATGTGACTATGGTGGCTGGTGTCTCTATTTTCACGTTCCGTGTGATCGAATCACCAATTACCAGGGCACAATCAGCATAATTCTCAGTGGGTGTTTCACTGAGCGGGGCAAATCGATTTGTTATCGGAACGGAATAGTGTTTTTTTGATCCGCGACTAGAGCGATCTCTCACTGTCACCCATCTGCCCTGCTGCACGGGCTCTACTTCAGCCGGAACCGACTCATGTAAAGAGTTCACTAGGCTAGGCGCATCCAAAATAGTATCTAAAGCTCTAGCACTCTTCTTACTATTCTCGATTAAAGTTTGGATGCGTGTCTCTAGTTCTGAAATCTTCTCCGTCAGCCTGACTGTCTCCTTGCATTTATCACATATAAATCCTATATTGCCGACAGAGAAGGCTATGGTAAACATGTGACATGAAGTGCAGGTGACAATAACAGGACAAGACATTACTCACCGTGTTTGTTGACTGATTCTTACTCACCTGGGCTTTTATGAACTCAAAGGCACGGGCGCGCGAGAGAAAAATAAATAACTGAGCGCACGGGTGGTGCGTTAAAAGGCTAGCGAGTTAGAGTTGTTGTGCTGACAATAACGGAAGCTAGCAATGTCAGGTAAATCTGAGATGTTGGGTAAGCTGTATTTAGTAGTATAAACAACTAGAAATGATAATAAATGATGGTTCAAAACAGAAAAAAAATATGAAGCTAATACGAGGCTTAGACGCAGCAAACAAACTCACAGCAGCAGAAGAGGCAGACAGGAGCAATCGATCCAATAGAAGATAGATAGATAGATAGATATATCACTTGCCTTATGACCAGATATTGGCTGACCGTGGGTTTACATTGCACGAGGACTTTGCAGCTGAGTGTGGGGCTGTACTGTTGACACCTGCCTTCACCAAGGGGAAAAAGCAGTTATCTGCAGAGGTTGAAACGTCCCGAAAGATTTCCTCGGTTCGCATTCATATAGAACGTGTCATATGGCTACTGAAAAATGGAGGGCAAATTTGCGAAAAGACGCGAACACGCGTGGCCTTCATCGGCTGGCCAGATACCGGAAGCTTGGGCCGAGCGAGCCGTTCTTACAGTACTTTCTACTTCATTACATTTTTAAAATTGGGTATATCCTAAGTGACCTCTGGTTTAGTCCCTGTTTAGTGATTTAATCTTTTAGACCTGGTTTAGTCCTGATTTAGACCTAGTTTAGTCCTGATTTATAACTGGTTTAATCCTGATTTAGTGGTGCACCCATTTAGACCTTGTTTAGATCTGGTTTAGACCTGGTTTTAGTCCTGGTTTGATTCAAAGGATTAAAAAAAAAGTCCTGCACAATAATCTCTTAAGAAATACTTTTACGTTGTACTTATATTCAATAACTCTGTATCAGAGCCATGAACACTTTAAACAATACTCTATGTAAACAACACCAAGCTAAAAAAAACACACAGAGATAAAAAAAAAAGTAATAAAACAGCATATTAGCACAACACAAGTACAGCAGCATAAATGGAGAATTTAGAGATGTGCATTAGCAGTAATGTGAGTGTGGGCATATCACATTGTGCAAATAAAGCAGGTTATTCAGTTTACATTAGTCTGATACAGAGTAGGGATGCAAACGATTAATCGACGATCGATTAATTGTCGATAATACATTAATCGATCAAACTTATCGATCATCGATTAAGCAGGTTCATGCGCATGCGCGTGCGTGCTGCTCAACCGCGAAACACAAGCGAGCGCGTCGGAGTTATGTTTGGGACTATTTTACACCTTCATCATGACTATAAGTTTTCGTGTGCATTCGCAGCCTTTTGTTTTGTGCAAATGTAAGTTGTAATAGTTATTATGTGTACGCTTATCTATATCTGATTTATCTCATATTGGATGCATTTGGTTAAGAATTGTTGAAGCGTGATCTTTAGCGCGCGCAGCTCAAACGGCAATGCACGGCTAATAATGACTATTGGGACTGTCATATTACATAACATTATAAAGAGAACAATAGTGTAATAAAACATTGTGAAGTATTTGGGTTTAGTTGCCGTGTCGCGTTGTTCCAGGAAGAGCGCGTCCACAACATGAGTCATTCTGAATGGCACGTAACTCAAGTTCACTTGTGCATTCACGTCATTTTGTGCAGATATAATTTGTAATATCATGTTTATTTTGTATATATCTGACTAATCTCATATAGGTTGCGCTTCTTTGAGTTAAATAACGCGTTAGCAAAGTGCTCAACGGTTATTCATTCAGCGCGCGCCGCTCAAGCAGCAATGCACGACTAATAA
Organism: Phoxinus phoxinus; assembly: GCF_949152265.1. Classification (NCBI taxonomy): domain Eukaryota; kingdom Metazoa; phylum Chordata; class Actinopteri; order Cypriniformes; family Leuciscidae; genus Phoxinus; species Phoxinus phoxinus. The sequence continues at coordinate 9,507,900 of NC_136892.1, read as the reverse complement.
TAACGATGATTAATTTGGGACTGTCATATTACATAACATCAGAACACTATTTTATTAAATCGTTGTGAATTCATTGGGTTTAGTTGCCGTTTTCAGTGCGTTTCAGTGCACGTCTAACGTAACACTGCAAGCATGCATCTGAGGCGGCGTTGGTGACACGTTGTATTATTAGTCGTTATATTTGATTATTAAATAATTCATTTAATTTAATTATCATTCACATCGAAACATTTTACAATCCTACTAGCCCTTTATTTGGATTAAAAGCCATTCTCATTCATTTGGTGAGTAACATAGCGTGTTTAACAAACCTTGTCATGCTGTTGGCCATATGCACTGCAGCAGACGCATAATTGATCGTTAATTTAAATTACGATCGATCATGGGAATTTGTGAAAATTGACATCCCTTCAGTTTTATATTTGAAGTTTCCAGGTCTAGTAATCTTACTGTTACCTTTCTCAGACCAAGCATCAATAAGTGCTGCTGCTAATGTTTCAAGTTTTTCAAGTAGTTTACCAGATAGATGATTATATGTAGACTTAATATAGTTTAGGCTAACCCTACCCATATAGATTTTTATTTAACATTTATTTTATGTTGCTTAATGTTTGCAACAGGTGAGCCAGTGCACAATTATTTTTTATGTATTTTAATTTTCTGTGCATAATTTATTTTGTTAAACTACATAAATGCCATTCTGTACCGTATCCAAACTGTTACAATAAAACATAATTTGAGCAATATAACATGCATTTTTGTTCAGTATATAAGCAATATTTCGCTTTTTATGTTAAAGACACTGTTGATACCGTGAGAAATGTACATTCTCAGGAAAATAGCCGCTTATCAGTTAATCGTTAATCGATCGATAAGGTCAATCAATTAATGATTAATGAATTAATCGATAATTTGCATCCCTAATACAGAGTTATTAAAGGGATACTCCACTTTAAAATAAAAATTCTGTCATCATATACTCACCTTCATGTTGTTTCAAACCTGTATGAATTTCTTTCTTCTGCTGAACAGAAAGGAAGATATTTAGAAGAATGTCAGTAACCAGACAGTTTCTGGTGTCATTGACTACCATAGTATTTTTTTTTCTACTATGGAAGTCAATGAGACCAGAAACTGTCTGGTTACTGACATTCTTCTAAATATCTTCCTTTCTGTTCAGCAGAAAAGTGGAGTATCCTGTAATCTATATGCCTCGGACTCTTGGTCCGTATGAATTAGCTCAAATGATCTATAGGGAATTTTAATAACTAATCATGAATATGATTAATATTCTGCATATTACTTTACATTAAATTATCGAAATTGAAAATGTATAGATTATACGAATATATGAATAATCGATCACAACGTCTTATAATTCCTCATTCATATCAATAATCTTATTTAATTTCGATTATGAGATAACCTTTAAGGGAAATTCATGTAATGATCAGATAGGTGTTTGTCCTGCAAAAACCATCAAAGATCACCCATCAACCTCTCAGTAAAGCTATCTCCTTATAACCTCCAAGAAACATTAATTTTCTGGCCGTGAACATTAATTTTCCTGTGTTTATAAAATTAAAACTAGTAAATAATAAGAGCTCTGGCAGCTCTTGGATCTTTTAATCTCATTGACGTTTGTGGTTTTACGAGCATTTTTTCACAGACACAGTCTTGAATATATTGTTTTAATAAATGCAAACTACAGAATATAACGGATTACACATATTGATTATACACCGATTATATCTATGTACATAATTTACAGTAAACAATACAAGACACGAATAGCGGATAAGAGAGAGAAGTTGAGAGAGAGAGAGAGAGAGAGAGAATGGTCACGAGTGGCCATAGAACAGCTAAAATCACAGACCATTGAGAGAGCCATCAATCGAAACACCTTAAAACATTAAAACTCGTTAGAGTTTGATATACTTGCAAAAGGTTCGTTTGTGTGCACGAGCTGTGTCCAGCCTGCACGTGTTCTCGGAGCAGAGTGCGCGCGCTCGTGCTGAGGCGCGCGTGCTTGTTGCCAGAGCAAGCTGTTCGCGGGAGTTTTGAAGAAGGCGCCTCTTTGGAAGGGAAGTTGCTGAAGGAATTCAGGCTTCGTTCGTTTGACTCGTAGGTGGAAACGAACACAGTGGAATTTGAAAATTAAACAAAAGACTGAGATAAAGCAAATAAAAGGAGGGAACTCCTGAAGGAGTTCAGGTCCGAAGATTTCACATGATGAGCAGACGAAGGCAGGACGCGAGAGCAGAAGAACGCAGGAAGAGCTTTGCTCTTTCCTTTAAAGACTGTATGGGTCACTCCTTCGTTCGGCGCGTTGTCCAATCACCTTCAGTGATCTGGGAGCGGGAGAATCTTCTTTGTCCTGCCAGAAGACCCCAGTCTGTGTAGTTTATGACAGAGCTTTGCCTTAGTCATTTCTATGACTAAAAAGGATTCATCTAGTAATAATCATATCATTGCAGTCTATTATCGAGATTCAACTCCGTTAGGTCTCAAGATTTAAAATGGTATCAAACACATTCAGGTTGGATTATATGATAACGAAGTTACATAAGATATACAGATTAGAAGCATTTAGATTTTGATTAATACACATTAAAACTTACATTAAATCCCAAAACTGTCATGACATATAAATGGCAACACATAATACATTTGGTAATGTTTTAAATATGATTCGTTTGAAGAAAAGTCTCTTGTGTGTGTGTGCGTATCTCTCTGGAGACGTGGGTGTTCTGTCACGTGTGTTCCTTGGAATTTTTGGGGTGTCGTGTTACGTGTCTCTTTGTGTGTGTGTAATGGAGAAAGAGACAGAGACCTCTTGTTTGTTCACACAACGAATGAAGTGTTTGCAAGAAATCACGATTCACTAAATTTGATAAGCACCTGTCCGGATGTCAATGTTGCTACAATCCCTTTAATAACAGATTAGTATCAGACTAATGTAAACTGAATAACCTGTTCCATTTGTACTGCTCTATTTGCACTATGTGGTATGTAGTTTATTATTTATCATTAGCAAAGTTTATGTTTCATGTTGCACAAGTACACCGAAGAAAATTCCTAATCTGTGAAACCTTTCATTGAAAATGGCAATAAAATCTATTCTGATTCTGATATTGCGTCATTTTACTTTTAAATTAGAGTCAACTGGAAGAGCCTTTGGTTTTCCTGCATGTTTTGCAATACCAGTGCTTAGATCGAGGAACACGTTTTAGGCTGAGACATTGAATGTGGAACCACTCATCACATCTATCACATGCAACCATATCACCCGAGCTGTCTGATGAACGGCAGATGCAATATACTGGAGCCTGGTTGATAGCATGCAATGGAGACCTAACAGGTGAGGTCTGATGTGATGTCACACTGGTGTTGTTAGATCCATTTGGTGCAACATTTTCCCTGTAGAGTTCAAGCTCTTGTTTTCTCGATAGGATTTCAGGAAGAATGACACCTCGTCAGAAAGTGGACAACTTGTCTATCATTTCTGTGATGAAGTTGTCATCTCTAAGTATGCGGATGGCAACAGCATAAGTTGTGTTGCAAACAAACATTTTCATTTGGACCTGCGTGAAGTACTGGTGGTCCTTCTTAATGTTCATTTCCGGGTCAAGACAAAAGTGTTGATCTTGTACTGCTTCAACAATGGGACTGTCCTTGTGCTTATAAGGGCATTTTATTTCCATTACCCCTTGTCCACAACACTTGCAGTCAACAATGCCATCTGGTGAGGCAGCAAGATATGTTAATGTCCTTGAAATATGAAGACCAGACTTTTTGGTGGTGCACAACACGTGTTGTTTTGACACTTTCATGCTGCTGCACGTACCCTCAGTCATTGCCTCTTTGTACCGGCGGAATGCCACATCCTCATGTCGTCTTCCCCATATGACTGCTGGTGCATTGATAGGGGTCAACTGGGGTTTACACATTTTTGAGACGAGTGATGTTGGCTTATCTCTGGCTTTCATTGCCAAATGAGCTGTTGAGGCTGTTATGCGACCAGCACGTTGCTCATGCCAGACTAAAGAAGATGACTGAGCATGAGTTGCCTCTTCCACATAGTCATGTTGTTCTGGTGATATTGTTGGCAATGTCCAAGTTTTACAAAGGTCCTTTAGGTCACTTTCACTCATATTTGCATATAGTTCGGAATGAAGAGTCCTTAAACTGTTTGGTAAATGAACACTGGCAGTTATGTCTCTACTATCCACAACTTGACAATAATCTGTGTATGTTGAAATGGCCAGCAACTGGTCATCGTCATCTGCCAGAGTCTGCACAAACAGGGCTCTCTGCCTTTCTGTTGAACATGTAATGTTATTCACCTTCTTGGCTTTTAGGACTTTGTCCTTCGCTTCCTGCTTGTAAAACTTTATCTTGGAAACAGGAGCTGCCTCTAGCTTCTTAACAAAGCACTGATTCCATTGACAAGGTTCATCTGTGCATGCTGAACTAGTGTATCCCATACGTACAGCTGCCTCGATCTTAAACAGAACTGCTGCAACATGAGAGCAGGTCTCCCCCAAGCCTGCCATGTAGTCACAGTGAGCAGCAACAACATGTGCGTCAACTGTGACAGCAATCCAAGGGTGGTGTGGCTCTTCCGTGACCCGCCAGTAAGGCTTCACGTCAGCCTTGAACAGAATGTTGGAACCTACTTTCTGGTGATACACAGTCTGTACCCATCCAGACATGAAAAATTTGTAGGCTTCAAGGGATCTATAATTGTCCATGGCGGCAGAACTAAATACACCTGAAACAAAAGAAAATGAAGAAAAGGATTTTTTTTTTTCATTGAGGTCTTTTTATACATGGAGAATCCTCTCATCCTCTCAGCCCAAACATTTATCCTCCATTTAGTTTGTCTCCCCCCTCTTCATGTAAATTAAGCACATCGTCTTTCCCTTCAACATGTAAATGAAGCTCTGTTTTTAAGTGTAATTTAACAATAACAGATTCGTCTTCCCTCTCAGCATGAGGCAGAAACTCTGTCTTAAATGTAAATTGAGGATCTTTCCTCTGTGCCCACATCTTTGATGTTCTGTGAAATCAGAACAGCAAAAGGTTAAGGTGATAACATCTATCTGAAGTGGATCTTCTGTTAAAACAAAACAATCAAATGTTTTAGGTGATAAGATCTATCTGTAGTGGTCATATCTTTGATCTTCTGTAAAAACAGAACGGTCAAATGTTTAAGGTGCCAAGCTATTTAAGTCCCTGTAATCAAGGTGATTGTTGGTTGCCCTCTGTTATATTATTTACATATTACTGATTGGATGTAATTGTCTCTATAATGATAATTAAGCTCTTTTAAGTGAAGGAACATTTTGATACATAGGCCTATATATATATTGGTGGAAGTACATTTATGCAGTTAGCCTTTTTCAGCTTTTTTGAAAAAACTGTCCCTCACTGATATTGTACCACTGACAGACTGAGCTTATTACAGCCACTTTGTAAGACAGTGCTTTTGAATAAACAGTTTTTTGTTTTTTTGAATGAATAAAAAATCGATTACATAGTTAATGTAATCGATGCTTGATGGGTATTTAAACATGACTGCAAGTGTAGGACACATGGTATGTACACATGGTGTTCATACCAGGGGATTTGATGAGGTAATTGTATATTTCTGGATACTTGAGTCTGGGCCATGCTTTTGGGTTGTTCTCCCAGGACTCAGCTAGATGCCGACAGGGACAAGATTGTAATGACGCTAGGAGCTAGGAGCAGGCGCTAGGAGACTGTCTATATATTGATAAGACATTCTGTAATAGAAGAAGAAGATCTGTATTCATATAGCTGCTTGCGCCTTTCACAGACATGTAACGTTAGCTAGTCACAAAGCGCTTTACATGAGTGTTTTATTACATTCACTTCTCACCACCGACATACATTCGCATACACAGATATCATTCATCATTAAAGGGATAGTTCACTTTAAAATTAAAATTCTGTCATCATTTACTCACCCTCAAGTTGCTTCAAACCTGTATTAATTTATTTATTCTGCTGAACACAAAGAAAGATATTTTGAAGAATGTCAGTAACCAAACAGTAGTCTGTACACATTGACTTCCATAGTATATTTCTTTTCCTACTATGGAAGTCAATGGGTACAGACTACTGTTTGGTTACTGACATTCTTCAAAATATATTTCTTTGTGTTCAGCAGAAGAAATAAATTAATACAGGTTTGAAACAACTTGAGGGTGAGTAAATGATGACAGAATTTAAATTTTAAAGTGAACTATCCCTTTAATACAAAGTAGTCCGTTAGTATCCATAACTAACATAATCCACAGCAAAACTTCTGTGAATAGATAACTTTTTGATTTGCCTCGGGCTTTGCCTTCGATTTGTTTTACCCTTCAAACACGGCGGCGGCTTGTTGCTATGCAGGTCACATGATTTGTGACGTAACGCCGACCAAGAGAATGACATGAAGTGCAGGTGACAATAACAGGAAAAGACATTACTCACCGTGTTTGTTGACTGATTCTTACTCACCTGGGCCTATATGAACTCAAAGGCGCTGGCGCACGAGAAAAATAAATAACTGAGCGCACGGGTGGTGCGTTAACAGGCTAGTAAGTTACTAGCGTGTTGTGCTACCAATAACGGAAGCTAGCATTTTAAAACAGACTACTTTATTTTTTTTATTTGAAAAATGTATGGTTTAAGTCATTTCCACCTTTTTTGGATTTTTCTATTACTCTTACCTTAATGATTTTGCCAATCATATTCGGCAAAGTCCCTGATGAACGATGCAACGTGTGGATTCAAGGCCATGGTCTTCCTCTGAACAACCTTCCCACTCTTTATGCTCACCTGGAACTGTGATGTGCATTTTGAATTTTCAGGATTTATCCTGACAAGAAAGCTGTAAATACAAAAAAATATATATATATTTTCCAACTGAATCAAGAGTGATCACAATATGTAGCATCATCTGTAATAAGTCACATCACAATAGGGGATAAGCACTTATGCAAAAGCCCATTGGTGTTACTAATATAAATCAATTTGCACTTTTGTGGAAGCTACTCTGAAACTGTAGTTTGACAAGCTACAAGCTACTCGTAAGTTAAAGTAGTTAAACTACAGTCAAGCTACCCTTTTGGAAAAGTAGTTAGCTACACTACAAGTTACTATCAAAAAGTAGCTAGCTACATTGAAACTACTTTTGATTTTTTTGAACAACGTATATTATAAATAACTGAATAAGTGTCTGAGGAATGTTCTAAGTAAAATATTTAGTGTTTAAAACAATGCAATACAATTATGATTTCAAAGAGTATTGTTTTATTACAATATAATAAAAATTAGAAAGAAAAACACATTTTAAATGCCATAGGCCTACTTTTAAATTATTATTATGCAAGACAGAAATATATAAGCCTACTAATAATACAACTGCGCAACAACATAAAGGAATGTTTCCTTTTTATATTCATTTTCATTTTACACTAAGGTAGCAAAATGATAACACTTCTCTTAATTTCTCCACTTGAAAGGATTAAACACTTAAGCTTTTATTTTGGCGGAAAACTGTGACGAGACCTTTACGTTTCTATAACATTAAAAACGCTTTTATATTACAAATCAAAGCCTTTGTCGTGCGATAAACAAACTAAGATTACATTTTTTGTTCAACTGACAAACACGATGGCGCAAACGTTAGTGGTCTTTTATGTTCATTACCAAACTGGCGGACAGATCATGGCGGGTCATTGTAATTAAATCAGAAATATAAATTTGATGTAACATAGAGAGCAATAAAGCAGGATAATTAATACATTTAAAATGGCCATTACTCGCCTGTATGTGCGTCCTTAAAATTGTGATTGAGGCCTTCGACGAAGACAGCGTTTTAAACTTTGGTTTGCAAAGATTGCATACAAAAGTGTAACCTTTACTTGTCGTTTCTTTGAGAGACATGAACTTGGACAAATAAGGCCATAGGTAATTAACGTTAGTTGTTTCTCCGTCCTCCAAATCCGCCGCCACGTCTTGCTCCATCATGGATAATATGGGGGTGTGTCAACCCACTTCTGTACGTCAGTGAACCGTTAGCTGCAAGATGCGTAAACAACAGGTGGCGGTAATGGCAAAAAATTTGTTTGTAATCTAACAAGAAGAAGAATATCCTTGCATTGCGCTGATTCGTGCAGGCTCGACGAAACGCAATGTAGCTTTTGCTCTCGCTACACCGCTACTTGCTGCAAAAGTAGTTAGCTACTGGACAAGCTACACTGTTTAAAAAGCAACTGAGCTACTGCCAAGCTATTTAAAAAAGCAGTTAAGTTAGTAGCGTCGCTACTTGTAGTTAACTACTCCCCAACACTGTCAATTTGTAACAAGTGTATGAATGAAGTGAAATTCGTTGGAGCAAAGTAGACTGATTTTTTTTTTCAAGATTTCTGTTTCATGAACCTAATAACATTCACCCCGAATAGTGTTTAAGACAGAAACAGGAAAAACATATGTGAATTCTTAAAATGGGAGGCGCCACTTTAATAAAAGCACACACGATGTGAAGGCCATGTAAAGAAATAGCTGTTAAGCTACATAGAATGAGTAAGGAGTATTTACCTCTGGATGAACTCCAGGGTTGAAGCTGCCTCCTCTTGGTACTCTATATTGAATACATAAAATAAACCAAAGAGGACAGCCAGGGCAGAGGTGAAGTCAAGCTGGAGGTGACTTGACTCTAGGACCACCTTCCCCTCCAAAGCCAGCATCCATTTTTTTGGAACCAGGATGGTATCTCCTGAAAAACATATTTCTGTATCACACTTAATTGTTCACAAATAGTACTTATATTTTATAGAAAATATAAATATAAATAAACCGTGCATGCATATCGACATGGAGTCATCAAGAGTAAACAAAAATGTATTCATGTGTTTAGCTTAACTCTCACTACTCGCCTCCTTGGTATCTACTGCTACAGGCTAGCAGATCTATATCAAAACATGGACAGATTCTCAGCTCTGTCTACCAGCCATGACTACCTGTTGTCCGTACAACTATTAGTATTTGCTAAACGGAATCATACCTGATATCCTCACTTGATGTGTAATCTATCAATTGCTGTTGTTGAACCAACAAAGTTTGGTCTTGCGTGTCAAGAAGGTGTGGTTAAGCTTTTGTTTATGTTTGCTGATGAATGTTTATATGTCAATAAAAGCCTAAATTAAATATGTTCATCATATAAAGTTATTGTATCTCTTCAGGAGACTTTGTTCACACTGATCAATACATATGGATTTATTCTTTGATGTCTTTATAAATCTTCCTTTAGTAGTGAAAGAAGTCACTCTAGTACATCTGCAAGACGAGTTCTGTAAACCCTAGTGATAGTGCAAGTCAAGTAGAGGAATCTTACCCAGCAGAATTATCCTTGGTGTGCTGGGCAGGGAAAGCTGGGTCTCTGCATCTGCCTGTGTGGTAGTTACCTGTATGAAAAAGTCAACAAAAAGCGGAAAGAATCAGAGCTACGATCTGAGATCACACATACTGGAAAGGCAAATAAAAGAACATTTATACTACTGCACATTTAAAGGGATAGTTCACCCAAAAATGAAAATTCTGTCATCATTTACTCACCCTCAAGTTGTTCCAAACCCATATGCATTTATTCTGCTAAACACAAAAGAAAATATTTTGAAGAATATGGTTGCTGGTCCCCAACTGACTGGAAAACAATACTATGGAACTCAATGGGTACCAGCAATTCATATGCATATAGGTGTAGCAACAATGACAATGACATCCAGTCAGCTGCTTTTCCTTTTGGTGAATCCTGTTCCCTTTCGAAGGGAACTCGACAATACGTCATCGACGCTTTGGGGAACGCCTCAGGCGTGACAGGTGTCTGAAATCACAATCAAATCACGGCAATCACATTGACCGGCGACAGCCCGTGAATCATTAATGTGAATGATTAACGTGCGACCTGGAAGTATATAAGGGCGCCTTGCAAACATGACAAATCATCTTTTCGTCTTCAGGGACTGTTTTGCCTGTAACCGCTTTTGAAAATCAAAAGGTAATTATGAAATGCACTGAGAAGGCTGAGTGTTTTCAGCTGTGCGTTTTCTGTCTGGGAAGGAAGAGCGCGCACAGGCAGTTCCTGAGGGAACTGCCTGTACAATTGCGAGCGTTTTTTCTTTGAGAACGCTCCGATCTCGTCTGGCCCTCTCCTTGAGAGAAGAGGGCTCAGCGTCTGGGTGAAAGAACCCAGATGAAGCCCGCCGATCGCCTTGAGAGGGGTATAATCCTCTCAGACGATGTGGCGGCTGACGAGAGTAAGCAGTGAGTGCTTTTCCGGACAAACAGGAGATGGCTGATGAGGTAATCGGAAAAATAGATCCTGAATCTTCTCAGCCACCCTGCCCCGTGTATGCTGAACTGGTTGGTGTTATGGAAACGCTCCGCGAGCAGGCTCAGCTGCCGTGGCTGCACGTTGGGGGAAAAATCGCTCACTATGAGAGCGGTTTTTCCCCGGTCATAAAACCACCAGCTCAGGTGAGCCTTTCATTTCTTCCCGATCTCATACTGAGATCGAGAGGACATGGAAGAACCCATACTCTGCCCATGTCCACCGACATCAGCGGGCTAGTCTCACTGATGTTGGGGTGATAGGAGAGCATGGGTATGTGTCGAGGCCGCCCATTGACGAGATGTTTGCAACTATCTCGTGTCTGGCAGGCGTCGACACTGAGAGCTCCAACCCTGCCAGTTTAATGGCAGAGCATACACGCCAGCGGGTCAGGCCGGTGCTACCCTGCACACCATGGCGGTATTGCAGGTACACCAGGCCAATCTGCTGGGGGATCTCGACCAGGGGGTGGGGCCCCTGAGGCGGTTACTGAGCTGCGCCACGGAGTGAACCTGGCCAACATTGGGGAGAAGAGAGAAAGGCTTTCTCCTCGATTCACTGGTTTCGCCCTCTGAGCTTTTCGGCACCTCCGTGTAGGCGGTGGCTGGAAAGTTCAGAGAGGCGAGGGCGCGCCCAGCTGTATTAGGACCTACATACCGCTGAGATCCGTATCCACACCCAGACAGACGGGAGGGCCTGGCCTATCATGGTCCGGGGACCTTAGACAGGGCCAGAGAGCCAGTGTTGCCTCTCGTGCGCCTCCTCCGTGGAGGAGTAGATCACAGAAGAGGTGCAACTCCCGCAAGAAGAGGGATCTGAGGGAGGTGATCCAGCACGATTGCACACAGCATCGGCATGGATCACCTCCCCCTGAGGGCGTGATTATATCTTAGCCCTCTCCTCTCTCCCGACTCCCCAGACGCTTCCTACATCAGGCCTGAGGCTGGGCTCATGGTTAGAACAACGTTCTGATGGCCCGCCTCTGCTTGGTTAGTGAGAGTGCCTCTTTCAGGCATGTAAAGGTGGTAGACTCCATGTTCATAAAGAACTGTCTGGTAAGTCTTCACTTCGCAAGCCACAGGTGAGCTGAGTGGTCTTCTTTAAGAGTAATTTTGTGTGCAACTAACACTAAAATGTATCTCTCTACAGACCTCGTTCCCTGTATAGAGCTATGGGGTCATGTAAGGTACATTTTTGGATTATTAGGGCCCTGAAGTCCCCCTTTAGGTGGCTAGAACGACTATTTTAGCCCTCGGGCTGTTAGCCACCTCAGGGTAGGGTAGTTGGTCTCTCTCCCACAGGATTTTTATCTTGGAGTATAGACTGACGCTAGTGCTTCAGATAGATCTTATGTCCGGTCCATGGGACCGTCTGACTTCCTTTCTGAGTACATCGCCCCCTTGAGCTCTGTTTGGGTTTTCAGTGGGCTGAGCGATTCTGCAGCCAGTTGTATGAAATAATAACTATTTTTCTAGTAAGGCTGTGTCTCCTCCGAGCCCTCAGGTAGATCTATGCTTGCAGGCTGGCCCTCACCAGGGCCGCCTCTGTAGCTGGCATAGGCTGTGCCAGGGATAGTGGAGGCGCTCTGCTTAAGCATTTCTGCCTCTGAACCTTCACTTTGTGAATATAGGTTCCTAGCATCCCTGTATGACAGCCTCCTCCAATGGGAGTCGTTAGGCCAAGGCCCGCCCCTTCTCTGCATTCTGGGGTGACAAGAGTAATGCAGCGTGGTGCAGAGGCATGGTTTATAAAGATCCTGGGTTAGGCCTCAAATAGGCCTCCCCGGTACAATGTGTCTTTATTGAGCAGGGTTAAGCCGTCTTTCACCTCATGAAGAGACTGGGTCTGTCTGCCCGACCCTGCCGTGCAGAACTAGCAATCGGATCTGGGCCGCCAGTTTCGGCTTCACTCACCTCGCTGAGCTACTGCTCGAGCTTCGGGTTGTAGGTGGTTGGCTCACAAAAGAAGCAAGCCCCACTCCCCTAGGTTGGGCACAGATACATTTTCTGTCACCCCTAGAGCCACTGGCAGGCCCGCACCTTGGTAAACCTCAGGGTGAGGTGGAGAGTATTCTCCTGTGATACAGGGTAGGTCTGAGTCCTTCACTTTCAGTTCTGTATTATCCTACCTCGCACCACTATGGCTCGGGTTGAGCGGAAAGTTCTAGCCTTTACTTTACTTTTACTTTTTTTTTGTAACGAAGTACGCTCCCTTGAAGCCAGAGCATTGCCATGTGCTGACGCCCATGCGTACAGATGGTAGGCCCCTGACTCTGGGGCCTCTGTTAAGGCAGAGTGGCGTATGTTGTACTCCCCTTGCTTAAAGGGTGCTAGCGCTCTTGCTGAGTATACTGCCATGGGCAATGTGATTAGGTACCAGAATGCTGTAGGCAGGGGCGCCGTATAGGGGGGAAAAGTTAGGACGATTCCAAGGGCCCCTGACTGACAGGGGCCCCAACAAATACGTAAAAAGTAATTTAAATTTTTTATTATATTATACACTATATAAACCATCATCATTGAGTATATTTCAAATAATAATAAAATCAATGATGTCTTTGATTGTACTTATTTTGGCAATAACAGTTAAATATCCCCATTGACCAAAAAGTAAACATCCACCCCCCTGTATCTGCATGAAATGGTTTGGTCCTGCCTTAACGCACTCATCAGCCGCGTTTCTATTACAGATTTGCGCAGAACTTTTGCGATTTATTTTCTAAATATCGATACAAAACTATTGCGAAATGACGCCGTTTCGATTAACCGATGTTATGCGACTAAAACTTAATTTTCCTCCTGGAATAGTCATTTAAAAAATCGACATTATTATTATTAACAGAAGGAGACGTAGGCGTGTTATTCAAGCATCAATGGCAAGGAAAGACTCTTATACTGTGAGCGGCAGATATGAGGAGTTTCTGGGTGTTTCTCCCTCATTTCTGCTTCGAGGTCTTGATTGCGGCATTTCTATGAGGTTTAGAATCCAGTATTCCTGTAATTCGTTAACAGATTGACACCCTTTCTTTTGTCTTTCCTCTCTCTATTTTCTCTCTTTCATTTTTTTGAAAACCAGATTTTCTTTTACTATGCAACTTTGTGGTTTCTGGTGTTTCTGGCAACTAAACACCGTCATCCGTGTTTCAATTACCCTTCAAATTGCGCAAATTGAAATGAGGTGGTTTTTCAGGAAATTTAGAAAAATTAATATTTCGCAAAACTGCAATGGAAACGTTTTTTGCGCATTTACACTCACATGATGTAGATGGTGCGGTGTGTTCAGACAGAATACGAGACGAGTTGTTTATTAAATTCATAAGACAGAAGAATTACAGGAATACTGGTGTATTTCAATTTATTTTTAGAAGCTCACACACACACACAGACAGTTTTGTAGCACTATAATAACCATGATGTGGAAATTCCGTTTTACACGTCAACTTTATTTTGTTGTTGGCATATATGTGCAGTTAAGTTAAAAAATCTGATGTTTTTATTCTTTTGAGATGATGATGTTCATTTATTTTGATTAAAAAGTTAATATATATTTAGGTTTTTTCATTTTTTTTTTTTTAAATCTGTCATTAATTTTACAATAAAAATACATTGAGACTGTAAAGGATTGCTTTAAGGACATTTTTATTGTGGCTTGCTTGGATCAAATAATGAATTGCATACTGTATGCAGACTTGCATTTACAAATCACCAGCAGTAAATATTGTGCTAGTACTAGTATTGAACTACAAGAAGCAAGACAGTTGCAAGCATTTGATTAGAGTTATGTAAAGCATCTGATGGGACAGGTACGTCCTAGAGATCTGGGGACAACAGCTGTGCAGGGGGGGCCCAATGTTATTTTTTTGTCATGGGGCCCAAAATTCCTGGCGGCAACCCTGGCTGTAGGCGCTGTGTAAACAGCTTATCTGCCAACGTAGGCTGCGCCGTTAGGTAGTAGGCCTCAGCATGCCTCCTGAATGGGCAGCCCCCAAGAGGGCGCTGTAGGCCAGCTCACCTCATGTGGCTGGCCTTGGTGGTTCGGGCAGTTGACTCACTGATGGGTAGTAGGCCCTAAACAGGCCTCCTCGGAGGTGAGTCCCAACATTGTGGGACATACTTTAAAGCCGCGACCAGGTAGCTAGCCATATTAGGCCTCCTGTGGGTGGACCCAATAGTTATGTTGGTATAGTATGATTCCCAACAGTGTACCTTTGTAGCAGAATTGACTCGCTATCAGCTAGTAGGCCCGACCAGGCCTCCCTGATAGGCGAGTCCCTAGCTGGCTGGCCTTAGCAGGCCGCCTTGGAATCGTCAACCTAGGCCTTCACAGGCCTCCTCAGTGTTTTGAAACACAAACACTGGGTAGATCCGTGGATCGAGTAGAGAAACTCCCCTCGCTGGCAAGGGTTGTAAAGCACTATGCTGAGTCATACTCTCTGGGATATCCCGTCACTGAGATCCGGGCCGAGTGGTTTACTGCCAGCTTTGCAGTCCCTCGGTTTGGATGCCTTACCTAAGGCAAATGTCCAGAGGCTCTGTCTCCGGACAGACAGGCAGTTCGCCAGACTGAAGTGTCTGACGTAAATGACACCAGGTCAGGCCTTCCTGGTGGCATTTCGGGGCCAGTTATCAGGTAGTAGGCCTTACCAGGCCTCCCTGAAGGTGAGCTCCCACATTCTGTGGTTCAAAGCTCTGTCATATATTATGCAGCAGGGGGTCTTATCGACAAGACAAATAAAGTTTTCCCGCTTCCGAATCACTGAAGGTGATTGGCCACTCGCGCAAAAGAAGGCGGATCCATAAATTCCTTAAAGAGCCAAACCCTGATTAACCCTCTAGGCGCCACGGTCGAGTTTACTCGACAAGATGCGGCACTGAATAAAACGGCCGATTTTGTCAAATAGGGTGTCAAATTTCCTTCAACCTCCCATCCACTAGTTGGCAGACATGTTATACTTCATCCCAGACTCAAAAAAACGTCATGCTTTTATACAAAATCTTCGAGCTAGAGCGCATTGAATCAGCGCGAACAAAATCGGAGCTAGTGTGCGAGTGAGCCATTTTATCAAAGCAATATTGTCAACATCAGCGAGTATTTGCATTAGATTATAATAATAATAATTATTATTATTATCTAATTGCATCAATAAAGCTTACCCACAATGAAGTGTTGGGTCATCTATTCGCGGACCCTGGTTCTGAAGGGAAATATCTACCTTCAGAAGTTGACGGTGATTATGAAAGTGAAAGTATAGCCCATTCGTTACACCAAGCACAAACAGTGAATCCTTTGCCCAATGTAGATGGTCCTTTGCCCGATGTCAGTGGTGGGAACAATGTTTCCTGGGGTCGGAGTGTTCATCGCGAAGTTAGCAGGTGTGTTATTGTTGTGGGGAACGAGACGGGAGATTTTTTACCGCGCTAGCCATGTAGTTTGTCTTCTGACCGTCTGCCTCTCCGCAATCGCGGCGACATTATTGTGGTGGAGACTTTGTCTAAAGCTACTGGGTATGTTAGACGAGGTCAAAGTATTCATAGGACAGTTATGGGGCAACGTGGAGGCAGGGTGGGGAGTCGCAATGACAATGACAGTAGTCTGAGCTGAGCGCACTCGGCGCGCGCACGAGGCAGATCTGGCCGCGCCCGCGCTGCTCGTAGCAGGAGCAGAGGCGGTGTGGACACGGGGCAACTAAGCAGGTCTTGTCTACTTGTGTTTGTGTGTCATATGAATAATATATATATGTAATATATATATATATATATATATATATATATATAATCAGAGTGAAAATCTCTACAGCAAAAGGCCAACCACTACATGCATTCGGTTTGTTTCTACCATTTATTAGTAATGATAAACAAAATCTCATTCCTTCTCCCACATCTCCATTCAGGGCTACTTAATCGTGACTAGATCCATTCCACAGCCGAACAGCCAACCCCACAATAATCCTCAGTTACCTTCACACATCAGCCCAGTAGCAAGGGAAAATCCACTTCTCTCGAGGAACACGTCCAAAGGAAAACACATCCGAAGAAGACAAACATCCGAGGGGTAGAACAGCACCCGAAGAAGAACAACATCCGAGGGAAGAACCCACAGGAGGAATCCACCACACTCCGAGGGAAGAACACACAGGAAGAATCGACAACACGCCATGGCCTCTGTACTTCCCTTTTTATAGGGTTGCTCCGCCTCCATAATCCTCTCGCAGATCGCCACATCAAACTCTCCGCACCAGATGTCAATCGGTCATTAGTGTTGTTATTGTGACATACTGCGCAACCCGGAAGTGGGCCGGTGTTACAGCGACACCGTTCCGGGCGGAACATAACTCCAGCGGGAACTCAGTTCCGCTTCTCTTTCGTCACCTCGTGACAGTTTCTCACTCCATTTATCACTGATAGGGAGACATCTAGTAATGTCAAGAGGCCTCCATCCTTTTTACCCAGCTCATCTTCTGTCCGAGAATCCCTCAATCCAGATCCAGAGGACAGCCAGGCCGAGGGAAGCAGTCAGAGCAATTCCCAGCAAGCACCTGCAGGCAGAGATGAGACAGGGAATGAGGAAGACAGTCAGGCAGACAGAGGCAGACAGACAGAGGCAGGCAGACAGACCATGGTAGCAAGGCAGACGGAGCAGGAGGAAACCAGGGTTGCAAACAAGGGAAGGAAAAGAAAGGGACATGAAATGCCCGCTTTTGAAAGGGAAATGCTATCAGCAATCAAGCCCCTGACACAGATGGCTTCACTGCCACGTCCCCCACTGCCTCAAACATCTCCAGAGGATGAAGATGAAATTTTCTTTAAAAGCCTCTTACCATCCATTCGCAGACTTCCTCTGACGAGAAGAGCAAGGCTGCGTTTTGAGATCCACTAACTTGTGAACTTGTGTACCAGGCAGAACTGGAGGCTGCTGACGTCGTCCTGTAATAAAAAATGTAAAAATACGATAAATAATAATAATTTTAAAAAAAACTTTTTCTACTTGCATAAATAAACCAATTAAAATGAACTCATGCTTGTGCTGTGTTTTCTCTCACAAAAAACATGTATACACACATATATGCATACATACATAAACATATGTATGTATGTATATGTATAAATATACATACATATATATCTCTCTCTCTATATATATTTATATATATATACACATAAACACACACATATATGTGCATGTGTGTATGTGTGTGTGTAGCTGTCTATGTATGTGCATATATATGCCATTTTTACTTACCTCATATCAGCAGTACTAACAGATGCAGACATTTGTATGTTCTCTCCAGAAATCTGCACAGATCATGATTAAAAACCTGAAAATGCAAACATAAAATAGATTGTCATACAAGGCAATGGAATACAATACAGAATAATATTATACATTTATGACATAATTGAAATGTGCCCTTTTCACATAAAGTGTAGGTAGCTCTGAAAAGAGCCTTTGGTGGCCTCTGAAAAGAGCCTTTGGTGGGCTCTGAAAAGAGCCTTTGGAGTCCTCTATGCACTCGGCTGCCATGGCACTGCACCCTCCTGGCTGAAATAGGCGCAGTATGTGCCCCGGAGTTGGATGGCTCTACGGCTTGCATTGTTGGAGCCCATCCTTGGTGCATCTCTCAGGCCCTCTGGAGCTGAAGGTGCTTCATTGGCAGGTGCAGCTGTGGGTGTGCATCTCCGACCTTCCAGCATTTTCTTTTGCAGGAAGTTGTGCAACATGCATGTGGCCAGCACACATGCCTCAGCAACCTTCGGACTTGTCGCGATGACACGACGATACATCCGCCAGCGAGCAGAGAGGATGCCAAAGGCACACTCAACTACCAACCTAGCATGGCTGAGGCGGTAATTGAATGCCCTTCTCTCTGGTGGGATGTGATGTAGTGAGCGGGAAGGCCTCATTTCCCACAAAGACACAGGGAAGGGGCCCACAATGCTCTGCTCCAGGGATAGCAGCATCTGGTGGTAAGTCCAGCGTACCATCTCACAGACTCTCTCCAAACGCTGAATTCCGGAGTGTCCCACCGTCACTGTTCCTGCCATAGCCACCAACATCCACCACACGGAAGAGACAGTTGGCATCCACAACAGCCAGGAGCACCAGCGAAGAATAGCTTGACTTATAGTTAAAGAACAAGGACCCTGAATTCGCTGGCGCTTGCAAGAGGACATGTTTGCCATCAATTGCTCCGAGACAATTGGGAAAGTTCCAGCGTGCATAGAACTGGTCAGCTATTGCCCTCCAGTCCTCCTTTTTTGGAACTGGCATGGTGTCCTCCACCAGAGCCTCCCAGATTGCACTGGCCACATCCTGCACAATGCCTGCGACAGTAGAATGGCCCACTCGGTAACTGAAGGCGATAGTTCTAAATGAGTCTCCAGTTGCCAAGTACCTGGGGGAAAAAAAGCATTATACAGTAAAGACACTGCAATATATATATATATATATATATATATATATATATATATATATATATATATATACATACACACATACACACACACACATACACATACATACACACACACACATACACATACATACACATACACATACCTTTTACTACGCAGACAATCGGACTATGAGATATTCAATTTTATTTATTTACCAACGACCATGAGCTTGGTTTCTACATGTATGTATGTGTGTGTGTATATAAAGAATACGCAGTAATATAAAGTTATTCTTACCGAAGACAGATAGCGAGTCGCTGGGCAGGTACAAATGCCTTCCGCATCACGGAATCAGCTCTTGTGATCAGTGGTCCCACCCTGCCCAGCAACTTGTCGAAGGTGTCCGGGGACATCCTGAAGTACCACTCAAACAGTACCCCATCCAGACGCAGCTCCCGGACAAATCCGTGATACTCTCCCCGTTGTTTTCGCCCTCTGAGAATAGAATGTACCCAGAAGCGCCGAGTACCACGTCGTTTCAACTTGCGTTGAACGTTCACAGTAACCACACAAGCTATCGCTATCGCTAATGCAACCAAATTGGCGTCCATGTTGAATGACAATGATGCTTGTTTTTGAGTTCCTGTCTAATTTCATTGGCTGACGCTGCTATGACCATGGCGTCAGTGCCAAACTTCAGCCACGCCTTCCGTCAAGCATTGACGCTGACGCCCCGTGTGAACGTACCGTTAGACTTGGTCTGGTCTGACTCTTGTCCCAAGGTACTTGGAATGTTGAAGGCCAGGTACTGTGCTGCACAGGGGTAGAGTGCTGAGGTGTTAGAGTGACCTGCGTGCTTGAAGAGGCTTCTAACGAAGACACTGGTGTGAGAGTGAGTGTTATCATGTCAGATGCCGCAGAGTCCCTTAACAGATTGTTCTGTTGGCCTGTAATATCTAAAGAAAAACTAAAATTAAGTGTAGCCCTGCCACAGAAAACTAAGGCAAAAAGGTTGAGTAACTATATCTGTCAATTTCATAACTGAAATTAACCATGTTGTTAATAACATTAGAACATATCTTTGTAAATTTTTTGGTTTAAATGTTATAGAAAACATGTAGACAAATTCAACAGGGTTAATTTAAATTATTCTGTTACAATTTTTTTAATTGTTTACTGCTACTGTTTTTCTTTCCCCCATCTTTATTTTTATGATTTGATAATTAATAACTTATTCTCATGGTATTTGGCCAATATTATAAATCACAAAGTAAGCTATAGTCTATAGCTGAAAAATATGAACAAAAAATGTACATTAGTCATGTATCAATAGTGCTATGGGATATCGTATATATAGCAGGCTAAACTATTTACTCTATACTAAAATCCAAATTTTGTTTACTTTTAAGTCCTACATAGGATCTCTACATTGCGCAACAACATGTTAAATGTAGACAATTTATTTACACTTTTTACATTAACAAAATATTTACCTCTGTTGTTGAATCTTTGTAGTAGTTTTCTGCAATCAACTATGGACAAGAGATGTCTGATGTCATCCTCTTTTATGTACATTAAGTCATCAATCTCCCTTACTCCCATTGAGGACAAATCTTCAATTATAGTCTCCAAAGTCTTACTATCCAGATGAGGAAGGGTGCCTCTTATGATGTCCTCCATCACTTTCCACCTAGACAGACAGAATGATGGAGCACAGCAAGATCGAGATCAAACTTTCTATACACAGGCAATGGGTAATAGTCAGCAAGACCGTCGGCACATACACAATCATATTGAGTCTCAAGGTCATATTGCAGGCAATGCACGCCAAGGTCCAACACTGGCACTGATTGATGTTTCTCAGACACAAAATAAACATTTTCCTGTTTGACTAATATTAGAACAATCTTACCTAGCACATAGCCACTATCATTGACATCAAGAACAACACTCATGCCCTTTTTGTATATTGTGCCTTTGTATGTCACAGTAGATGTTTCTATTGTGTTGTCTTTAGTCAAGCCCCTGCACCTTACAGCTTCCTGAATTGCTGCATTATACATTTGGGCATCAAATTCATTTGCCTGACCAACTTGGAGAATTGGAGGAAAAATATTCCCACTGTGAAGATAGGCCTGCAACAGTTGGTGGCTTTCTGCTAAAGTAACACCAAGATTTTTGAAATTATGGAGCTTTCGAGCACACTGTTTAAAATATGTGCGTTTACTCTCGAAGCGCAATGTCCAGAGGCGAATAAGAGGACCAAATTTAAGTATGAGGTCAGGATAGTGGAGTAAGAAGTGGTGTTTTGGCTTAGCACGTGTGTCTGGAAAAAGAGCTACTCTAGACTGGAGATATTCCCTGATAATAATCTTGTGATATGCCACCTGGTTGACATGGATCTTAGGCGCACAAATCAGCTCTACTATTTCTCTGAGTTTAAGGCACAACTGCCAGGCTTTGTCTTCCAATGGGTTCTTGATCCGATTACCAACTAGAATAGGGAGAAGTCGCAATAAGCACCAGTTCTGGGCAGCACTACCTCCCAAGTTTAATCCATTTGTCTTTACTTCACATGGCCGGCTACTAGCATCACTGCCGTGGAACTTCAGCTGAGATACACTCCTATTCAACTGAACATATGAAAAATGTTTCCCAACAGACACCAGGTTCTTGATATACAATGCAAGATCAGCTAAAAACAATCCCCTCAAACAGATCATGCCCCAGGCAAGGTGGAAGTCCTGGTTGACAGGCCCGCTATGATGACTTCCTGACCCTTGGACAACTCCTCAAGACAGTTTGCATAGGTTTCTTTTGTCCTTAACCCCCTGGGGTCGGCAATCACGCCGGCGTGATTTGCGCGATGTTTTTCACATAGCAGCTGAATAGACATAAAATACTCCGTCAGGTATGGTCATACAGACTTAATAAAAATGAAAAATGAATCTGTGAGATGTCTACTTTTGTATGTGTCCACTTACAATCAAAACAAAACGTTGTGCTTTTGTAAAATAAAGAAATTAAACAGGGTGTGCTTTCTGCCTCTCCGTCTCGTGAACTTTTTTTTCTTGAGCACGTCTCTAAAAATAAACAAAACTCAGCGAATACTTGTCACACATTTGTGAGCTCTATATATTTATAATCATTTAAGTGTGTAGTTTTAAATTATCTGATTCAAAACGAAAACAAATATTCTCTGTTTAAGTCATTTGTATAAAACCAACAAGATATTCAATTTCTCTAACCCTTGCTCATTAGTTTTAATGTGACCACACCCACACGCGCAAAACATATAGAGATGCAAATCGTCCATGCGTCGCGCGACCGCGCCCATTACCTCAACAACAAAGTGGCAAACTTTATCAGTCATCTGCTGTCGTCGAGTTTGGAAGACACGCTGTGAGATTATTGGGTTTACACCAGAAGAAGAAGAACGCGATTTGAAGACAAGAACGATGTTAAGGTAAGAAATAATTCTGTATTATATTAGTTAGTGTTATTGTTGCTTAAACTTCTCATTGCCATTGAACTGTTTCTCGATGCTTCAGTGAATGTTCCCTGCACGCGCTGTGTGTTTGAGTCAGTCGCGCGACGTGCATTTGAAAAGCAAAACGCACCATGATTTTACTCCAATCTCATTTCATAACGTCATATCGATTGTAAACATTTGAAGTAACATATGATAATCAATATGTTTTTCTCTAGTGTAGTGTTACTGAAGTGTTCCTTTTTAACGATGCCTGCTATACTATTGTTATTATTTCATTCAGCCCTGCAGGTATATGCCTACAATGCACAACAAATATATATATGTATATATGTGTGTGTGTATTTTGTAAATTTTAAAAAGGAATTTTAACCAGAACAAATATAAAATGTATTCCCACAATCATGCAGCCCTAGTTTCTTCTTGATATCAGCATGTTCACAGGTTTTTTATATTTCATTTTTTTTAGGTAGCTACCCGTCCTGCTGACTTCAACATGAGCATGAGGAGGTAAAGTGAAAAATCAAACACCTTGGAAATTACAGGTATGTACGATATTTCAGGAATGGCACAAAGGTGTGTGACTGGTTAAGTCTCTGTCTTTAGTTCAGTGTGTTAAATAATGTGCTTTTTTGCCATTTGTTGTGTATCTTTGGATTATGTTGTGTTGTAAATACATTCAAACAATCAAAAAGCCATACTTTTTTAAATCTCCTCATTCTTTGTGCAAGGTAATGTAATGATAGTGCCTGAGAGCTCCTAATAGGGCCATTATGGGAGGCTCTTTGTCTTTTCTCAGGTGTGAAACACTCAATATTCATGGGTGGTTTACGCCTCCTCGCATAAAGCTTTCTTACACAAGACATGTCATACAAATTTTAAATCAATATATTGTCTTATCTGAATGAGTATTCAGGATGATTTTCACATAGTTTTGGAGCAAATATTCTAGGCTACGTGATACAATTTTCAAAAGCCTTGCGAATAAATAATCAGTTTGGGTTTCATGACATAATTTTAGTGACTTTTTTTTGGGTCATTTTCACAAACCACGCATAAATGTTATTATCTCAAAACTACAAACTTTTACATACATGCTGCTGACATATTATTGTAGCAGAGTTTGTGCTGAATGGAGTGTAATAATACTTTAGCCATGAAAATGTCACAAGTAACAGAAATAAGCACAAATGTTAGAGCATGTCAGAACACCTCCAGGACCCAGAAAATACCTCAGACCCCAGAGGGTTAATGGACCAAGCTTTGTGGGCTCCTTTTCGAAACTTTCTCGATCTATAAGACAGTATCGACAAAAGTGTTTGCTTCTGCTGAAGTTTTCAGTGAACCCCCCAAGAGAATGTGACCCTAGGTTATCGCCTGCAATTGCTATCACTGTCCCCTGCAACGTTTCACCATTGTCTAACACAAAGCCAGATTCCTCAATCTCCCTTAGATAATTTACTAGGGGAGAAAATATTTTGTCATGGCCAAAATGGTGGCTATCCACATCCCTGCTAAGCATTACCAACTGCATGGGGTCTATAGCAGATCTATTATGTGGCAGTATCTCACCCAATGTCATGTATACAGCCAGAAGCTTGTGCTTCTTCTTGCCTGATCCAAGGGGGTTTACAACCTCAAAAGCATCCTGATAAAGGATGATCGTGACAGAGGAAGGAACATTCTGCAAGAGGGTGTTCTCTCTACAGTTTCTACCATCATGCACATCCACAAACACATGCGGATTTCCCAGAGGGTACATCTTTGTAGCGTTGTACTTTTCTCGAACTGATGGATGGCTCAGCAGTGCTTTAAGAGTGTCTTTAACTGGCACATACTGGCAGAAACGTTCATTACCATTAGGATCAACAACAAGATAAACCTGAGTTGGCTCAACATAACAGAAATTGTTCTTGAAAAAGGTTTTTCTAGTTTGATCTGATCGAAACACACTCTCATTGTACATCTTTAGTAAATTTTCTTTTGATAGCCCATCCACAATTTCCTGTATTCTATCTCTCGGTATTTTACGTTTTTCCAGTTGACTGACTATAGTCAGTACATGTGCCATCCCATTTGTGTGTAGTTCTTGGAACTCTTCAATTAAAGCTGAGATTGTGGTGGCTGGCAAAAGCGTCTTAGCTTGCATTATAAAATAGAAGAGGGTCTTTGTTTGTCTACTTTGTTTGAGGAGCTCTCCCCAACCTCAGCAATCTCTGAACTGTGTGTGCCACCATCATTCTCATCAACAGTATCAGGAGTACCGGTATCATCATTAGTAACACTACCTGCAGAGACAACCGGTGCAACTGAATGTTTTCTGCTCACATGCGAGAGGAAAGAAGACCTCACTCTGAATTTTTTTTTGCAATTTTCAAAAGGACATTGAATTTTCTTGCCATCTCTAATGTGCCATTTTAAATGTTCACATACATTTGAAAAGTTTGTGGAAGTCAAATCACATCCCTCAACATGGCAGGTCATATCAATACATCTGTGAGATCTGAAAATTGCAGATGGATAATAATCTGTTTAAAATGTTCTCAGTGGGCCAGTATTGGACCAAGGTATAGTAGTTAGATAAATAGATTAGATTTACAATTCATCAATCTTCAAGATGGATAGGGGTCTTCTAAAATTGCATAGCTCACACCTGTGGACAAAGAGAAGAGACAAAACAGTCAAAAACGCAGCATACTAACAAATAATGTTTACAACATCCAAATCCTAACTCTAAGCTCCAAAGAAAATTAGGAATAATTAGGAAAGGCTATTTTGCTGTGCTGTGTTAGTACCTTGGCTGGTTTGGGTCTGTCATGGGTAAATAAATATCATCTGGTTTGTTGGACTGTTGTTTAAAATCAATTAACACTATTGGGGAAAACGTCACTCTTGCTTGTGTGATACTTAACTACATCTTATGACTTAAAATGGTAAATAACAAAATGATTATATCATTCTGACCTTATAAGTGTCTACATATGCAATTTATGTTTATAAAATCACATTTACTAATCAAGTAACTTAACGTTAGGCTATAAGCTATGTAGCAACAATGACAATGACATCCGGTCAGCTGCTTTTCCTTTGGTGAATTCTGATTCTCGCAAAACACATCCTTCATTGTCTAAGAAAACAAGAGAATTTGTTCACTGCACTGGCGCCTTAAAGTCTGCCGAAACTGTCAATAGCGCATGTTTGTGACTCTCCAAAGAGACATTAGTCACACACACAGAAGAAACCCTGTTTCAAACACCCCCCAAACTCCCATTCCAACACACGTAACTGGACACCACGTCCTCACACGACGAAACACACACACACCAAAACGTGTCTTCAAGTGAATCATATTTAAGACATTACCAAATGTATATGATACTTTTTATGTGCCACATAACATTGGGATTGTTTACAATATTAGTATGTATTAATCAAACTTTAAATGCTTCTAATATGTATATCTTATGTAACTTTGTATTCCTGTAAGCTTTCACATGATGTGTTTGATATCATTTTAAATCTTGAGACCTAATGGAGTTGAATCTCGATAATAGACTGCAATGATATGATTATTACGATATGAATCCTTTTCAGTCGTAGAAATGACTTATTCCAAAGCTCTGTCATAAATCTATACAGCAGGGGGTCTTCTCGACAAGACAAAGAAAGTTCTCCCGCTTCCAAATCACTGAAGGTGATTGGCCACTCGTGCAAAAGAAGGCGTGATCCATACATTCCTTAAAGAGCCAAACGCTCTCTCTTTCGCCCTCTTCCGATCTTCATCCCGGCTTCGTCATGTGAAAAGTCTACGGTCCTGACTCCTTTGGAGTTGCCTCCGTCTTCTTTTATTTTCTTTATCTTAGTTTTTGTTTTCATTTTCAAATTCTCCTTTGTTTGCTTCCACCCAAGAGTGAAGCGAACTTAGCCTGAATTACTCCTTTGGTAATATCACTTCCAAGAGACCTTCAAATCTCCCGCGACCAGCGCGCTCTGGAAACACGAGAGCACGCGCCCGGCTCCGAGGACACACGCACACGCGTTTCC